>NC_057747.1:15806858-15886815 GCF_004010195.1 Chiloscyllium plagiosum | reverse complement strand
AAGGCATTTGATAAGGTTCCCCATGGTAGGCTCATTCAGAAGGTCAGGAGGAATGAGATATAAGAGAACTTAGCTGTCTGGATACAGAATTGGCTGGCCAACAGAAGACAGCGAGTGGTAGTAGAAGGAAAATATTCTGCCTGGAAGTCAGTGGTGAGTGGTGTTCCACAGGGCTCTGTCCTTGGGCCTGTACTGTTTGTAAATTTTATTAATGACTTGGATGAGGGGATTGAAGGATGGGTCAGCAGGTTTGCAGACGACACGAAGGTTGGAGGTGTCGTTGACAGTATAGAGGACTGTTGTAGGCTGCAGCGTGACATTGACAGGATGCAGAAATGGACTGAGAGGTGGCAGATGGAGTTCAACCTGGATAAATGTGAGGTGATGCATTTTGAAAGGTTGAATTTGAAAGCTGAGTACAGGATTAAGGATAGGATTCTTGGCAGTGTGGAGGAACAAAGGGATCTTGGTGTGCAGGTACATAGATCCCTTAAAATGGCCACCCAAGTGGACAGGATGGTTAAGAAAGTACATGCTGTTTTGGCTTTAATTAACAGGGGGATTGAGTTTAAGAGTCGTGAGATCTTGTTGCAGCTCTATAAAACTTTGGTTAGACCGCACTTGGAATGCTGCATCCAATTCTGGTCGCCCTATTACAGGAAAGGTGTGGATGCTTTGGAGAGGGTTCAGAGGAGGTTTACCAGGATGCTGCCTGGACTGGAGGGCTTATCTTATGAAGAGAGGTTGACTGAGCTCGGACTTTTTTCATTGGAGAAAAGGAGGAGGAGAGGGGACCTAATTGAGGTATACAAGATAATGAGAGGCATAGATAGAGTCAATAGCCAGAGACTATTTCCCAGGGCAGAAATGGCTATCACGAGGGGTCATAGTTTTAAGCTGGTTGGAGGAAAGTATAGAGGGGTTCTTTATGCAGAGTGTTGTGAGCAGCAGTTGTGGAAGTAAGGTCATTGGGGACATTTAAGAGACTCCTGGACATGCATATGGTCACAGAAATGTGAGGGTGCATACATGAGGATCAATGGTTGGCACAACATTGTGGGCTGAAGGGCCTGTTCTGTGCTGTAGTGTTCTATGTTCTATGTTCTATAATGTAGCCTTTAAATTTCACAGGCAAATCTCACATTGGCGATTCGCATGATTATGAAATGCAACTCCAGCTTATGCTGCTCCAACAGTCTCTGGCCATCTGAAAATCTGAGCTGTAGGTTATTTCATGATAGCAACCGAATACAAATTACATTAATAAGATAAATATTGTTACTAAGACCATGAAGAGAGCTGTGGATATGGTCTTCATGCTGTGAGATCCTAAGCTGTTCTGCCTTATTCCCAAAAGGTCAGTACAACACAATCAGATTGAGTGGAGATTGATGTTGCCTACAATACTAACCTTTTCTGAATAACATTTGTTGAGGTGAATACAGCATCAGATCATTAGGTTGCTGGTCATTTTAAGCAGTTCAGATTTCAATACAGTGAAAGTAATTTCCAAAGCAGGAAATGGCAGATCACATGAGTATCTAAGAAAGAATGGTTAGTGTTCCACATTAAGTTGCAGGCTGAGTCCAATTAGTACAGCAGTTAGTTAGCAGCAGCAATGATGCCCTTTCAAAGTGGCTTTTTTTCCCAAATAATCAGCAGCAAATTAATTTGCACACTGACCATGAAGGCAGCCGCAGAGGGTGGAGCGTGTTTCATGCAGACGGTGATGCATGTATGGAATGAGCTGCCAGAGGAAGTAGTGGAGGCTGGTACAATTATACCATTTAAAAGACAGCAGAATGGTACTTGAGTAGGAAGGTTTTAAAGGGATATGGGCCAAAGCTGGCAAATGGAACTGGATTAATTTAGGATATCTGGTCATCATGGACGATTTGGATTGAAGGGTCTGTTTCTGTGCTGTACATCTCTATGACACTGAGAGAAATTGAATGTATCATTACGCCTAAGCAAATAATTTGAGTAGTTGGCAAAGACAGCAGTAAAAGGCAAATAGTTCCACAAGGCAAATGCAAATCTGACTGCAAAAACTCTGCTGAAAACAAGTACAGGTATATAGTTTCAACAGTGTGGGCTGTAGTAGGCATTGCAGAATGTTTTAAATGTGCAATTAAATATTACCTACGTATGTTCGAGGCACTGAAAGCAAAAAACTGTGTCAACAAGACTTACACCAGAATAGAAGTAAAAGAAAATGTAATGGATGATGATAAAAGCAAGTGAAGGAATTAAAATGAAATAGGCATACCAACTAAAGATGACATTTCTTTTGAACAGAACACCAGAAAACATAACTTACATTTTGACAGACGTTAAGGGAGAGTACAAAGAAATATTTTTGAATGAAACAGGTGTATGACTGTAAAAGGTGCATGACAATCTGATCATAGATCCAAATAAGGGATAATTTTCCAATAGATCATGAAGGAAACCCATGAGATAAACATAAAGAATAAAACAATCTCCATACCAAATGAACTGAAAACAAAAAATGCTGAAAGCCACAGCGGGCAGCATCCGTGGAGAGAAAGCAAGTCAACATTTCAAGTCGAGATGACTCTTCATCAGAGCTGAGGTGAAGTGCGGAGGGGACAAGCATTGATGCAAGAGTAGAGGGGGAGCAGGGAAGGGGGGTTTGGAGTGCTGGGGGAGAAAGGGTGTTGATGGCTTATATTAAGTGATTAGAACATGAGAATGACAGAACAACAGGGTGTCTAACTGCTCGACTGGAAAGAGCTGAAGGTCCCACTGGAATGGAGAGAGGGGAGACAGGATATGATTCATAGTGTGGCTGGAGGAATAACATCTCAACTTCAGACTGGGCACTTTACAGTTTTCTGGACTTAATATTGAGTTCAATGCCTTCAGATGGTGAAGTCACTCCAGTTTCTCCCTGTTCTTTTAGCTTTACTTGTTGCACTCTTGTCACCCTGTTCTCTCTTCCCTCCCCGCACTCTAGTGGGACCATCTGCTCTTTCCAGTTTGGCAGTTAGACACACCATTGTTCTGCCATTTTCACATTCTATTCACTTAATCTGCCATCCATTATCACCATCCTTTATGCTTAGCACCTTACGTCCGTCCCCGACTCTTGCATAAATGCTGCCCCACACATACTTCACTTCAGCTCTGATGAAGAATCATCTGGACTCTCTCTCTCTCTCTTTCTCTCTCTCTCCCTCTATGGAAGTGATTTGGAGATGCCGGTGTTGGACTGGGGTGTACAAAGTTAAAAATCACACAACACCAGGTTATAGTCCAACAGGTTTAATTGGAAGCACACTAGCTTTCGGAGCGAACGTGTGGACAATCACCTGATGAAGGAGCGTCGCTCCAAAAGCTAGTGTGCTTCCAATTAAACCTGTTGGACTATAATCTGGTGTTGTGTGATTTTTAACTCCCTCTATGGATGCTGCCTGACCTTTTTTGTTTTCAGTACAGATTCCATCATCTGCAATAATTTGCTCCTCAATATCAAATGTTGTTCACGAATGTGATCTCCCTTTAATAATTCTGTTCTCTGTGCAATCTCTGACTTCCCAATCATTTTGTTTATAGAGAGGAGAACAATCTTACTACTCACCTTTATCATTTTTGTTATTGATTTCCCACACGTGGTGATGCACCATTTTACATTTCCTCTCAGGCCAGCAAAGCAAACCCAATGGCGTACATTCAAAATGCATCTTTGTGTGGCTCCACTGACTAATCTGGAAAGTTAGGTTCACACTAATCCTTACCATTCCATTTGTACTGAGTGATTGTAGCAATAGTTTTTTTAAAATGAAAAAAAATCTGTTGGTGAAACATAGTTGACATAGAGTCCTAGAGATGTACAGCACAGAAGCAGACCCTCCGATCCAACTCGTCCATGCCGACCAGATATCCCAACCTAATCTAGTCCTATTTGCCAGCACTTGGCCCATATCCCTCTAAACCCTTCTTATTCATAAACCCATCCAGATGCCTTTTAAATGTTGCAATTGTACCAGCCTCCACCACTTCCTCTAGCAGCTCATTCCATATACGCATCACCCTCTGCCTGAAAAAGTTCCCCCTTATGTTCCTTTTATGTCTTTCCCCTCTCACCTTAAACCTATGCCCCTCTAGTTTTGGACTCTCCACCCCAGGGAAAAGACTTTGTCTATTTATCCTATCCATACCCCTCATGATTTTATAAACCTCTATGAGGTCACCCCTCAGCCTTCAATGCTCCAGGGAAAACGGTCCCAGCTTATTCAGCCTCTCCCTATAGCTCAAATTCTCCAACTCAGGCAACATCCTTGTAAATCCTTTCTGAACCCTTTCATGTTTCACAACATCCTTCTGATAGGAAGGAGACCAGAATTGCATGCAATATTCCAAAAGTGGCCTAACCAATGTCCTGTACAGACACAACATGACCTCCCAACACCTATACTCAATGCTCTGACCAATAAAGGAAAGCATACCAAATACCTTCTTACTATCCTTTCTACCTGTGACTCTACTTTTAAGGAACTATGCACCTGTACTTCAAGGTCTATTTGTTCAGCAACACCCTCTAGGGCCTTACCATTAAGTGTATAAGTCCTGCTAAGATTTGCTTTCCTAAAATGCAGCACCTTGCATTTATCTAAATTAAACTCCACCTGCCACTCCTCAGTCCATTTGGCTCATCTGACCAAGATCCTGTTGTAATCTGAGGTAATTTTCTTCACTGTCCACTACACCTCCAATTTTGGTGTCACCTGCAAACTTACTAACTGTACCTACTATGTTCATATCCAAATCATTTATATAAATGATGAAAAGTAGTGGACCCAGCACCGATCCTTGTGGCACTCCACTGGTCACAGGCCTCCAGTCTCACTATATAGTACCGTGAAGAATGCTTAAAAGAAAATCTGATGTATGATAGCAAAGATGCAATCATTCAAACTTAAAGTACATTTTTATTTGGAAATGTGACATAGACCATGGATGAGAGCAACCCAATAAGTATATAACTTGACTTGCAAAAGATGGTTCTCAAATTAATTTAGAAGAGATTGGCAGCAAAAATGAATGATTGTGGGATTAGTTTCAATGTTGAGAAATAGATCGTAAAATAGATATCATAGATATCAGTTACACCTTTATACTGAGGAAAGAGAATCCTGCTCCTTCCTAAGTATCACTGCTCGTGTAAATATTTATCGCAATCTACTGAAGGAAGGAGTCTGAAACTGAAACAACTCAGCAAGGTGACAAAGTGTGAATCAGATATAAATGATGTTCAAAAGGACATGGAGAATGTTCAATAACTGGGCAAATGATTGAGGAATTATGCTTCCCATGGCTATGTGAACAGGAACACCACAGCACAGTGGCTCAATGGTTAGTACTACTGCCTCACAGCTCCAATTCCAGCCTCGAGCGACTGTGTGAAGTTTGCACATTCTCCCCGTGTCTGCATGGGTTTCCCCCCACAGTCCAAAGATGTGTAGGTTAGGGTGGATTGGTCATGCTGAATTATCCATGGTGTTCAGGGATGTGTAGGTTGGGTGCATTAGTCAGGGCAAATGTAGAGTAGGGGAATGGGTCTGGGTAGGCTACTCTGTGGAGGATCAGTGTGGACTTGTTAGGCCGAAGAGCATGTTTCCACACTGTAGGGATTCTATATTAAAAAGAAAGTCGACATAACTTGGTGTGAAACATTCCAAAGCATTTTGTACATTATCAGACATAATTTGGCCTTGAGCCGTTTAATGAGTTATTAGGACGAGCGGCCAAATTTTAGTAAGAAGGGGTATGTTTTAATTGACGGCGTGAAATAGGACAGTGTGGTTGAAAGACAGCAAGTTTAAGGGGGATTTCCCAGAGTTAGAACTCAGACATCTGAAAGCACAACTGCTAACAGTGAGGTGAAGGAAGCCTGGCATACATCACAAGCTGGAATGAGAGGAATGCAAAGGGCTCAGAGGGTTGTCAGTCTGCAGGAGGCTTCAGAATGCTGCTGATAAAAACAAATTCTTTAAGAATGTTGATAATATAGATAGGCAAAATATAGCAAACCATTCATTTTCGCAATATATGACTGTGATGGCAGGCATCACAGATCACACAATCTCAACTATCTGTCCCAGGTAGAGAAGGTATAGTCAACCAGGCTGCTGCTGGAGTTCATTGAACTCATGAAGAAATGAACATGTTGGTGCATTCAAATGTTCATCTTCTTTGTTAGTTTTGACAGGAAAGGTATTTCATTAGTATATGAACCTTTCTAGTCTTTTGATACTACTGAATAAAAGCACTAAATACTTTAGGTGTTTATTTTTACCCAGCATACACTTAAAATTAATTAAAATGTTATAAATTGAATAATTCAATGTGAGCAGATGAGGCTACATTTACCCAGTATGTTTTGATCTTGTAATGCACCTTAATAAAGATATTTGATTTTTTTCTGTTTGCTTCTGGCAGAACACACACTGCTAGCTGTTTGACCTTCTAAGCTTTTGCAGTCAGTTTATTAGTGAAGTGTTACTTTGACTGTGAATTTAAACACAAGTGTGTTACATTTTGTTATAGTTTCCACGAACAAATCCTCTTTTCCATGGAAGTCATCAGTTCATTGACAGTCTTCTGCAGCTGTGTGTGGGACAGAATATTAACAAAATAAATGCATTTTCTCCCAAAAATATTCATTTCAAGACAAATAGTTATGTTTGTGGACTATGGTTTTTTTGTACCATCTCCTTAAAAAATACATTGGAACAACACAGCAGGTGTAGCACAGTGACTCAGTGGTTAACACTGCTGCCTCACAATGCCAGGGACCCAGGTTCAATCCCACCCTCGGAGAGCTATCTGTGTGGAGTTTTCTCTCTGGGTCAGTGTGGGTTTCCTCAGATACTCCATTTTCCTTCCACAGTCCAAAGATGTGACGGTTAAGTGGATTGGTGATGCTAACTTGCCCATAGTTTCCAGGAATGTGTAGGCTAGTTGGAGTAGCCATGAGGAATGCAGGGTCACAGGGATAGGGTAGGGGGTGTGGGTCTTGGTGGGATTCTCTTCATAGAGTGTTGGTGTGGACTGGATGTAGGTTTGTTCGCTAAGATGGAAGCTTCACTTTCAGATGTTTCATCTCCATACGAGGTAACATCTTCAGTGAGCCTCTGCATGAAGCACTGGTGGTGTAGCCTGCTTTCTATTTATATGTTTGGGTTTCCTTGGATTGGTGATGTCATGCACAAGAATTTCTAGAGGCATGGTATTCCAGTCGGAACTCTATCAAGAAACACATTGACTTGGACCCTATTTACCACCCACTGAGAAAAAGAACAGGAAATGACATCATTATAGGAAATGACAACACCACAGGAAATGACCTCATCAACCCAAGGAAACCCAGACATATAAATAGAAAGTGGGCTACCCACTAGTGCTTCATCTGGAGGATCACTGAAGATGTTACCAGGTATGGTGATGAAACGTCTGAAAATGAACCTTCCAGCTCAGCGAGCAAACCTACATCCAGAACCTCAACCTGAGCTACAAATCTTCTCAAAACTCACTGTTGATGTGGACTTGGGCTGAATAGTCTGCTGCCACACTGTAGGGATTCTACTTTAATATGTAAGTGAGATGCACTCAGAACTTGACAATGATGATTCCTAGTTGGAGGGCACTAAGTTATTGTCTTTACAGAAAAAGAAAGAGTAAGAAGGATTGTGACTTAAGTTTTTAAAATAATGAAAGGAGCAGACTAATTTAGAGCCAATAAATTATTTAAATCAAAGCAGGACTGGAAAGTTAAAGGCCATGTTATCAAAATTAACATACTGCAGCCTGAGCAAAGATTTAAATAAAACACATTTTGCTGTTAATTGCTGAAAGTTGCCACCAAGTGTAATCAATGGGATTTCTATAGATCATCCGGGGAACTTGACAGTCAAAGTGAGGGTTGTCTGAAGAAAGAGTCTCAAGAGTTTGATTTGTATTTCATTTCAAACAGGACAACCAAACCTTACTAAAAAAAAATACAGCCTATACAATTCAGAATGTAATATAATTCAGAAACATAATCTAAATGTTTCAGTAAAATCTCTAAAGTTTGCTAAGGAAAATGAAGGAGTCTTTTGTAACTGTTTTCAAAAGTCCTTTGAAATTTCAAGTTGACATTGAAAAAATATCAAAAGCCCCTTGCTCATTTAATTTATGTACAAAATACTTATTCCATATTCTGGTATTCTGAAGAGATATGATCAAGCAGAGAGAATAGAGTTCTTCATTTGAACCTATCTTTATCAACACAGCATTGTTCCATCTTCACCTTAGATAATCAAAGATGAAGAAATATTAGGTATCCCATTTTGCTTTAAATATAAACATCTTTCTGATGTTGCAAAGTCTTTGACAAGGTTCTGCATGGCAGACTAATTAGTAAAGTTAGATCACATGGCATTCAGAGTTAGCTTGCCAATTGGGTACAAAATTGGCTCAACTGCAGGAAATAGAGAATGGTGCTGGAGGGTTGTTTTTCAGACTAGAGTCCTGCAATCAGCAGCATTCCACAACAATTGACACTATGACTCCCATGACTCCAATGAGATCACATGAATCACCAAGTCCCATTCTTTGGTCAGTTCAGCCTATACTAACTTCATAACCTACAGCTACAACTAGACCTAGTTCCTTTTTGAAGATATCCATTACTGCAATAGTAGCTACTAATCTATAAAAATACTTTGGGAGAAAAAGGAATAACTTCTGAATTGGTCCAGATCAAGATGCCTGCTTCCAATTCTTTGCCTCCAGCTGAATTAACCTTTCTACTTACATCCACAGCTTAAAACCTGGATCATATACTTTACCATCCTACAAATATATCAAATTTTTAGTGATCCACATTCTAATTAACTGGTAATGTAGTACAGTTGATGGACATTGGAGATTCTCCATAGTTTGCATGACCAAACTAAGTATACAGGACAAATGATAATGATACCTGTGAAAAGGATATTAAAATCAAGCTCCACAATTTATAAAGTCAGAAGTAACATGACACCAGTTTTATAGTCCAGCAGGTTAATTTGAAATCACAAGCGTTTAAATAAACCTGTTGGATGATAATCTCATGTTGTTTGACTTCTGACTTTGTCCACCATAGTCCAACACTGGCACCTCCAATCGGATTTCATAAAGAGGCGGAGACTGCAAGGAATTTAAAGAATGCTTTTATTTGTGAGTTTGTAATTCTCTGTGATTTTATTGTGCTACTATTATTAACTGTATAAAATAGTTTAGCAAATGAAGCCTAATGGTAAGCAAACAGAGCTTTTTAAGAGTGACAGATAGAAATAGAAGTGTATACTGCTGTAGTGATAGGAAAATAGGAAGTGCTGGAGGAACAGCAGGTCTGGCAGCAACTGTGGAGAGAGAAACTGAGTTATGTTTGAGTTCTTTGACACCTTGAGAATCCTTTGGAATTCTGCTGTTGTGATAGTTCCTAATCTAAAGTTAGCCTGTTGAATTATGAGACTGCACTCTATAAGCATCCTTTCCATCCTTTTATGTTAAATCAGGCATCCATTCCCTCCACCATCAACGCTCAGCAGCAGTAGTGTGTACTATCTACAAGATGTGTTGCAGAAATTCACCAAAGATCGTCAGATGGCACCTTCCAACCCCATGACCACTTCGATCTAAAAGGACAAGGGCAGCAGGTACACTGGAACACCACCACCTTCAAGTTCCCCTCTAAGCCACTCACCATCCTGACTTGTCACTGGGTCAAACTTCTGGAATTCCCTTCCTAATGGCATTGTGGGTCAACCCACAGCAGGTGAACTGCAGCGGTTCAAGAAGGCAGTTCACCACCACCTTCTCAAGGGCAACTAGGGACGGGTAATAAATGCTGGCCGGCCAGTGACACCCATATCACACAAAGGAATTTTAAGAATCAGCAGAGAAATTAAGTTATAAAATTTGAAGTAATCATGGCAGCAGACAGAAGGTAGGGTGGATGACACTATATCTACAAATTCAAAGTGTTTGTGGATGCTGAGTGTTAAGATTCAGAAGCCATTAAAGTCCTATGCATTCTCATAGACCCTAGGAGAGTTCAACAGTGTGAAGCTATCTGGGATGGTGACTGAGCAAAATTCAAGCATGACCAGAAATGTGTTTGAAGGTTTGATATTACTCAGGAACACAGACCACATTATAGAGGTTAAGGTAGCAACGTAGAGATAATTCGGGATAAACAAATGGCAAATCAAAAAAAAAACAAACTATTGTTCAGAATTTTATGCATGACATTTTGTGGATTATTTTTTACAGTCTTAGCATTCTGATTGCAACTAGATATTTTGTACAAATGGTTGTTAACTATGTTACATGCATTGTGAAGTTGTCAGTTGTGCCTTATAGGGACCATGTGTGGACTAAGGACAAAGTCAAAATGTATAATATTGCTGTTGAATCACTTAGGAGAATTGCTCAGGAGATGTTTTTACCTGGCAAAGGGATCACTATGCTCCCACTTCATACATTTGTGGAATGCACTGCCTTCACCCCTATAGAAGATGCAATCAGTGATGAAAATATCACAAAAGGTGCAACTCCTGTGGAATGTTTGAGAAATCCACTTAGACGCCACATCCATTTCTTTTATATAGTTATCTGTAATTTGATGAAGCAGATCAGAATCTTTGTCTGGCTTTTTGAACTTTGCTGTCTGTCGGCCACATAACCTGAAATCTAGGCCAATAACTTAGTTTGATTGTAATATATTGGCACTGGCAAAGTGTTCAGAAGGGAGCAAAGGTTTGTTTCAAAAATGGACAAAACAAATTGCAAGACATAAATAATATGACAGAAGTACATCCACAAACATCCACATTCTCCATGACCAATGCTCAGCAGCAGTGGTGTGTATTATCTACAAGATGCAAGACACAAATTCACAAAAGATCCTTGGACAGCACTTTCTGAACCCACAACCACTTCCATCTAGATGTATGCGAACACCAGTACCTGCAGGTTCCTCTCTAAGGCACTGAACCCCGTGACTTTCACCAGTCCTTCACTGGGTCAGAATCCTGGAATTCCCTCCCTAAGGGCATTATGGGTCTTCCTACAGCACATAGTCCACAGCATTCAAGAAGGCAGCTCGCCAGCACCTTCTCAAGGGCAATTAGATTAGATTAGATTAGATTACTTACAGTGTGGAAACAGGCCCTTCGGCCCAACAAGCCCACACCGACCCACCGAAGCGCAACCCACCCAGACCCATTCCCATACATTTACCCCTTCACCTAACACTACAGGCAATTTAGATTAGATTACATTACAGTGTGGAAACAGGCCCTTCGGTCCAACAAGTCCACACCGACCCGCCGAAGCGAAATCCACCCATATCCCTATATTTACCCCTTACCTAACACTACGGGCAATTTAGCATGGCCAATTCACCTGACCCTGCACATCTTTTGGACTGTGGGAGGAAACCGGAGCACCCGGAGGAAACCCACGCAGACACGGGGAGAACGTGCAAACTCCACACAGTCAGTCGCCTGAGGCGGGAATTGAACCCGGGTCTCAGGCGCTGTGAGGCAGCAGTGCTAACCACTGTGCCACTGTGCACGCAATAAATCCTGGCCCAGCCAGCGATGCCAACATCCCACGAGAAAACTTTTTAAAAGGCCTCTCATTTTATGTCACCATTTCCTTGCCTAAAATCTATTCACACATGCTCAGTTTGTAAAATGCTCCAAATCCCTCCTTTATTTTTGTTGGACTCATTCATTAAAGCTCTTAGACCAAAAAGGGAGATGGACCTTTTCTTTATACAGTCTTCCTGATCTCCCTTCATAAATTTCCTTCAGTATCTAATAATTTCTTTGTCTAATCTGACACACACACACACACACACACACACACACACACACACACACACACACACACACACACACACCCTGGTATTTTCTCTTCACTGTACCATCCGGTTCAGGTTTGCCAGTTGAAATGTTTTCAGCATCTTTTCCAAAATCTGATTACCAACATTAACCTTGCTTGGCACTCTGCCTCCTGCGTGCTTTTCCCTCCACTTGACTATTCCAGGCCATACACAGAACAACCTCTTTTTTCCGAACATCAATTATTCGAATTTCAGATTATCCGAAAAAGACTTCAAGGTCCTATAAAAACGTTATCTATTATCTGAACAATCCGTTATCCAAACTCTCAGTTATCTGAACAAAATACTCCCTGCCTATCTCGTTCGGATAATCAAAGTTGTTCTGCATAGAATGGCACAGTAGCTCAGTTAGCAGTGCTGCTTCACTGCAGCAGGGAACCGGGTTCGATTCCACCCGTGGGTGACTGTGAAGTTTGCACATTCTCCCCGTGTCTGCATGGATTTCCTCCAGGTGCTCCAGTATCCTCCCATGGCCCAATTGCCCATAGTGTCCAGGGATTAGACATGCAGGGTTACAGAAATAGGGTAGGAGTTGTGGGTCTGGGTGGGATGCTCTAAGGAGGGTTGGTGTGGACTCAAAGGGCTGAATGGCCTACTGCTACACTGTAGGGATTCCATAACTTGGTCACTCTCAATTGTGGTATTGGCAATGTGCTGTTCTCTTGCAACTTCATCCATCACTTGTGTCTAAATATGAATCAAGTTGGAGCAACATCCATTTCTGTTGGAGCTTTGTTATTTCCTGCTTGCCATCTTTTCTTCCTGCTCGCACCACTTCAATACATTCATTACGAATCCTGTTTGGCCATTCCACCTAATCATTCGCTTATTTGCAGAGTTTTGTTTCAATGTTCCATGCCATTTCCTCCACAAATTGTTCGAGCTGTTCAGCCACAAATTGGTTACCTCTGTAATTTTCCAGTGAATAAAATTAGCTTCATTGACTTCACAGTTTTAACTGCCATAATTCAGTTCAAAATATTGAGCTTCCAAGCCCTGTGTAGTGGGCTGTGTGTGCCAGCAAAGCATGGCCACTTAGAAGGGATTTCATAAGGTCTGCCACCAGACCTTGGTGCTCTGTTTTTGATCAACTATTTGTCATACAATGATCATACCATTGGGTAACTGCAGCAACAGAGAGACATGAGTGTTCCCTGTCCTATTCTAAGCCTCTGACTATCCTAAATTTGATAACATTAATCAATAAGGTGCCAGCTCAATTTGGTGGAAGCCTTCTTTCCAAACCAACTTGTCAACCATTTTATTGCCATGAAATCAGTTCATGGTTTCACCAGCATGAGGAACAGACGAGGTTCTCTTAATGCAACAGTATTAATAAAAGTATCCTCAAACATCGGCTTTGGTGTTATGAACAAAAGGGTTTGGCATATCCTCAAAGGTGTCACCTTATTGAAACTGGATTTGTGTCCACCTTGTATCAAGATGTATTGTTGGCATATTCCTCTATGGTGTTAATATTTCACTCTAGCTGGAGGATCTGCAATTTAACAATTCCAGTGAACCTCTGACAGTAGGATGGCATGGTGGCTCAGTGGTTAGTACTGCTGCCTCACAGTGCCAGGGACCCTGGTTCGATTTCAGCCTTGGGCAACCATCTGTGTGGAGTTTGCAAGTTCTCTGCGTGTTTGCCTTGGGTTTCCTCTGAGTGCTCTGGTTTCCTCCCACAGTCCAAATATGCCGGCTAAGTGGATTAGCCATGGGAAAGACGGGGATAAAAATGGTGGTGGGAGCAGGGGTGGTGTGATGCTCTTCAGAGGGTTGGTGTGGACTCGATGGGCAGAATAGTTTGCTTCCACATTGCAGGGATTCTATGGTTCTAGTCCATCAATACTATTCTCTATCCCAATGGTTCTACCTGTAATATGCTTAACTGCTGTTAATCTTCCAACCTGCCATCACTTATGACAAATTCAACCTTAGGTTTTACTTTATAGCTTACCATCTTAATGGTATCGAATATGTGGAAGCACCAAATACTTCCATTGTCTTTCTTGTAATTTGCACTCACACTTACATCCCTCCATTGTAAGGAATCCGCTAACACTATTACCAGGGGACAATGCACCTTAATATTAACTCCATGTCTCCTTTCCACATACTCCAAAATTTCGGATTTCTGGTTAAACAAGAGTCAGAAGGGCTGTTAATAGTCCTGAAATTCTTGTATTTCTTTCCCTGATAATAGAGTTGAAAAGTGTGGTGCTGGAAAAGTGCAGTTTCCCTGATAATAAGCAATTTCAGTTTCCTGCAATGTGCTCACTTTGCAAACAAAAGTTGTTGTGTCTCCAATTCTGCTCTGGTTTTCCTGAAGCCATTCCTACCAGTCCATCTCCCAACAACCTCCATTTCTAGATTCCTGTGCCTATGACAGCAACAAATGATGACCTTGCCAGTGATGCTCCCATCCCACAAAGAATGAGAAAAATACCTCAACTTCCTGCTCCACCTCCTCATGAACCCTCACCATTTCAATAATTCATCTGGTCTTAGTGCAAGGTCTGTACCAGAGCTCATTTTGTAGTGTGAAGTGTTGACACTGGGTTGACACCTGATCCCTGATCTGTCTGGTCATCAACACTATAACCATGATTTTAGTGAAGTGCTTGTAGTTTTAACAAGCAAATCAATCATGTATTAGTTTCCTCACCTTGCTGACATCACTGGTTGAAAATATATCTCTCAAACACTATATTAGCATTATATGCAAGAGGATCAATCCTCATATCAATGCAAGCTAGGGTCCATAGGTGAAGAACAATTCTTGCATTTTCACCCTGTAGAGTGTAGAATCTCTCTGCTTTATATAACCGTGTTCAAAGGAATGGCGGACAGTGCAATTCCAATTGCACTGTTCCACTTATGATGGCTTAAGCTTCTTGGATAATCAATCGTGTCCCCATAAACCATCCACATCTCATCCAAAGGCATGTGAATCTTGTGGAACAAGCAAAAAAACCCTAGAAATCCTCTAATCCAACCAGACCAGGAGCTCACATGGATTGTGTGTTGCTTGTAAAGCCTGTTCTGTTGTGACTGATGAGATCCATGCTGAGGTAAAGACTGGTAAAGTTCCCTCTTCTAAGGAGAAATTAGTGCTCATTGCATTATAGGCAAATCTCTGGTGAGGGGAGTGGGAGGGGGGAGGTGGGGGAATGCCAGTTTATTTTTAAGCTTGCATTGTTTAAACTCATACCTTCAAATGCTCCACTTAACCACATCTTTCTTTCACGAGCAGTACAATGGTTCCTTCGTTTAAAAAAAAAAGTGGGAACTCATCCAACTGTTTGCACACCAGGCCAAGTTTTGACTGAGCTTTGAAATTTGTAATGTTTTGGTGTTGCTGGAATAGCCTTCTTGTAAAAGGAGTGTATACTCTATTAAAAAGCTTCAGCATATATACGTACATGCAAAAAACAATTGCAAATATTTCAACCCCTTTGATCTTTCCACATCACCTACTTTCCCAGAACTTCCCACACAATGCATTCTCAGGTATTATACAGTGCTCCGTTTTTAATATAAAATGCTGCAATTCTTCAACCATGGAAGCAAAGACCTGTACTTTAATTGAAGCAAAACATGCCTCATAGGTAGCGTTAAATTATATTAATTTTGCATATTTCCTACACCACATAAAATCAAAATACATTAGAAAAATAAAATGGGAATTATGTTTATACACAATCACTGAAATTTTTGAATTGTACTGAGCCTATGACTATAGTGGGCATTAAAGTGGAACACAGTGTGGACATTTATTGAGTTCTGGGGGATGGTGCAGTTGGAGATTAGATCCTGTTAGTGTCTCACTTTTATTAGCTATTTAAGAGGTGTTTGGCAGTAGAAACGGTTTGAAAGTATTACAAAATTTATAACTGAGCTGTTAATTGTGCTGTTAATCTAAAAAGAAAATCATGGAGAAAGTTTTCTTTCTTTTAAGTGAAACAGGTCTAAATATTTGAAATTGTATTCTACCTAAAATAGAGTGTTAAACCCCAGGTTTAATTCTTCTGGAGCTGAACAGATGTTTGAGCCACCTGCAAAGAATAAAGGTTTACTTTCAACCTAACACACAGTGGACTATTTATCACTATTTTTATTAGATCTGGATGTGTTGCAGGACAAGCTGAAATGTGAATGGTCTGTAAAATAAGCATTAATTTCCTGGATTTTCAAAATTGATGTGTGTGGGTTGTAAGGGAAAACATAGATTGAAGCCTGAATTTGTGAGTGACATTATTCATAACATATAGTGCAACAGTGACTTATTAAATCGTGCTTACTTTATCCTGTGTTTTTATAATCTGGCAGATTTTTTGGATCATTTACATTGATATGTCTTGTGTTTTTTTTCTCCTTTTATATGAGTTACTGAATCATCACCATGTTACAACACTGGTTTAGTTTGACCATTTTGTCTCTTTCATTTCATATGTCCTAATCCACCTTAATCTTGTGTTTCAGGAGATAATCACTGATGTAAGACAGCCCACAAAGACCACACAAAGTTTATTTTACTCCCAACTCATACATTTAAAACAAATCATCATAGAACTGACAATGCAGAGAGACAGGTTTTGAACTGTGCTGAGCTTGTCACAAATCCAGCTTCAGATAATCCATAACTGGACATTGTCACAGCACAGGCACAATCACACGCTTTTCATTATAAGCAACCTTCACCTCCAGGGGGCATTTGCTTCCTGTATAGTCAGAAGAAATAACAGTCTCCCTCAAAGACCCTAGTGGCAACTGATAATGTGAATAAATGTCATTGTTTCCAGCAAGCTTTTCACTGTTCGCATTTAAACTCAAGACAAACTGAAATAGAGCTCCAGGCCAGTTTAATGTTAAACACGGCGCAACATGCAGTGTGCTGCAGTAGATGCATCTCCATCAGCGAAGGAACACTGCCTGGGGGCAAGCTCAGCCTTGTGCCAATGAAAACTCCTAACTGCTAGTAATTTTCCACAATGGGTGATCAGCAAAGGTGCTTGTTCACCTCATGAGCTGTTTGAATGGAAGATTTTACGGCAGAATGTAGGGATGCTATTGTTATTAACTCTATACCGCATAATGAGCAAATTGTGCCATCTTAGTCCAGTTATTCTGTAATTTTAAGTGTTTTTCAAGGAGCAAACATTTTTAACGTTGTTTTAAAGCAAAATGATATGTTTTCACAATTAACAGACCGTCCAAACTTAACATTTCACTTGTAATTTCTGAACACCACAACACCATTTAATTGCATTGAAAATGAAACAACAGCACCTGTGAAAAATAATAGACTCACTCATGGGTGTTTGTGACCTTGATAATAACAATCAAAACAGTGCCCTGTAGCCGGGGGAGCAACTAGTACTGTTTACCTCACACAGCCCACCGTTACAAACAACTAGCTCCTGAAAAAGGAGAACGTAAGCAAAAAGACAGAAGAAGCATCAGGTCAGGCTGGGAATGGTGCATGGACTTCATCATTCACACTCATGAAAACACTCTGTGTGCCCCTCATCTACCTCACTTTGCCTATAGTATTTTATGTGCATAATCCAGAATGTATATGTACAGGAGGTGTGCACTGATGATAGATTGTGTTTCCAACTTATTCCTGACTTTGATGCCCTGTAGGATTTTGTGTGGAAGAAAGTATCATCGACAGGAAATAAGGTAGAAATCCAATATCCTTTATATATTCTTCAAAGTAAGCGGCTTTTATTGAACAGTTATAAAGTTACATGTAAGTGCTATAAAAAAAATCTTTCATAGTGCAAGCATGTGGTAACATTTTAGATCCACTTTCCACAGAAACCCATTGACAGAACAGTTTCGGTGCATAAACCAAGGAAGACTTCCAGCTATGGTCACAATGGCAAAAATGGCTTCCCAATTGCTCTCTTGAGGAATGCACCACCCTCTGTGACGTGGTACCACTCAAGTCACAATAAGCCCAGTGCCAAAACCTAAGGTGTGTTCACCTGGAGAGCTAGGAAGTGCAGATGGCAGAAGTCCTTCAGAATCTTGTGATGGTAACGTGGGAAAACAAGATTCAGTCAAGGTCCAATTTCGGTCAAGTAACCACAGATCATTTTAGAAAGCCTGGTACAATTGATCAGCACAACATCATTTGCAGTTGAGCTGAACCATGGCTATTTGATGCTGATTAAAATAATAACGACCTACTGATGTCTATAGAAATGTACCCTAAATATGAGATTGTAACTAACAGATCCTGAGGGAATTCAAGAGAAGCTTCTTTTGTCAGCGAAGGTTTGAATGTGGGACTCACTACTACAGGCAGTAATTGAGGTAGATGCAGTTAAGGGGAACCACATGATAGAGAAAAGCATAACTGGAATATGTCAATAGGATTAGTTGCAGATGACTGGGATTACAATCAGGTGAGTAAGCATGAAAACGTTTTCCTAAACACAATTCCATACAAAGCATCTTAGGAAGATACATTTCTGGAACTTACTACCTCATGCTCTAGTTCCATGTGATCTGATGTTTTCCCATGGTCAGTAGCTACTCCTAGTGTAAAGGTAAAATTAACACTTTACTCGACACTCCACATATCTCTCAAGTCTTTATTATAATATTTGTATTATTTTCCACACCTCCTCCTTACCATCCCCCACAAAATCATTATGGTCTATGGAGAAAGTTTGAGGGATGATATCAGCAATCTTTTGAATGTGTATGGAATTCTTTTGGAAGTTGTGGAGAGTCAGTGCAGGTTTCTCTGAGTGGCCTCAGCCTTGTCTCAGTTGTCAATGGCTGTGTTGTCAGTGTCTTCAGTGGATCAGAGTATGCAATCATTTATTAATTGGCTTTTTGTATTTTAATATTTTTGTATTTTAATGTTTGGCCGAGGTATGATCTCGGTTTTTGAAGCTTCCCTACCATGGCTGGTCTCAGAGCTGCACAGGGTGCTCTTTTCCAATAAGTAGGTCTTGATCCCTGGACCTCTGGTGGAAGGTGGGAGCTTGATCCATCCTATAATGTTCTTCTTTCTGTTGTAGTTACTTATGGTCTTGCATCATAAGTAGCCTGAGTAAGGAAGGGAATTTGGGTTATCAAACTTCAGCCAACCAGAAGATGGAACAGTGTGGAGTGGTAGTTGAGTACATGAAAACTGCCAATGCTTTTGGGAGGTTTTATTACAGTATGCATCCTGAATTTGGCTTGAGGGTATCTCAGTGAGTTTGTATTGTAGGCAAAGTCCATATGAGACCACAAGGAATTGGAGATACTCATTGGCGAGTTATGGCCCACTGTCGGCAATGACTACGTCTGGGATGCCATTCATAGAAACCATGAGGCCAAATCATCGTTTGGCCAGATCATCTTTGGAGAAGAACAGTCTGGAATTGCGTGTTGGGGACAGAGTAAACACCATTCTTGCCCCGGCCTAAACCCTACCTCTCAACTGTCACTCAATTTGACCAGACTTTATCCCCACCCAAACCATCGCCTTCCCATCTCCATACTTGTCCTAATCCCGCCAATGCTGGCGTCTAACAAACCCTTTGCCCTAAATCTGACTCAGGCCTAGTTCCACTTCCCACCCACTCTAGTCAGACCCAATTCCCAGACCCTGACTCAACTCTGCCATCCAACACTGTTCCCCATCCAAACATTCACCCTCCACCAACAACCTGACTGAAATGGTACAGTGCTGATAAAGGGTCCCAATATACACAATTCACCTCCTGACCTGACCCAAATCCCACACTTACTGAACTGACGTCCAGCATTCACCCCACTCCAAACTCAACTCCCAAACTAACCCAAACATATCCCACTGAAACCCCAGCCCTATCTCAGTTGAACCTATTGGAACGGACACTGCCTACTTTCAATCACTCCTCAGAAGTGCCCAGGGTTGCTCAATCTCAACACTCATCCAACAAGACCTGACTAACTCCCAGATCCTACCCTAAGATCCTATCCTATCCAATTACCTGGCACCTTACTCAGCTGCCACATTGCTCACTTACCCCCTCACTTACCTTAGATGCCTACCTTTTCTCAGCTGCTGTCAAACTGCTTTTGGCAGTGTTAGCTCTTGATGTATGACAGCAAATTCAGTACAATAAAGGGATTTTCTTGGCCTGCAGTGCTCTGGTACACTGCATGGATTTCTCTCTGGTTTCCGCCAGTGGACACATTTGGAACAGGCAACCTCAGAATCTTGACAGGTGAGTGGGTCATTTTACAGAGACTCTCTTTTGGTTGGAATCCAATTTCAGAATTTCTGGACGTTGTCAAAGAAGCGATCACAGCTCATAGCCTCTGAAGTGGTCAGTTAAGCTGAACCTCACTCTATTGAGAAGACTGGGCAGCCCAGGTGAGAAAAAACATCCACTTATACTCAAAGAGAATGGTAGGCCATTCACCCTTTGAGTCCATCAGTATGATCATGGCTGATCAACCTGTTTCCATTTACCAGCACCTGATGTTGCTGGTAAATCTTCTGGAGGATGTCCAAAGGGAAAACTTCCGGGACCGACCAATCATTCAGTTTAAACAAAAATGCAATCAATACTGACATTATTGAAAATCCTGCCACTGGACAGGGTTACTGCAGACATACTCCACCCTAGTGAGAACATTCTTCATCATTGTAACTAAGACCTTATGAAATTCCTGCAACAACTTCTCAGTAAGTTTTAAGTGGTTAAAGCTGCACAGGCTTCAGTTCCTTGAACAAAGTTTTTATCATCTTTGCTTGAACTGTTAATGAAGATCCTTGATAGAGTATCAACAGTCATCCAACGTTTCCAAGTACTTATTCCACAAACCTGCCATACCTCACCAGCTGTGGATTCTGAGAGAATTTATGAATTCCTTTTGGTTTATAAATTCATCAGTGGCTTGTGGTCAGTTTCAATTTTGACTTGTAGGCCTACGATGTAGCCCAAGAATTTCTCACATTCCCAAGTCACTGCAAGCACCTCTTACTCAATGTTGGTCTAACCTTGTTCTGAATCAGTAAGACCTTTGGAAACATAGTCTATTGGATGTCTAATTTCATCATATTAGATCTGATATAGAGCAGTTGTGGATAATGCATTCATTGTTATTCTAGTTAGAAGGATAGGATCACAATGTGCAAGGACATCAGACAAAATGAGCATGCCTTTGATTCAGTTGAGTGCTCTTGATACCCAGTCCAATTCCACACCTGATTGGCTCATCAACATTTACAAGTTGAGGTGTAACTTTCCCGTTCCCATTAATTGTTGGAGTTCTGTAATGTTCCTAGCTTGCAGATATGTCCTGATAGCTTCTGTCTTTGCAAGCTACAGGAGTCCCTAATGCCTGTTTAACCTGGCCTAAATATTGTATCATTGACTTTGAGAATTCAAACTTGTCCGCAAATGTCAACTCATCGTCCTGTAAGTTACTCAAGATTCTTCTTAGTCTCCAGAGGGAAAACTGCACAGTAAAAAAAAACTAGTCATACTTGGAAATGAATATATTGGTCACACTCAAGCTACAACTTAAGCTATCCCAGGTGAGTCAGACTGGTATGTACATGATGAGTTTTACTGGCTTGCCTTTCTGGACCTATTGCTACATTGAGTTGGAAGTTTGAAAATGATGAAAATGTTACCCATTGGGCATATAACACTTTCAATTCATTTTCCGCTAGAAAATCTCAAATGTTGACGTGACGCCAAAAGGCAGGCAGTTAAAGCAATAATGTTGGTAGGGCATTAAATGTGTGATCTGCAGTTGGAAGTCCTTATTTATGGAAAGTTGCCAGGAGTCACTGTTTGTGCCTGACTTGGTGAAGATTGTGTTGTTTGGGAGTTTAGGAAGCGAGTGTTCACTTGCTTTTAGTACTGTATGTCTACCTCCACTGCCACCAGATAATATGATGAAGTCTATATTCAGGTGAGTGAATGTTAAGGGACTTTATGAAATGTAATTATATACAAGGGACAGTAAGGGGGATAATTTCTGAAACTCTAACATATTCATGATCCAGTTTCATATGATCTGATGTCACTGTGACATAGCTCTGTTTGAGCATGCTCAGTAGCTATTCTTAGAATAATGGTATAATTAACCCTTCACAGAGATGATTTGTGGGTGGACCATAGACATAAGCATAGGTTAGATAGACCGAATAGCCTGTGTCTGCACATTAAATGGTAACTGACATCATTATATTATCTTACCCCTCAGTTTGACTGAAGAGAAGAGAAAATGAAACAACTGAAAACAAAACTGTGAAACTATAAAAAAGCTGGAATAATTTGAACACTATATCCTGTGCATCAGAACCACACATGTTTATTGGGTTCACAGAATACTGTTCATTCTGGCCCAGGTTTTCAATGGTTGAGCACTCCAGATGAGAGACCAGCAGCCCATGACTGCAATGAAATTTTGTAGGCCTGTTTATACCTAAAGAAAGAAATGACATAAATATCTATAAATCAGAAAGGTTTTATTTGCCACTCTTTATTTCACTTTCTTGCCGATGATGCAACCTGTACAAAATGTTTTGCCTTTATGAAAATAACAGATGTCCAAGGCAGCTTGCGAGGAATAAAAATCGAGCTGCCCACGATTGCAAGCATCCAAGTATAGTGATAGATTTAAGAGGGCTCATCACCCCCTGGGAGGCAAAGGAGGTGAGAGATTGTAGTACCAGTTTACAATAGTTACAACAGCCTAAACCACTGCCAATAGATTCAACATGGCAGGCACAACAGAATATAATAGAACACTCAATGTCTGCAAAGGCTTTTCTAAAATAACATTGTATAATGTTGAACTGTCTGACATTAGCATTGAATTGCATTATTAAGAAGAGAAATGTTTGGCAAACATTGTTTCCTATTTATGCATCTTCTCTGCCCTCTCAAACAGAAGCATTTGCTAAATATTCTGTCCAGAGGACCTTGTGTTTCTTCAATCACAAAAGTTGGCCATAATAAGCAAGACTGAACTTCCGGATGACTATTCCTTCTTTGACAATGATAGAATAGTTCAGCTCTTTCAGGAACCTAATGATGCTCTAATATGAGCCAGAGACTAATATATAATATCTTAATCTCAGCTGGAAGCACTTCAGACAAGATGAGCGGGTGGAGGTGGTATGGTTTATAATGGGTTCAGGATGCAGTCCAGAACATGGAGCACAGGCACACCAGGGGGTCAATTAGCTCTGTTGGCCGATTTGCAACGTAGAGTATTCCAATAGAGCCAGAGAGATGTACAGCACAGGTTCAATTCCTATATTGGCTGAGGTTACCACAAAGGTCCCACCTTTCCACTATCAAGCACAATCCTCCCACTCCAGCTCCAAAACCTCGGAGGGCCCTGATGGTGTTACAGGAGGTGAAGAGAAAAAGGTTCCTTTTTATGGCATGGGACCACACTGCACTGTGCATAAAGTCTCAATGTAGCCCCAAATGTAACTGTGGCAGCATGATGCTTAACTCATAGGCCATCAGGCCCCTTGAGCTTGCTCCTCTAGACCATGGCTGACTTGTGGCCTAACTCCATATGCCTACCTTAGGCCCATATCCCTTTGCTGAATAGAAGTTTGTCTCTCTCAGATTTAAATGTAACATTAACCATGTCTGTACAGGTATCCCATAGATCCATGTCTATGTTGAAGCAAAATGAACAAAACAGATACAGGGCAATGTGTTTTGCTGGCACCACTGCCCATCCTGTTCAAATACCTCAATTCTCTCCCTGGCCTCTGTGCAAAAGTGTTGGTGTGAATGAGGTGTTCAGTGATGCGTGGGACACAGGGAGCCAATGCATTCAGGTGACAAAAAGTTAGTGACTCTGCAGGTCTGTGTCCTGTCCTCTGAATGGGTCTGTATGTAATGTGGGTGCCCTCTAAAGGACCTCATAGTGGTGATGTGTCTTAGCCATTATCTTCCCTATTCCATCGTTTCAATTTCCAGCACTTTGGAAGATGACAATGAGTTCACTTCAGCCAGTAGTTTCCATCTGCTCAAGTCAACGATACTCCAAATGTCCTGGTCCCTTCCTAACTTCTTTCCCTGTGAATCCTTTGAGAAGGTGACCAAACAGGTGGATGAGGGTAAAGTGGTTAATGTGGCGTATATGGATTTCAGTCAGGCATTTGATAACATTCCCCACGGTAGACTATTGCACAAAATACAGAGGCATGGGATTGAGGGTGATTTAGCAGTTTGGATCAGAAATTGGCTAGCTGAAAGAAGACAGACGGTGATGGTTGATGGGAAATATTCATCCTGGAGTTCAGTTACTAATGCGGTACTGCAAGGATCTGTTTTGGGTCCACTGTTGCTTGTCATTTTTATAAATGACCTGATGAGGGCGTAGAAGAATAGATTAGTAAATCTGCGGATGACACTAAGGTCGGTAGAGTTGTGGATAGTGACGAAGGATGTTGTAGGTTACAGAGAGACACAGATAAGCTGCAGAGCTGGGCTGTGAGGTGGCAAAAGGAGTTTGGAAAAGTGTGAGGTGATCCACTTTAGAAGGAGTAACAGGACTGCAGAGTACTGGGCTAATGGTAAGATTCTTGCTAGCGTAGATGAGCAGAGAGATCTCTGTGTCCAGGTACATAGATCCTTGAAAGTTGCCAACCAGGTTGATCAGGTTGTTAAGGAGATATACAGTGTTTTAGCTTTTATTGGTAGAATCAATGAGATCATGCTGCAGCTGTACAAAACTCTGGTGTGGCCGCACTTGGAGTATTGTGTGCAGTTCTGTTCACTGCATTACAGGAAGAATGTGGAAACTTTGGAAAGGGCTCAGAGGAGATTTACTAGGATGTTGCCTGGTATGGAGGGAAGGTCTTATGAGGAAAGGCTGAGGGACTTGAGGGTATTTTCATTAGAGAGAAGGAGGTTGGGAGGTGACTTAATTGGGACAAATAAGATAATCAGAGGGTAGATAGGTTGGACAGTGAGAGCCTTTTTCCTTGGATGGCAATGGCTAGCATGAGGGGACATAATTTTAAATTGAGGGGTGATAGACTTAGGACAGATGTCAGAGTTAGTTTCTTTATTCTGAGAGTAGTGGGGGCATGGAACGTACTGCCTGTAACAACAGTAGATTCGCCAGCTTTAAGGGCATTTAAATGGTTATTGGATAGCATATGGATAAGAATGGAAGAGTGTAGGTTAGATTAGATTCCCGACAGTGTGGAAACAGGCCCTTTGGCCAACAAGTCCACACCTACCCTCTGAAGAGCAACCCACCCTCCTTTGAGTAATGCACCTAACATGGACAATTTAGCATGGCCAATTCACCTGACCTACACATCTTTGGACTGTGGGAGGAAACCGGAGCACCCGGAGGAAACCCACACAGACACAGGGAGAATGTGCAAACTCCACACAGACAGTCACCCGAGGTTGGAATTGAACCTGGGACCCTGGTGCTGTGAGGGAGCAGAGCTAACCACTGAGTCACCATTCTGCCCCAATCTGGGCTTCAGATTGGATCCACAGGTTGGCGCAACATCGAGGGCCAAAGGGCCTGTACTGCGCTTTAATGTTCTATGTTTTACAGGCTTACCCAGGCCACTACCTCAGTCTTGGCTGGGTGAGTCTGTTGGCATGGCCCCCTTTTCTCAGGAAAGCAGGAAAATCCTCTGACCTCGTCTCTGTCAGCCCACACATCATGATGACCAAATCCCTATCAGGCGATGTGAGAAGCTGATCTCCCTCTCTGGGCCATGCCCTCTCTGATAACACCATTGTCTGGAGAACAGTTCCTGGCTACCGCAGCTGAGGAGATGTGCAACTGGTCTCTAAATCTGGTCTCTCTGTATCAACGCTGGAAGGTGCTTCTTGTGGCAAGCACTCCTGTCTCTCCATTTCACAAGAAAGGTGCCATAGAGCCCAGAGATAATAACTAATGAGGTGAAAAGCAGACAATTATACAAGGACGGTTGTTGTGAGCCATGACAGACCAGACACCATTGGTAGGAGAGACTAGGACCCGAGGGCACGCTTTGGAGTAAAGGAAAAACCTTTAAAAACAGAGATAAGGAGAAACTTCTTCAGCCAGAGAGCGGTGAATCGATGGAATTCATTGCCACAGAAGACTGTGACAGCATGGCTATTGAGTACATTTAAGATGGAGATAACTAGGTTATTGAGTATCAAGGGGGTTAAGGTTTACAGAGAGGAAGTGAGAGAATGGGTTTGAGAAATTTATCAGCATGATTGATTAGTGGAGCAGACTCGATGGGCTGAATGGCCTAACGTCTGCTCCTATGTCTTATGTTCTTACCATGAATCTCACTCAACAACATATTAAGATTGTGAAAATTTAGCTCTGAGTTTTGGGATACTTCATTGTTTGTACATGCTGCGGTTATGAAAGGTGCTATGTCAATGCAAGTTTTTCATTCTTTTGTTTGGACAAAACTGTGCTCTGATACCTTCCTGACAGCAGCATGTAATAACCTGCTGGGCTGTTGGGGGTTAATACAAGCCCAGATCTGAAAGGGGGAACAGTGCTTTTCTGTCAAAACTTCCAAGTTATCAATTTATTTTGTGTGCCAGTACTTTTATCTGATTCTACTTCTGGGAAATAGTAAAGTGATATTGCCTACATATATCGCACGGCTACAAGAAAGGATTTTATTTTGAGGAACAAATAGCACAGCATTATATATTTTATTGCAACTCTGTATTTGTCCTAAAGTTGCTTAGGATCAACCACATAATATGAGTCTGGAGTTACATGAAGACCACACCAGACTGGGCAGCAGGTTCCCTTTCTTGAAGGTTATTAGTGAACCAGTTGGGTTTTTATGACAATCTGGCAGCTTTAATGGTCATTTGTTTTCTGGTACTAGCTCACAAGTGAATAGCTTTATTGAGTTCAATTTCACAACTAGCCCTTGTGGGAGCTGAACTCTTACCCTTGCACTGTGAGACTACTGTAGTCTATTAATCTTGGAAAAACTTTGAAAGTTAGTCTAAGGACATAAGCAGGATTTTTCTGAGAGGTGGGAAGAAATTCGCAATTTCCACTTGCTGAACTAAAAAGATTCAAATGAGTATGATTTCAGTGAAAACAGAAAATACTAGAGGAAGTTGGTTAAACTGACAGCATCTGTGGAAAGAGAAGCAGCTAATGTTTCAAGCCCAACGTATTCCCCGTTGGAGTGAAAGAGAAGCAAAAATATGATGGATTTTATGCCATTGAAAACAGGGAATGAGACAAATTGATCAAAAGGGAAGGGCATAGAATGGTTAAAGGGCAGGAGAGATTAGAGATCAAATGTGTCCCAGAACAAAAGGTAAAGGTTGTGATAAAAACAGAAATTCCTGCTTCTTCCCAAGACAAAGGGGGAATCTGATTAAAAGGAAAAAGTAGACAGGGGAGAAACATAGACCCTGATTGTAGAGGGGAGAAAGTGAGGTCTGCAGATGCTGGAGATCAGAGATGGAAATGTGTTGCTGGAAAAGCGCAGCAGGTCAGGCAGCATCTAGGGAACAGGAGAATCGACGTTTCGGGCATTAGCCCTTCTTCAGGAAGCCTTGTCCATTCCTGAAGAAGGGCTAATGCCTGATTGTAGAGGGGTCAATCACAGGAGGCACAGGTTGAAGGTAAAGAGTAGGGGTTTTAGAGGGAACTTGAGATTGTGGGTATCTGGAACTCACTGTCTAAAATGGTGGTAAAGTTAGGAACCCTCAAGACATTTAAGAACTACTTAGAAGAACATGTGAAATACTTTAGCAAATGTGTCAACAGGCCAAGTGATGGAAATTGGGATGATATTAAATGGTTGTTGATGACTAGCGTGGACATGATGTGTTGAAGGATCTCTTTCTGTGTCGTACAAACACCATGATTCAATGACTATGAGGTCACTTTCAGTGCAGAAATCCACATGCATCTGATGAATCTCAATAAGATGATTCTTTTGGTTTCTCAGCTTGCATTGTTAGCTGCTGAGCAGGAGGCTGCCTGTCGCTGCAGCTTGATTTGCTTTTAGGCAGAAGGGAGCACTGAACAGTCAAAGGGGTGGACATGTTACTGTGCTACATCAATAACATACCTACAGCAGCTTCTGTGGCAAATACATGGCGTGTGTTTTGACCAAATGGACATCTGAAAGTTTTCAATGGCGCCAAGAGAGACTAGGGTCAATCAGGAAGTATGATCACTCTCAATTAGAAGCCTTGTCCAATTCCAGTCCATGATCTTCCTTGAGTACAGGAATGCATGTCTTTGCAGTGCAGGGATTGGGGCAGAGTCAGTCTTATGGATCAAATACAACCAGTTTGTGGAAGAAATGATAAAGTTCTGTGAAACATCAGTCTGAGGAGTGGATAGGCCAATTATTCCAGCATTGAGATAAAGCGAGGGATTGAGTATGATGAAAATGGACAGGAAGAGCAGGTAGTGGTGATGCAGGAGAAAGTGGGAAACTCAGATACAAGAAGAGTTAGCAGGTTGAGGATTAATCAAGTAGGTGACAGCCGTTCAGTAGATATGAGGCATGAAATAGCGACAGCCATGAGACTTGGTGAGATGCAGGTGCAGTGATAAAGGAGGAGTAACTGGTGGCCTCGAGAGCATGAAATAGCAGAGGGAAGATGACAGCACTTGTGGACTGCAGATGATCACTGACCTTCCCACATTGCTGGGCATTGCTTTCCAGCTGGGTTACAGCACTGACCTGGCTCATTATCTAGGTGCAGGGTTGCTGCATCTGGTTGCATGGCCTAGTTTGCCAGTTGGCAGGATATAGGGCAGTACCTTATCTCCACCACCCCATCCACCGTCATCTCCAGCCTTGGCAAGGTGGGGAGTGAAACCACCTTTGGGGGCCATTTTCCTCAGCGACAATGAGTGAGCAACACACTGTGATGGACAGCTCCTAGCATGCAGCAGCTGAAGTGGTGTGCATCTGGGCTTTGAATATGGTGCCAGTGGCAGGCATGTCAAAAATGCCCCAGCAGTAGAAGGCACTTCTGCCCATCAGGCCGTGCAACTGCCTGAGATGGGTGCAAAAGAGTTCAGTCGCATAATCAGTAAGGTGTGCAGCAGCTAATTGCTTGGGAGAAGTTGTTACAAACCATGGGCATCATGAACCTCGTGATGATATTCTTTAATGGAAAATGGGAATGTTCAGCCCTTTGTTTCGTCTCTACACCCATTCCCACTCCCTTTGCTTTCATTCCACAATACTTTTGATTTCCCTTCCCCTTTGTTGCACTTTCCCTTCCTAGTTACAACTCACAGCCCATTGTATTTCCATCACGCTTCAGTTTCAACAAAGAGTCAGATTGTACTTGAAACATTAACTCTGCTTTTTCTCTCCGCAGAGGCTGCCTGACCTGCTGAGTTTCTCAGTATCCACAGCATTTTAGAATACAATGATTGGATCTGGATTTGGGTGACACCTTACTATACTCCAGCTATTGTATCTTATTTATCTGATTATTTATTTGTTGTTTGTGGGATATGCCTATGCACAAATTGTTTACATTACCACAGTGTTGCCTACAGTATAATAGCACCTACATTTCACTGGTTGAAAATCACTTTGCAATGTCCCAAGGTCATAAAAGATGCAGTAAAAATGAAAGTCTCCTCTCTTCTAAAAGCATTTTCTATTGTGTCACATACACAATGGCAAAGAAGGAAGCATTCCTGAATTTCAATGACAAAGACTGAATTAGATATCCAAACAGGACTATTCTCCCCTGTTCACAGAGCTAAGTTCTAAACAGTCTGAAACAAATTTGTAACTGCAGCCCTCGGAGATTAAAGCTAATTTATTAAGCTTTCTTTTCATTCGTTATTAGCCATTTCTTGTTCAAAATGTAGTTTAATTTTACTAGTAAAACAAAATAAAGCTTAAGTACTAACAGATGGTGGCATGCCACTACAGTTCTTTGCCCATGGTACTAAAAGTGATTTGCAACAATGTCATATTATTTATCATTACTCATTTACTGTCAGCAGTGTATTAAAGGTTAATAGAAGTGCCAGAACATGTACTGATTTACTTAGTAAAATTTTTGTTCCAAGGTTCAGGTCGGCTGATTGGAGTCTGCGAGACTTTCAATATTCATACATTGTGAAAAGGAAACCTCGGTGACCTTGATCCACGACTACTTGAACAGTATATTATTTCAGGTTTGACCTTCAGCAGCTTATAAATATACTACATGTATTTAACCAATATTTTCTTCCATATTACTGACACTGTGCAACACACAGTCTGGAAGATTAATGCTATGTGACAACATGAACGAAAATCATGTGACACAGATATTCCAAGTCTCCTCCAATGACCTTCAGCATTGTAAGCTGTCAATACTAAAGGACCAGAATAATCATAGGTAGCCTTTAAGAGAAAAGGGGGACTTTCTTCGGTCACCTCCTGCTTATTGTGCTATGGTATACAGGGAATTGTCTTATCTAGCTTTTAGAATCCTACAATGAGAAACTAAAAATCAATAGCTGCGGTGTTAGCAGGCATGTTAGTAATGCTACGGCAACCTCTAAAATATCAAGACAAATCCATTTCTTTCATAAATGTCTTCATTTCCAAATGTCACTGCTAAGTGATTTTTTTTAAACCTAGCTAAGCTTATGCCAAAAGGGATTTCACCAAAGTTCTTATTCCCCTCAATTGTTTCCTGATTGGATGTAGCAGGGAGTTAACTGATTTCATTACACTGGATTATGCTGTACTATGTTTTATCATTTTGTTTTTAAAAAATGTATTTGTGAGGGGAAAAAATCCAAATGTAGCAAGTACAGAATCATTGTATTATGGTGTAGAATAAGAAGTAATTACGGAGAAAAATGAAAGCTGTTCCTGCTGTTAGGAGAAATGATAAGGGAATACTGTTCCTTTTCAAAGCATGGAGTCCATTTTGATATAATTGGTTCCAGAATTATTTATGACATTAATTGCTGCATTATCGACTGGCTGTCAGCTCTTCTGGCAGTCAGTCCATCTTTCTTACCACTGCAAGCCAACTCAGCCCAAACTAGACTGACAAGCTAATTACACTCATCTCCCCCTCAATGACAAATGCTGCTCATCTGAAACCTTTCCAGAAATAGGCGCTTTTTTCTTTCCTTCGAGTGAGTTCATCCTGAGCCAGTCTTTGCTGATATCTACAGGTACAGAATGCAGCTAACTCTGCACACATGATGATTAGTTAGAACATCTCACTCGATCCAAATACCCAAACACCTTGTGCTATCAATCTGAGTGTCAGTCCATGATACATTCCTTGCTTTCAGCGGATTTTCTACTGGTTCATATCTGTCACTCAACTGTGAAGCCCGCAGCTCTCAGTCTGATGAAAATAAAATATCAGAAAAGCGCCTTTCTCGGCCATCACCATCCACTATGCCCACCCCCGCCACACACCAACCCCCACCACCACCACCAATATGCCCCCTTCTCCTTCTCCCTCCTTCTTACTTCCAGTGGACAAGGATCGAATGTGACACATACCAAACTCGGAATGTCCTGCAGCCAGCTCCATCCCCTCTGATACTGTCATCTCGAGCTACATCAGGAGCACTGGCTCAATGACAGCGTCCCTGACATCTGTCAGAAACTTTTAAATGTCTGCTCTTTTCATTAGGATGATTCTGTATCCCGGCCAGGGGAAAGATGACATTTTGTAGGGGGAGAAACTTGTTGTAGCTCCCTCATCCAACTGTCATTCCAAGTATCCTATACACATATCAAACCATGGACAAATAAACATGGTCATTTGGAAATCTATGCAGTAATGACCAAATATTTTTTTAACATGTCAAAGCAAAATGTGCACATTTTCTCATAGGGAGCAACGCTACAAAATTTAGCGGCAGGCTATCTTTGACCTTTGTGATGTGCCGCTTCCAAAGATTGATGAGCACAACTCATATACACATGATTTCCTTAATTCCCCTGTCCTATTTCCATTTCAGTGGACTACTTGCCATATAGAGATTAGGAAGCAAAAAAATCGGAGAAGGTCATTTTGATTTCAACAGCAATGGAAATATTCAGCCAAATTAATATCTTCATGAACAATTATGAACTTAAGAAATGACAACAAAATGGTATCTTATTTATCCGGAGCCAATTGTTAACATCACTTAATTGCGGTGGATATGTATCCCTCTGTGTCTTGTTATGGAGCCACTTCATAATTTATTAGATCCAGTTGTGACTTTTTCTCTCCCTCTTTTAATTTTTCCTTTGATTTTCTTCCCTCACGTTTTTTTTCTGCTCAAGCCTGATGCAGATTGTCCACAGCTGTATGGATGTACCAGCAGTCTCCATCCTGGCCCAGGTGGTAATTGCCTGTCTGCATGTCAAGTATTGACACATATTGAACTGGGCAGACCGAGACAGTTGTGGAAACCCCCACCAGAGGCCAATCCTGTTTCACCTGAAGTCGATGAGAGTACACTGCCTGTAGACATTGTTGGATAATGATCATGAGCAGCACTTGGCCAACTTTACCACTTCTTACTCCAAGAAAATGGAAGCCATGTAACTGCCTTGAGCTGAATTCACTAACTGAACACAGGCCAGGCATCAAAATCCTGATATCTTTCTTATCTGCATGGCTGAATGCCATCCCATATTTAGCCATTGGTGGGAGGGAGGGAGTGCCTGCATTGCATTGTTTAAGAAACCTAAATCCATATGAAAGGAAAATCTAATTGCACATTTCCTGTACTATTTTGTTCACCAAACATACTCAACTCAATGGCAATACTGTTACTTAGATGCATTGCCTCAAGGTAAAATTAGGCCTGGCATGCTAATACAATGAATGGATGGAAAATAAATGGAAACATTCTTGTTCGCTATTGCTAGGAGATTTCTCAAAACATGCAAGCAAACAATGTTTTTTTTGTAAGCAGATTCTTCAAAAAAATGAACTGTGCACAAGCCAATAGCAGTTGTGCACAATAAAGGCTAATGATTAGGTGATACATTGGTCCCAATCCTTTAGAATGATTCTGTAATTTCTGGGCCTGGCAATTGCAGAGGAAATGCACCAGGATAGTGAAAGAAGAACTTTAATGATTTTTTGCATCATCGTCATCATCAACTTCATCATCGAGCCCTTGCATAGTACCAGAGTAGTCCCACAGTTGTGCCTCCACCCTGAACAATGCTTTCTTTATAATCCACAGAATAAAAGGCTGTTAGTCTCAATTAGGTGATGGAGCCAAAACCTTTGCTCCACAAAACTGTTTTAAGCCAAAAGGTTTTTTACTGGTCCTCTTCTCTCATTCTTAACCTTTGCTTTAAAATTTACCGAGATGTGGAGCTAACCAAACTGTTAGACTTCAGTCAATGAGTTTGCACGTTCTCCCAGTGTCTGCATGGGTTTCCTCCGGGTACTCCAGTTTCCTCCCATGGTCCAAAGGTGTGCAGGTTTGGTGGATTGGTCATGCTGAATTGCCATTCGGGGGTGTGCAGACTGGGTGGGTTAGCAATAGGAAATGCTTTATAGGAATTGGGTCTGGGGTGGGGTGCTGTTCAGAGGCTTGGTGCAGACTCGGGCTGAATGACCTCCTTCCTCACTGTAGGGATTCTAGTGAATTTGTGATTGTAATTTGAGGTGATTTACAGAGGCCACTCTTCCCATTGAAATCTTTGTGCAAGATGAATTGCAATTTCCCTCCCTCAACATCCCCCTCACATCATTAAATTGCAACTTCAACAGATATGTGAATTACATCTGCTAATCATACTGTGTGAAGCAGTTCTTTCAGAAGTAACTAGTTTTTCCTTTCCCCATTCATGCTTGTAAGGAAATACCTGAAGAACCAACTGGTACCTGGATCTGTATTATCTGTTGAGTTCTAAGAATTGCACATGGAATAGAATGGGAGACATTGTTACCATGTCTCTGTGGGAAAATGCTGAGTCTCAGTTACCTCATTTTCAAAGCTGAACAACTCATATTGGTTGGAGAATGCACCAACAGAAAGTAAGTTCTGAGGTACTGGGAAGGGGCATAGTTCAAAGGCTGACATAATCTAAATGAAACCAACATCAAAAATATTCACATTTGGCTCAACTTGAATCAATCTGGGCTCAGACTTAAAACTGAACTTCTTAGAGTTATTAACAAATACTGTGGAAGGGCAAGTTGTTGGAGGGAATCCTGAGCGACAGGCTATACATGTATTTGGAAAGGCAAGGCTATAGGGAGAAGCTGAACAGGCTGGGGCTGTTTTCCCTGGAGCATCGGAGGCTGAGGGGTGACCTTATAAAAGGTTTACAAAATTATGAGGGGCATAGAATAGGGTAAATAGGCAAAGTCTTTTCCCTGGGGTTGGGGAGTCCAGAACTAGAGGGCATAGGTTTAGGGTCAGAGGGCAAAAATATAAATGATACCTAAGCGCCAATGTTTTCACACAGAGGGTGGTACGGGTATGGAATGAGCTGCCAGAGGAAGTGGTGGAAGCTGGTACAATTGCAACATTTAAGAGGCATTTGGATGGGTATATGAATAGGAAGGGTTTGGAGGGATATGGGCCGGGTGCTGGCAGGTGGGACTAGATTGAGTTCAGATATCTGGTCGGCATGGACAGGTTGGACTGAAGGGTCTGTTTCCATGCTGTACATCTCTATGACTCTATAAAATGTAAGTCACCATGAATTATTTCTTCAGTTTGTATATTTAAAATAGATGGGGACTTTTCTTTGAGAACAGTAATCCAAGAGTTTGTAGGGGAAAAGCAATATTCTACTTCATGTACTGTCCATGTATTTCCAATCCTGTAACCACAGTGAAGTTTGTACATATACTCTATGGGAGGCTTGACGCAGAGCTAAGAAACTGTCTTCACCAGACCAAGGAAAATCCAACAATTCAGTGAATGCTTTTATTTTGATAAGGAATCAAACAATTATTAGAGCTAAATAACAAACTGCTTTAAGTATGCTTTGCAAAGTATGGGAATGTAACTTACTGCAATGTACGTCAGGCACAGATTAATAAAGCTAAGAATTTTACTTTGTTAGCTTTTAAATCCAAACAATGTAACATAATATTCTTAGTATGTGTAAATAATACTTGTAATAATTGCACACTGTTTAGACAGGCTATCTGCTTTACAGTAAATTTTACTCATCACTGTTCAATGTTTCCAATAGATCCACTGAAAAACTGCAAACTCGAGATTCTTGGAACATCATCAGTATTTAAATAAGAACACAGAAAAGTTATGTACAGAAAATCTGTTTAGTTACTACAACAAATTTGACAAAACTACAATGTTGCACCGTGTAGAAAAACGTGTACAGTAAATGTTTGGTCAGTGTAAAATATTTAAAAATTGTCCATTGTAGAAAAGCCAAACATTGCACAGTGTAGACGTAGTCAAACAATTAAATTCAGTGCTGAACAAGAGTATCCAAATATAATGGCATATTTTGTCAAAAACATGAGAATTTAATGTTGTCAGATTATCTAGTTGCTTCATTGTTTGCACCAAAACTGAAGTCTCTTCCAAAAAAGTCTAATCCAAACTGGGTTTTAACACAAAAAAGGATGACCTCTCTCTACCAAAAAAAAATTCTCTATCATTGACAACGGCAGTAAATTGCTTATCCCACTCAAATTCAGTAGGAGACAGCAACTGTAACATTAAAAAAAACATGGTTCAGAAATGATCTGCTAAGAAAAAAGTTGTGGGAAAGGTAGACTGATTTTCAATACATCAAAAGTCAAAGCCACACAGAAATACAAGTACAATCTATTCAGCCTGCTAGAGTTGTCAATTTTGTTCGTGAACCATCACTGATCAAAGTTAAAAAGAGAATCTCATCTAATGGAGCTGATATTTAATCTTCCCAACCTCAAAATAAGACCCATAAGGCAAAAGATAAATCAAGATTACGTCCCTGAAATAATGTTGGTCAGTCAATGGGATTTACGGTTTAATATGACTATTCATTTCATCTTGTCCATGGCCACCTATAAAATGGAACAGAATTTTCTCATTACTCAACAACAAGTCATTGTAATGAGTGCAGGAAGGGCTTAATGTGACTTTCTGGAACTTGGTGTGATGCAATAAGCATGCTCAGTTCAACCTCAGGTGTGACCTCTGCCCTCCCATGAGCAGCAGTTGTACCAGGCAATCCATCATGAGGCTCATCCTGTCAGGCATACAGCCTCAGTGCAGCTGTCTGTCATGGCGATAGAAGGGACCTGTTTAAAGGCAATCATGTCAATCTCTATGTGCCTGCTCAGACTAGACTGAAAGGTTGATCTTGACAGGCATGGCAAAGTCAGCAGAAGACACTAGCAGGCTGAGGATGTATTCTGTGTTTCTTTGTATTTGGATAAGTCTTTGGCTTTAAACACAATGCATGTATATATCTTGTATAGCAATGAAAGCAGGCACTGTGGCAGAACTATTCTTAAAGCTGGTCATCACGGATGAATCTGTTCCCCTCTGAGTGCCTTCCATGATATACGTAGCGACATTTTGCAAAAACACCTACAAACAGATAAGGAAAATTACATTAATAAATCGTCTTTTCGTTTTTTTTCAAGGAAAGCAAACATTTTTCATTTCTAGGATGTCCATTTAACTGTACATATATTTATAAAAACCCAAAATCAGTACTATGAAACAGGAATTAAGATAATCATGGAGGCAGGTAAAGGAACTCCTTTGAAGGTGAAAAACATCTTCCCAAAGCAGATTTTATCATTTTATAGTTAAGCTGAGAATAAAGTTGTTCCCTCTGACACACTAAGCACTTCAATTAGCTGGCCTGTCACACCACACCATGGAAAGACACAACGCCTTTAGATAAGGTTATCTGAAGGAACAGTGCGAGTAGATAAAATCTGATGGTCAGGCAACTGGGCGACACTGAGGCTTTGAACATTCCTTTTCAACTCAGATGAGATAAAAAGGCATTTTGTTGGTGCCTATTTCATTTACAAAGTGCAAATCAGTTGAGGAGCCTCAATTAATCTTCCTGGACGCAAGTTTATATGGGATAAATGCAACAAAGATTAAGCAATCAGAAAGATAGAATGGATACACTGATGGGCTTTGGAAAATTCACTTTCAATTTCAGGTTTACTGATTGATATGGGGCACCCAGCTGCAACTTTGAATTTCACCCAAATGTGGGGAGGGGGTGGGGTGAGGGGGGAGTGTGGAGAAGCAGGGGGATGAAGGCACCCTTAATCAGGAAGAAAAAAAGCATCAGTATATCATTATTATAATAAGCACTAAGTAAAGTATGATGTCAAAGAGCTCAGATATAAAATACAGTTCTCTGTCTTACTTTGGTACCTCACCAGTGTGACCATTGTTCAGTTGAACCTCAATACTGTGCTAATAGGCCTACTTGACTGCGGAAGTGACATAGTCAAGGCCTATCCTGGTCCCATTCAACATCTCCACAGAAAGAACTTTGACTGATTTTCCTTTTCTCTATTCAGCAGTTGTGAGGCCAATTGTAACACCTCACCTAAGGCTAATTCTTTTCGGCTGTGAAAAGCAATAAAATCTTTATTTTGAACCAACTTATCTTGATAGCATACTACAGCAATGGGATTTTAAAAAGGGCATGCAGCCACAACTCTGACACAAGGTGAAGCAATCGCAATGTTTTCATCTTAAAAAGCATAATTTAATTCAACTTGCACAATTAGCTCATTGTGTAGTATAAATGCAAACTGCGTTGGGGGCTACTGGCTAATGGACAAGAACGGCAGTGTTATGGCTCACCAATCATACATCTGACATGACTTATGGTTATCTTAGCTCCAAACCAAGTGCCACAGTATGTCCTCTTTTCACATTGGGATGCATACATTTTGACATCAGGATAAAAAGGTGCAGAATAATTCATTAACGATGAGAGAAGAACAAATAACCTCTTAACAAATGATCGTTAACATGAGAGAGGCACTCAGGGCCCTTAAAGATTTTAAGTGGAATCTTGATCTTTAATTAGGATATATTGTCATGTTTCATAAAACTTGATTTACTTTTCATTGCTGATCACTTCGATTTTTTTTAGCAGTATTGGAATAAGTCTTTTGCCTCTTAGATGCTGGGAAAAGCTGATCTCAGGAGAAGATCATCACAGACTCAGAGACATACAGCACGGAAACAGACCCTTCGGTCCAACTCGTCCATGCCAACCAGATATTCCAACCTAATCTAGTCCCATTTGCCAGCACTTGGCCCATATCCTCACTCATGAAGATTTCCAGAAGAGACGGATAGTGCTATTTAATTATCCATAAGCCTAAGGATGGAGCTGGCATCTTTGAAAGAGGAATATATGGGGAAAATAACATTTTGAGAGATGTTTGGCGCTATCACGGTCATCTCAAGAGGAAACAGAGCCAATGTGACACAATATGTCAACTGCACAAAAAAGTGATTTTATTTGGCACCCAAATGTAACACATGAAATAGGATAATTTTGTGCAATGTAATGTCTTCTGATTGTTTCATTAGTTTAGCCCCACCTTGGTAACATTTATTGATTCATTACATATAGAAATTGTAAGGTAGGCTTTTGTTGACAATTTGGAGATAGGTTTGATCTTACTCTTTGCTCCTTCCGCAGCATGTAGAATCGTTGGCAAGAAAATGCATTGAGATCCCCAATTGTACTGATAACAGCCATTGCATCCAACAAAGTCGCTGGCCAAACTCATAGAATGACAGTAAGCAACAGAGTGGGCCCTTGTCATTTGAACTATGACCCAGGATGTCAGCCAGACAGGCAGTTTCAGCTGGAGCTCAGATACTGACAGAGGGTACATGATTTGAATGGGACTCACACTCACAACTGCAGGAATATCCGGCCAATGCTTAACACGTCATGCCTTCAGGCTACTCCATCAGTTCTTCCCAGAAACAATTTTGGCTTCTGCCCTTTACACGCTAGATTTATCAAGCTCTTCTCCAGCCCACCAACCTTCTCACCCCATCATCAAAATAAAATAAATGAAGTGACTTGTTAAGAACATGTTTTTGGAGGCTATGTTAACAGTCAGTGATTGCAATCTGCTGGTGTTACTGATGGATTAGAAACAGGACTGTTAGCAGACATCCTGGTGAAAGAGCCACTTGATGAATGCAAGAGACTGCGGCTAGGTGTCAGCGCTTAGAATATGAAGCAAGGACATGTGGTATTAATATTGTCAATGATCTCAAGACAGGAAAACAGATCCCATATTCTCCGTCAGTTTTAAATAGATATCAAGTGCATTAATGACAAAAGACCAGGCTTCAAACAAAGGAGCTGAGTGATGATGTGCTGAGTGCACTCTGCGCTGGCAATAACGTGATCTGAAAAGACATTGTCAGTTGTGGAGACAGGCCCAGAATTGTGAGCAGTGACAGAAAACAGAGATGAGGAGAAAGATACTGGTACCATATTAGTGCCAACCCTATTTGAACACTGTCGGCACTCCTAACTGAATCTGACATCATCGCCTATCACTTGCAGTATTCTCTGCTGCTCCTCCGCCTAGTTTTCCCCAGACATCATTACAAACTGTAGTCAAGTTTTATGTTACCAGCGGTTGTTCTGTCAGGGAGGTTGGGGCTCAGAGGCCTAAGGATAACCTCAGTCATTCTACATTGTGAGCTTGTAACAATGGGACACTCATTTTTTCTGAAAACTCTTGCTACTTGAGGTGCTCTGTACAGCAACGTGTGAGCAGCTGTCACCTTGAATAAAAGGTTCGAATATTAAAGAAAGTGAATTTCTGGATGTATCATAAAGCAGTCGAACTGTCTGGCAGCAGGAAATAAATTCCAGCTGCTGCTGTTCGCCTGGGGATAAAGGTGCTCAAACTAGTGACAGTAAAAGTCAGCTGAAATTTCTGAACTCCTGGGGTCTGAAACTGTTTAATTTTTTTTAAAAAGGGTTGGCTTTGTAGAGAAACCACAGTCAGCAATGCAGCTGCGATTTGACAGCAAATCATATTTTACAGCTTTCATGTGTACCTGATAAAACTGCATTTCAAAGGGGCAGTAAAAAGAAATACTCATTTAAAATAGGAAGTTCAGGCATCATTCAAATAAAGGAACAATTTGCTTTATGAAAGGAAGCGTTGCAACTTAATAGTTAAACTTTAACTATACAAAGTGCCAGAGAAATTGTTCAAAAGGGTAAGAGATTTGGGGGGTGGGGAGCATGAGGAAGACTGTTTATTCAGCAAGTGGTAATGAGCTGGAACACACTGCCTACAAGGGTGGTGGAAGCAAAAACAATCAATTTCAAAAAGGAAATTGAATGGGCACATAAAGGAAATTAACCTGCAGGGATATGAGGAACGAGCAGGGGGGTGGGACTGACTAGATTGTTCTGAGGAGCACCAGTAGGGACGTTATGGGTAAATGTCCTCCTTCTGAACTGCAAAAGGCTTCACCCTGTGACTTGGACAATAAAGAGAGGCAAAGTATAATGGCCCTAGAAAATGTGTAAAATATTCAAATGGTTAATATATCCCAATATTCTAACTCATGCCAAATCTACTTCTTTATCATTGCCAGATATTGTTTTCTGAAAACGCTTTCCAGGGTGAGTTCCATCCAGGAAGAATGGTTAATTACATTCAAGAGTCCCATTATCACTAGATGATGACATCACAGTGTGTGGTATACAAGATACTCTGTGGTTATCAGTATTTTATGTTTCTGTTCCCTTCCTGGAAATGCTTGCAAGATAATAATCAACAATGAGAAGCTGTCTTTTTCATTTCAGCAGTAATACAACAGTTCCTTTCTACCTTCCTTGAAATCTTGCCCCTTTCCTCCTGGACTTAGTTTATCCATCAAAGATTCATAACGCACCAGACACCTAGCACTTTTTAAAAGGTCCCTCGACAGTTGGGATCAACAGGAAGAAGTGAGGACTGGAGATCAGAGTTGAAAAGTGTGGTGCTGGAAAAGCACAGCAGGAGATGCAGCTTCTGAGGAGCAGGAGAATCAACATTCCAGGCAAAATCCATTCCTGATGAAGGGCTTATGCCTGAAGCATTGATTCTCCTGCTCCTTGGATGCTGCCTGACCTGCTGTGCTATTCCAGCACCACATTTTTCGAGTTGGATCAACAGGCCAATTCAACATGGGCACCATACGAACTAAGCCTACCCTGCTCTCAACATTTTCACAATTATCAGATCACAACCAGGTTGGGAGCCTCTGGAGTTTCTTCCTTCCTCCAAAAGTCGCACCTTTGTCCTTGCAGAATTCAGAATGTACCTTCTGAATCTATTTCTCATTGTCAAAGCAGGTAGTGTTATTCCACAATGAATCTATTACATCAGTTAGACTTCCAAAGAAACCTTGGAAAGGGCTGCCTCAGCCAATATTTAAAGTATTTATGGCAGATCCATATGGTATAAAGTGATCTCTGCATTAGAAAATGGCTTCTCTAAGCTGGAGAACTTGCAAGAACTGAATGTTAGGAAATTTATATAAGAACCAGTCTTTTTGTATTAAAAGCAACTTTTGTTTGGTACCTGAATCTTCTTTTTTTCACCTTTCAGTTGTCCATTTCCAAAATGTAAAAGTAATTTTCTGGATTATTGTGCTGCAACAACTGAACCCTGTCATTCTCGATTCAAGTTATGATAACATGCCCATCCATTTACATGTACATTCCTCACCCATGCCTCGCTCTGGCAGGTTTGCACAGTTTGATATTGTACATATGGTTGCATTTTGTCTAAAATCCTTTTCAAATTAGTGATGCAAAAATGCGTTTTGGATGGAAATGAAAGGCATTGGCAAACATTTTAATCTCCGCAATGAATCATTTGATGTTGCTGCATTGGTTGTTTGAGCGTTTGTGATGGGAAATCGTTTACAAGTATGATTGATTATAATTCCAGAGAATGAAAAGGATCATTAGGCCAAAGATGCTAATTTACTCCCAGGCTTCTCATATTCAATTTTCAGAGTTCAACTCAGTATTGAAGTAATCTTGGAATAGAAAAAAAAATTAGTTAAATGGTGAGTTATGCATTTGGACAATGTAATATAACATGTGCATCACACATGTTTTGGTTATTCCCCAACATCCAGCCATTCTGGGTTATAATCCAAATTGACCATCACAACTTCTCTCACTATTAGGTTTGCCAGCTCTGGTTCGATGAAGCCCCAGAGGTTTAATCACATGACATGGTGTCTCCAATGCTCTGTACATATGATCCTGCTATTGGTCTCCCAGCTTATCAGTCTCTGCTTTCCAACTGCAATTGGAAAGCAAACAGACTTGCAATTGATGATGCCTGTCAGTCAAAGGGCTTTCCTATCCCCGCTGTAATACTTTTAGAACTAATCAATGTTCAAAGAAAATGGGGCAAAAAAACTCAGAATTTTTCAAATGCCCCTCTGGTTTTCTCCAGACTTCCCAGTAAGCAGAGGCCTAGAAATTAATTTTTGTTTCCTGGAGACCTTCAGATAATCCTGGAGGACTACCAAACCTATTTTCTATTACACATGTTCCATTCCTTGTCACAGGTGAATACGAGTCCTCGGCAGATTGGCACAACTTTGTCAGTTGTAAGAAGAAGCATATCCTCACTATGTCGCAACAACTGTGTGGCTGAACATCTATGGGATATATGCAAATTGGAACGAGCAATTTATTGTCTTAATTTACGCCTGGAGTGAATGCTGGGTGATCTGTGTTACCTTGTTTCAGCCTTACTCAATGCAAGCCTGGCTCTTCAATGCTCGACCTGTATTCTAGGAAAAGATAGTACGTATGAAGGGAGCTAACAAAAGTTAAAAAAAAGCAAAATAACTGTGGATGCTAGAAATCAGAAACAAAAACTGAAATTGCTGGAAAATCTCAGCAGGCCTGGCAGTAACTCAGAATTTATTGTAGCTATGAAAACATTTTTTTTAAATGCATAAGAGGGGAGGATCTAAGGAATAAATGATAGATGAAGACAGAGCCTAAAGACAGAGAAGAACAGTTGGACAGACAAAAGAGTGGATAACGGTCAGCTGAGGAGGATGAACAGATGCAAATGGGGACCATTAGTGGCAGGCAATGGGTTGTGTGTAATAGCAGACCACGCAATAAGGCCTGGTGTGTGGGGGTTGGGATAAGGACATGGAAGAAGGTGCCTCAAGCCTTAACATTGTTGAACTGATATGGAGTCCAGAAGCTGGAGAGTTCACAAACAGAAAATGAGATGCTGTTCTTCCAGTCTGTGCTGAGGTTCACTGGAGCACCGCAGCAAGCCTGAGACAGAGATGTTGGCCGGGGAACACAGTGGGGTGTAGAGTGACAAGCAACTGAAAACTCAGGATCCTTTTTGTTGGCAGAACGTACATGTTCTGTGAAGTGGTCATCCAGTCTATGCTTCATTTCCCCAACAGAACAACATAACTAATAAAACTAACAAAAACAGCCCATCTGAAGCAAGGCAGCGTGCAGTCAAAGCACACAACAACACAGGAATGACATTTCATTGTACTGTGTAACTTTAGTTTGCAAAATAAAATTACATTGAAACCTAAAATGCTTTATAAATGTGTGAGATATAATAGTTTTTGAGTCTGCCAATAAAATGCAGTTTACATACACTACTAGTTTACACATAACACTTTGGCACACTGCTCATTTGGAATCACATGTTATCCTGTCTTTCCTACCAATGTTCACTCACTGGTGAAAGAAAAGTCCTCTCCTGAAGAGGCTGACTCTGATTCTGTCTCTTTGGTAGTAACTCTGTGGGTACCAACCAACCTTTGACACCTTGCCCACATGACTTGTATTTGTTATCATGTGCTTTGATGGTCCATGCCAGCAGAGTATTTGACTGTGGAAGGCATCAATCCACAGCATTCCCAGTGGGCAACTTGAATACTAGTGAGAGTGGGGAGCCCTGGTCCATTTGCCTCTTCTTAACCTGAGGTGCCTTGACCAAGACTAACCCTCTTGTTCATATCAAATTCAAGACAGACAGAGATCCCAAGATTGTGTTACCTTCATAGATTTACCCATAGTCCCAGTTGTGTTAGCAAGTTATGACAAGCTTTTTCACAGGTGGGAGCCTCTCAGTAACACAACGCTCAGAGGTTTGTTCCATTAGCTTTTTAAAACTGCAACGAGTCTCATGATTCAGAACAGCAATTTTAAAAATCTGAAATTATATGAACAGGCTTTTGTAGGTTCGGGTTATTTTTAAAAAAAAGTCAACTCCAACAAAAGGCATACTGTCTCCATAAACTGTTGCTTCACCAACTGTCATAACCAATAATTGATAGAGACCAAAGACGTATTCACTGCCAGTGCCAACTTGTTTAGTTACATGTCTTGAGTGGATAAATTGAAAATGACACTAAGAGAAATGTGCTATAAATGCATTTTCTTAATATGAAACCTTTATGCTTTTATTGTATTTATTTTTGTTAACTTTGATAACTTACAACTTAACAAACCAAAATTAGGTACAGATGATGCCTATTATAAATGTAAAGACTGTCAGTTTCTATTTCCAGCCCTTAATGTTCACTGAGGAGATTTAATCAGCTGCAATCTGATCTGGAAAAGTTGACATTCACATTTTCTTTTCCACATGTCCAACGCAGCACAACAGAAACAGCACAGATCAGTACAAGGGCAGACTGTGAATTATAGGCACGCATGTGTGCTCTAAAAAAAAGTTTGCATCCCAAGCTTTCAATGTAACTTATTCATTATGATGAGGTCCAGCTTTATCCGAAATACACACGAGAGGCAGCAGTGCCTCATAACTGGAAATCTCAGGCCTCCTCTTCTTAAAATCTGTTGCTAGAAAATTGAGAAGCACTCAAAGTTCGTGGGAACAGAACGATGAGCTGACACACAATAATAAACCATATTGTGTCAAGCGTACAGTCATCGAGATCCTCTTGGCCGCAAGTATATTACCTTATACAGACATGGCTGACATATATTTAAACCCCTATACACATTAAGAACCCATTAGTCTGACAGATTAAAAGTTATCTTGAAGCTAATGTTTCCATTATGTACAATTTGGCAGTGGAACAATCAACACTTTGTTCCTCATATGTCATACTTTGTTTAAAAAAAAGGGAGTGTATCTCCACATCCTTGAATGACATTGACATGCTCTGCTTTGATGTGGGCATGTGCTGTCTTCAGATTTGCTACTGGTGGCGAATGATTATTCTGCTGTAGTGATGATGGAAACAGTTTTGCAGGGGACGGTAGTGGGAGGAGGGAAAGGAAGAAGAGAAAATCAGTTAAGACACAATTTCTACTGGTGAAATATTGCTGCTCTTGAGGTTACTGAGGCCTTCTGTTTAACTAGAACCTTCAGGAAAAAACAAATTAATCAACAGTGCACTGAAGTAGGTTTAATGATTGTATTCTGCATACAATCAGCTTTTCCCATTCCCGAGCCATCAATATGTCAAGGAAAGACATATCCAAAGGATGTAGCTCTTAACATCAAGGTTATCTGTTCTCCGCAAGACTCTCCTTCCTTACTGCCCCAGTACTTTTACATGGGCTGCATTTAACATTTTCATCAACATGGCAATCAATCACAGTAATAATGCAGTGCAAAAAAAAATCAATTAACAATGCAATTAAACATTCCTTATTATCTGAAAGGGCTGAAATAATACCTGTAGGAAAAAGATAGACTCGCAGAGTGCAGACATCCATAACCACACGTAAGACTGAATTATGGAGTTAAGCAGAGATAGGCGTGGAGCAATGGTGCTATTTTAGACTGGACATAGCTCATCCACACTGTTTATCAGTCTACATTAGGTTTCATAGTTACCATTCACCCTGCAGTTACTTCAGAAATCTATGGCAAATTTAACAATATGTCATACCAAAGTGCAGTAAAGGTTAAATTTAGGTTACCAAAATGAAATAATCAGTTCAGGCTGCATAGAGTATAGAAAGGAGAAAATGCTAATATGCACCAACAAAAATGTAGACAATTTTGCTTCATTAGGTTAACTAACTGAAGGCAGAACCAATTAGTCGTTATATTGTTTAGATTCTTGCTTCCTTACTGACTATTTGATATGGCAGCCATCTCCCCGAGACATGTATTGCTAACTTAAATCCAGAACCTTCAAAGTTAAACTGACATTTGTTCTCTTCCAGTAAAAAATATTTAGTCCATTAAACATAAATACCTGTCATTATGATACATGTACTGAGTACAAGTCTCCAGTTTTCCTCTAATGTTTATTACATCCAAACAACTGCAGTGCCTGCATGTTTTCAACTTTAGTGTATTGATTAAACTTTTAAATGCCTGCCATATAACCTAGGGACATCAAAAAGATTAATTTGCGTCAATGTTCATCTGTAATTCATTAGCCATTTATACTCTACAACCACATGGACTATCAAGAAAATGCATGCCATTTTTCACTGTAGCAAATGCTTGGAAGCAAATCTTGGCAGTTCCACTGCATAAAATTAGGACACAGGGGCCTGTCCACTTACAGTGCAGTATTATACATTGCCAAAGAGCAACTAATTAAATGAGCAGTACATACACAAAAATGTGAAACAGCATTCACTTCCTATAATATGCAATAAACAGCAACATAAATTGCTTGTTACTGGGAGCCGAACAATTTAAGGATTTTTGCAGCTGAGGTAACCAATTAATCTACAATGTAAATGGGTGCCCTCATATAAAAATTATTTTAGAAGCACCATGATATTAATCAGTAACACGTGCTTAGTCTCACAAAGAAAGTCTTGGACAGTCTGCTTATTTTACTTAAAGCACTGATTTGTTTTTGTTAGATAAACAGTAGCAATGAGGCAAAACACATTTAATATTTGTTGCAACTAAGTTACTGATCAAAGCCTAAAATTAATTGTCCTTGCAATGTTTAAGTGTGCAGGTTATGTTCTGCAAATAATGGCCACTGCACTAGCAAACACATTTGTTTATACAGTAGTTTTAGTTTACACCATGGGTGTTGTAAAAATGTGGTCAACATCACTTTGGAAACGAATATGTTGGGCCTGTTTGTCAAATATTCATTGATATTATTTGCATCAACAAACAAAGCTGTTACAAGCAATATAACACTAACTTCAGATTTCTTTATATGTTATCAACATGGGTTGAGTGTATTTGAATTAAATTCCTGTTCTTACACTATGTACCTATTGTGTTTTGAAAATATTATATTAAAGCAAATATTCTTAATCTTAAACCAAAAATTGACTAGAATTTGCCAAATAAATAACTGTGTTGAAACCAGTTCTGTTTTGAATACTAAATTATTCAAGTATTCACAGAGATGGAAACAAATATAGTATCGTGCAATTTAGTGTAGTAGGGTGGTGTCATAAATACAGAAATACCATAGTAAGAATGCAGGTCAAATGAAATCCTGACACATTATGCAATCTATTATTACACAGCTAGTGAGATTGTGTCATTTGCATCATAAAATGTCTAAGAAATGGTGGTTAATCAATAACAAAAATCAATATTGAGTTACAATTTCTTCACAAAAATCTGTAATGGTTGTACACTTTAGACCCATTAATTACTGAATATAGTGGCTGTTTGACATCCTATCATGAATCTGCAACACTAATAGTGACATATTTTTCATTACAGTCAGTGGCCTCTGGACTTTGAATGACCACAGCAGTGTCACTGTCTAAAAGTAGTCTGTAATTACTTGAAGGGTTGTGGTGTTTCCCCCACACCAACTCCCCTCCAATTTCACATTATAGCCAGCTCTCAATCTATTAGACAAACTGAAAATAAAATAAATATGGGCCAGATGTCAATACTTGTGCATCGAAAATCTGTAATGTAGCACGTGGATGACCATTTTCATTTTATTTTTAATGGTCAATGCATTATTGTAACTCAATTTATCGTTTCTGAAAAGATATGCAGGGATGGAATTGGTTGCTGCTTCAGTATCTATTCATTGCTTTGAATTAACCTGTCCTCTTTCCTGTTTGAATGGATCTGCGCGGAGTTTTGTTGTTCAAGGTTAAGGTATGGACGTCAGACTGGAAACAAATCCTCTAGAGAAAGTGAGGACTGCAAATGTTGGAGATCAGAGTCAAGAGTGTGGCGTTGGAAATGTGCAGCAGGTCAGGCAGCACCTGAGATGCATGAGAATCCACATTTCGGACAGAGGCCCTTCATGAGGAAGCTGCCTGACTGGCTGTGTTTTTCCAGTACCACACACTCGACTAGAAACAAATCCTGCATAGCAGTGGGGGTGGGGGGTGTGGGGGGGGGGGGGGGTGGGTGGGGGGAGGGGGTGGGGGGGCAGCTGTTAAGGTTCAGACATTTGGAAGAAGGCATTTTTCTAATATCCTGCAAAGGAAGTTTGTCTATTGTTGGAGCCATTACTGCTCACAACCCAGTGTTTTCTGGGTAATCTTGGAAGATCGGGGTTGATTTGGTTCGGAAAGGGATCTGTCTAGAGGCAGAAATCCTTTTAAAAGAGTGACCTTCATTCAAATGCTTATGACTGTTTACGAGATTACAAAATAAAAGGTCAGAAGCAATGCTCCTCTCTCAAATACTCTGAATAACTATGAGCAGGTACCACTCTTCATTCCATTGCAACTCCCACACGAACCCTGCTGCCACTGTCAATCATTGCAGAGCCTTTCCAACCCAGCTGCTAAACCTTCACTCTCTCCAGGTTCCTTTCACCTCCACACAACTCCTCCTCCAGAAGTACCCGGACCCCAGAGGTCAAGGAGACTGAGACTTCATCTGCTGGCCCTTGCATCCCACCCTACCCCCCAGTCATAACCAGCCCCGATACTAACACCTTGGGGGGAGCCTTTGGTGTGCAGAATGAATATACATAAACTGGTGAACGCCTCTCAGTAACAGCCCTGCAACCAGACAAAGAAAAAATAGCCCAGGCCACTGATACTGCTGGAGACTGGGCAGGAGATGGCCCTTTGATGTTGGCAATGAGGAATTTCATCCATACGCTCAGGGAGGAGCAGGAGCAGCAGACGGGTATGTGGGACACATGGACCTCATTACTCAGAGGCTGAAGCAGTGCAGTGACTCCTGCGACTGTTTGGATATCTCCACGTTCAGGTGGGTGGCCGCCCTGGACAGTCAGGTCAAGTACCCCCAGGGGTTGCTAGAGAAATGCATTTACCTCTCCACTGGCCCAGCCCTCAGAATTAAAGGTCTGGTGACAAACAGCCAGGGGATTTTGACCTCGGTCCAGGTGCCCCATCCTCTCAAGGAGGCAGAGTGAGGCTAGGAGGCATGAAGACAACACAGACAGGCTCCTCTGCAGAGATCAATGGAATCTCCATTTCCTTAACATCCTGTCCGAATGCTAAGACCCTTGGGAGCTGAAGTCTCTGGCAAGTTGACCCTCAGTATGTCTGGCCCATCTAGACACAAGTTCCCTCCAGGGGTCACTGCACCAAAACTCCAGGTACCAATGTGCTCAATAGTTTGGCAGGCTCACTCCACCCCAGCTGTAGTAGCAGTGAATATACCAGGATATAGTGGAAAGGAGAGAAAAACTAAAACATACTGAGGGCACTTTTCTTGGCATGGGTGAAAGTGATTTGTACATCACTGTCTGTTTAAGCATAAACATTTTGATTATAACTTACATGCGAATGTAAGTCAGTCTATGTAGGCCCTAAATGCAGTTCCACATCATTTGACAGCGTTTCATAACCACAGACAAGGCTCCATGGATGGGGGTTCTGCACTGAGCACCAACTGCACCTTCAAGAAACTGGAGAATAACGTGTACACACTGTATTGGGTCATTCCCCGCTGGGGAATAACATTCACACACAGCACTGGGTCATTCCCCATTGGGGAATAACGTGTACACACAGCATGGTGTCGTTCCCCACTGGGGAATAATGTGTACACACAGCATTGGGTAGTTCTCCACTGGGGAATAACGTGTACACACAGCATTTGATCATTCCCTGCTGGGGAATAATGTGTACACACAGCACTGGGTAGTTCTCCACTGGGGAATAACATGTACACACAGCATTGGGTCATTCCCCACTGGGGAATAACGTATACACAAAGCATTGGGTAGTTCTCCACTGGGGAATAACGTATACACAAAGCACTGGGTAGTTCTCCACTGGGGAATAACATGTACACAAAGCATTGGGTCATCCCCCACTGAGGAATAACATGCACACACAGCACTGGGGAGTTCCCCACTGGGGAATAACGTGTACACACAACATTGGGTCATTCCCCACTAGGGAATAACATGTACACACAGCACTGGGTAGTTCTCCACTGGGGAATAACGTGTACACACAGCATTGGATCATTCCCCACTGGGGAATAACGTGTACACACATCATTGTCTCATTCCCCACTGGGGAATAACATGCACACACAGTGCTGGGTCATTCCATATTGGGGAATAACGTGTACACACAGCATTGGATCAACCCCCACTGGGGAATAACATGTACACACAGCACTGGGTAGTTCCCCACTGGGGAATAACGTGTACACACAACATTGGGTCATTCCCCACTAGGGAATAACATGTACACACAGCACTGGGTAGTTCTCCACTGGGGAATAACGTGTACACACAGCATTGGATCATTCCCCACTGGGGAATAACATGTACACACAGCATTGGATCATTCCCCACTGAGGAATAACATGTATACACAGCACTGGGTAGTTCTCCACTGGGGAATAACGTGTACACACAGCATTGGATCATTCCCCACTGGGGAATAACATGTACACACAGCATTGGATCATTCCCCACTGAGGAATAACATGTATACACAGCACTGGGTAGTTCTCCACTGGGGAATAACGTGTACGCACAGCATTGTCTCATTCCCCACTGGGGAATAACGTGTACACACATCATTGAATCACTCCCCACTGGGGAATAACATGCACACACAGTGCTGGGTCATTCCATATTGGGGAATAACGTGTACACACAGCATTGGATCATTCCCCACTGGGGAATAACATGTACACACAGCATTGTCTCATTCCCCACTGGGGAACAACGTGTACACACAGCATTGGATCATTCCCCACTGGGGAATAACGTGTACACACAGCACTGGGTAGTTCTCCACTGGGGAATAACGTGTACACAGAGCATTAGATCATTCTCCACTGGGGAATAACATGCACATACAGTGTTGGGTCATTCCATATTGGGGAATAACATGTACACACAATGTTGGGTTGTGTCCCCATTGGGCAATAATGTGTACACACAGTACTCAGTCATTCTCCACAGGGGAATAATATGTATACACTGCATTGGATCACGCTGTCACCTTTATACCCTCCTGCTCAACGTCCCTAATGTTTAGGTCCCTGTGTGCACTAAGGGGCAGCTATTAATCTATTAATCAGTTGTCCACCATTGGCTGTGCGTGTCTCTTTCACACACACACACACACACACACACACACACACACTCTGCGGTGGAACGGCCATGATAAGGCACTCTGCCAGCCTGTGCACTACTGTCGATTCTGCTATAATGCATGTTTCTTCAACGTGAATTGGCTATAATGCAATCGAAGAATTTAGACCATTATTTGTAGAATGCAAACTTTCCTTACCTCTGTTTGTTATAACGCAACTCTGACCCCATGTGTTTAAATGGCACAGCTATTGCATGGTTTTCTTATGACACTGAGATCACATGGGAATGGAACTATCGCGTTATGTCAGAACCAACAGTACACTGAATGGGTCCAGGCCAATGTTAATGGCTCCTTCCTATTAAAAACCCATAATCAGTGTTTGTTTGAGCTCCCTCCCTCTCAGATTGAATCCTGTACCCCACCCTTGCAGTCCCTTTCTTCCACATTGAACACTTTTGATTTGGATCACAATGGAAGACATGACTGAGTGCTCCATTGCCAGTGGTTTCTAGCTACAGTCTGAATATGCCAGGAAAACCCAGATAACCAAACCCACTTCCTAGTGTTATGGACCAGACCAAGAACCCTTTAAATATATTATGAAGATGATCTCGATCCCAAGTTTTCTTATTTTAGAGGTAAGTGTAAGGTGTTGCAGCACAGATGCAATTTGATTGGTTTAACTACTTGTCTTTAAGCAAAACACACTTAACCTTTTCAAAACAGTTACAATGCAAACAAAATTTTAAAAAGTGTAAGCTTAATTATAACCCTACCGAAATGCTGAACAAAATAATATAGATATTAACTACTATTAATTAACTGTTCCAATGTACAAACATCCCATAAACACACCCTTGGTAAAGGCAAATTCAACAAAATAGATTGTCTCACATGTAATTCTGGCAGTAGGAAGAGAACCCAAGATTTTCACTGTAACAGAGAGTGGAATAAGAGCCTCCAAATCTAGCCTAAAAATCCCAGCAACTGTTGAAAGCTAAAACTGAAAATCCTTGTTCTGTGGGAGCTTGACCCCACTCATTCAGGCTGCTTCTATTGTTTCAACTTTAGAAAACAACCCAAGGCCTCACGAGCTGTTTACTTTATTGGCTTCGAACAGATTGCTCACTACCTCTGTCTAAACCTTTCTTCATGAGATTAAACAAAATTCCCCTCTTAGAGCCGTAGTATTGCCATACTAGTAGCGCATCCCTTTAACCCCACAGACTTCACACTTCCCTAAGTGCTCACCCAACCAGTCCATGGTGTAAAACCTATCCAACTTTACTCCCCAGAGCGTGGCCGAAGATGTGACTGTGTTAAATGCGGTCATTCACTGTCCCAGCTTACTGCCTATGGTCATTCCCTGTACAACAGAGGTACAGAGCCCCAATCGTCAAAACATTGACTAGACACCTGACCGCACCCAATGCCCTTGATTGGTTTGGGAGGCCGCCCTTAACTTACTGTATCTTGAATCTTGACTAATGGGCACCTCTCATTGAAGAGCTGGATACGTAGCTACCTGTCTGCGTGTGCTGGGTAAGCTGCAGGAGTGAGGTTAATGTAGCTCACTGCCATTCTACAGATGTACACCCACTAGACTGAGGATTGCTCAGCCACAAGACAAGCTGTCTGTTTTTGTGCTCTGCTCATTGGTACAGCAGGACATGGCAAGCCAAGGAACGGATGCTGCAGGCATGCTGGTAGGTGCTCAGAGAGCGAGCAGAGCTAGGTTGCAGCCTAATCCAGTCACGGAGCTGCACGCCTGTGCACAAAGTGTCCTCACTACAGCCTTTTGTTGCTTGTTCCTGGGGTGCTCTGCAATGCACTCGGCCAGTCCATCAGATGGTCACAAAGCATTGATATATGCTGGATATCTTGGTCAATAGAGAGCAAATATCTCTGAAAGATATGTATCTTCAAACTCTCTTTTGAAATAATATATCCAATCCATTAATTTTTTAACTATTGCAAGATTAATTATAATTTCAAAATTCCATCAGATGAAATATGTTCTCTTTTCTGATGTATTTGACATGGCACCTTCAAAATGCTTCTACTAGAGGACAGAACGAAATCACGACGTGGATTCAAGTTTCCAAACTTGGGTGCATTGAAACTCCGCACTCAGGCAAAATTTGATATGGTAATGCCAAGTCATGAAGTCATCATGTTGGTCTCTGATAAAATAAAGTTTGGGCTTTACTAACGTCCACTATTTTTAAACTATCTAATTGACAAACCAGCAAAACTAGAGTCAGTGGGACTCTCTACTGAATTGAGTCATACTGGGCATAAAGGAAGATGGTTGCAGGTTTTGAAGACCAGTCATCTCAGCTCTGGAACATTCTGCATGAGTTGCTCAGGGTGGAGTCCTAAGCTCAACCATCTCCAGCTGCTTCATCAATGGCCTCCCCTCCATCATGTGGTGAGAAGTGAGATGTTCACCAATGACTGCACAACGTTCAGCAGTATTTACAATTCTCAGATACTGAAAAGTGTATGCCCAAACACAGCAAGACCTGGATAGTATCAAAGCTTGGGCTGACAAGTGGCAAATAATTAGTCCATCGTACAAGGACCAGACAACGACTATCTCCAATGAAAGAGAATCTAACCATTGTCCCTTAACATTCATTAGCATTACCATCTCTGAATCCCCCACTATCAACATCTGAGGTTTACCACTGATCAAAAATGGAACTGTACAAACCACATATGTACTGTGGCTACAAGAGCAGGTCTTGTAGGAATCTTACAGTGAGTAATTTCCCTCCTGACTTCCCAATGCCTGTCCACCATCTCCAAATCACAAGTCAGGAGTGTGATAGAATGCTCCCTGTTTGCCTGGATGCGGGCAGCTCCAACAATACAAGGAGTCTGTCACCATCCATGACAAAACAGTCTGCTTGATGGGTATCATATCCACAAATATTCATTCCCCCCACCACTTACATCCAGTATCAACGATCTAGCCTCCCTAAGAAGCTCTGCAGATATTCACTAAGCCTCCTTAGGTAGCACTTTACAAATCCATGGCCACCATCATCCAGAATGACAACAGAAAGTGATACATGGGAACATCATTGCATCTGACTTCCTGATTTGGAAATATATCACCTTTCCTTCATTGTTGCTAGGTCAGAATCCTGGAACTCCCTAACCCCATTGTGGAGTTATCGACACCAAATGGGTAATCACAGTAAAAAGGCAGCTCACCATCAGCTTCTCAAGCACAATTAGTGACATGCAAATAAACGTTGGGCCAGTGAGAGAAGACTACATCCCATGACTGAGCATAAAAAAGGGGAAGGGTTTGTAGTTGGGAAACAAACTTCCTACACAGTCAAATACCAGCTGGCTGTTATCTGCCTGCAAAATGCATAATTCCAAATTGTTTGGCAGGCTACATAATGCTGGGCTGACATCCCCATATCCCATTGAAATGTATAAAATTCACACCATGTCCATGGTGAACAAATAGTGGGGTGGGTGGGTGAGGTACATTGCTTTGCAGAGTAAGTGCTGTCTCAATGAACTCACAATGAAAATGTAAAACAAAAGACATCATGTATGAGATTATCCCCAAATATATCACTCAACAGGAATCAAAATATAAAATGAGCAGCTTTTTAAAAAATAAGCTAATAATACTACTGAAAATCTTGGATTGATTGTTTGTTACACAAGGCAACAAAAGCCATCTTTGGTGCTTCCAGTGGAATCATGCAATTCCCTCAGTTGTAAATGACTGTTGAGGGAAGGTGTTTGGGAAAGACCAGACCTTTTAAAACCAAGCGGAGAGGTGAAGCATGGATCAAGGTGAGACTGTTAAAAATAAATACTACCCTATGAAATAAACATAAACATCCTTCCCTAGACCTGAGCACAGAAATTTAGTCTCAAACTTCAAAGCAGTCCTGAGGGAGTGGTACACTCAGAAGAATTGTCTTTTGGATGAGATGCTAAACCAAAAGTCCCTCTGCTCTTTCAAAATATCCTGTGCATTACTTTGAAGAACAGCCGAAGCATTATCCCGAGTGACCTGGATAAAATTCATCCTCCAATCAACATCACTAAAAATATAACAAATCAGGATATTGTTCAGTTGCTGCTGCGTGTGGTCACAGGTTAACTGCTATACCACAACAGTGAGTAGATTTCAAAAGTATTCTATAGGCTGTAAGGCATTGTGGGATGCCCTCGAGTTGTGAAAGACACTATATAAACATAAGTATTTGTTTATTTTGTTTTCTTCATTAAATAGGATAACTATTACTGTCAGATTTAAATTCAGCATAAATTATGTTCTGATCCACATGGTTTCAGTTTCCTGGCTCAACAGTGGAGCAAGGGAAACAATGTATTACATTTTTAAAAATATCCATGGGAAGGATTCAGCAACACTCACTATCAACCCCTTGCAGAGTCCCAAAGCTTTCAAAAACAGAGTTAAAAAGAAGATATGTACGTTCTGAGTTAAAGCCAGTCGTTGAAATGCACATTATCTATTTTCTGTTGGCAACGTACTGAAAAGTATTTGTTTTCAAAAGAATTATAGCCTACAACATTCATGAGATAACCAAATACCTTTTGGACCAAAACTATGTTTAGAACATTGTAAATTGATTTGGTTACTCGCTGGGGAACTGCAGTTCAGAGGTCACCAGATGTATAATAGCATTAGAAGAAGATTATTTTTCACAACATCTGGTACTTGGACCAAGTAAGGATGTGCAAAATCAAACTGTCAGATTAAGAACATCTTACTGGTGTTACTGGTCAAGGTAAACCCTGCCTGAACTGTTTTAAGCTGCATTCCCCAACCTTTTCCATAACATATACCATCTCCATCTCTGTACCAGATGACTGTAATTGGCCCATGAATTGCAATATGGTTCCATGCTGTATAGTGTCCACACCACAGTATAGTCTAAGGCCTGATTTTTCATAATGATGGAGAGACTCTCCTCAGGCTAAATACTGCTGCAACCCTAATTTCAGATATACCACATCCAAATCCCACATCCATCATTTCCGTGACTGCAGTTACGAAGTGTGTTGTACTCCGCACTTCCAAGGTTTATGGATAGAGTTGTACATATTAAAGTGCAATTACTTTCAAACAAATCCAACTTACAGTCGTGAGAAGTTCAAAACATGACTTATGGGTTTTGCACATATTAAGAGAAGGTCTACAACTGCTGGAGTTACTGGAGAGATTTTAAAGAGGCAAGGTATCTTTTTTTTTTAAAAAAAATGCAGGAAAAATAAACATCACTCCAATCCAACTTTCAGCTTAAGCCGGATAGGAGCCTGACTGAGATCTTCGCCAAGGATGATTCGAAACACAGGGGAAATAACAAATCACTACAATTTAAAATATCTCCTTCTCCATGCACATCAGTAGTCTATTACCATTAGTGCAAATAACAAATTGTCAACTTCTCTGCAATTGCCAGGTTCATAGGTAATCAACAAACACAACAATTGATACAGGTAAATACAGTACAATGTTGCACTTTAAATACGGAATTAAAGCGCACTACATTCATTATATTGTCATTTGGATCTCAGAAGTATCAGGATATTAGAGTGACATTGATGTCAAACTTTATACAATTCTGATAGGCCTCCATCTTTCTCAAAACAGGAGTTTTAGAATTTTGGGTAGAACAAAAACAAAATATTTTTCTCTGGAAAATTTACATCTAACTTAAAAATGCAAACAGGATCAAAATCATGATATTTGAAACTATCAAACATTTAATATTGTAATCTAAAACATGCATGGAGAATGTTAATGAGCAAGGGGTAGGTAGGGGAAATTCCTTGTTTAGAGTGATATATCACAACAAGAGAAATGGGTGTTATTTTTACACACCTGTTTCAAAATCTGACAAGAAATTTAAGGTGAGTTTAAGGAGTGCCCTGGAGTCACCAGGAATTAAAAATTACTCTGATGTGATGTGAACAAACTGGGGAAACAAGTCGTAAGGGCATAAAATTAAATTTGATTTACTTTTATTTTGTTGCAGAGTAGGCAATGCTTGGCCTCCTCAGCCCAGTGCTCCTCAATCAATTCACGTTTTTACACCTCTCTCTCTCTCCCTCTCCCCCCCCCCCCTTTCTCTCTCTCTCTCCCAGGCTGGAGGCCTGGAGCAGAGCAGAGCGGAGTAGGCTGGAGGCCTGGAGTGGTGTAGAGCAGAGTAGGCTAGGGTCCTCAAGTGGAGCAGAGTAGGCTGTAGGCCTGGAGCGGTGCAGAACAGGCTGGAGGCCTGGAGTGGGCTAGAGGCCTGGAGCAGTGTGGAGAGGGCTGGAGGCATGCAGCGGTGTGGAGAAGGCTGGAGGCCTGGAGTGGAGCGGAGTGGGCTGGAGACCTAGAGCGGACTGGAGGCCTGGAGCGGTGTGGAGTGGGCTGGAGGCCTGGAGTGGTGTGGAGTAGGCTAGAGGCCAGGAACAGCTGAGAGCGAGAGTGGAGCAGAACAGAGCAGAGACGGTTGTTCAACTGGAGTCTGGCACAGGCAGTCAGAGGTTTGTGAGGCCAGTCAGACCATGTGTGGATATCCCTGCGCTAAGCTACTGCAATGTAATGTGTACCCACAATCTGTTTATCTGACTGTAATGTTTGTCCTTTTAACTATGTCTTGTTCTATGAATTACTCGAAAGAAATGCAACTTCTCTTTTTTATTCTTCTTTTTTTAATGTAAGATCTGTACCAAGGTATTCTGTACATAAGATGGCTCCATTGCAGACGACGCTGTAAACTTTTCACTGTACTCCTATACTGGCGTCCTTGAGTACACATGACAGTAAAGAATATTCTATGCTATTCTATTAAACGCTTGCATTTATTCAGTGGGGCATTTATACAAGGGGCAATGAGTAAAATATTGTTTGGCCAGGCAAGGTAATTGGAGGTAAGCAGTCATAGAGTCATAGAGATGTACAGCATGGAAACAGACCCTTCAGTCCAACCCGTCCATGCCGACCAGATATCCCAACCCAATCTAGTCCCACCTGGCCAATATTCCTCCAAACCTTTCCTATTCATATACCCATCCAAATGCTTCTTAAATGTTGCAATTGTACCAGCCTCCACCACTTCCACTGGCAGCTCATTCCATACCCGTACTACCCTCTGTGTGAAAACGTTGCCCCCTAGGTGTCTTTTATATCTTTACCCTCTCACCCTAAACCTATGCCCTCTAGTTCTTGACTTCCCAACCCCAGGAAAAAGACTTTGCCTATTTACCCTATCCATGCCCTTCAAATGATGAAGTCTCGAGGATTATGCTCAGATTTAGTACGTTTAGACCAGATATAGCTCATGTTTTATTCCTCCTAATTTCTACTGTTCCAATAACTTTATAATAATTACACATCTGCAAATATGCAGAAATAAGGAATAATGAACAATATAAAGTGTCAGAGTCATTTTTAACTATCTTCTTGTTTGGAATAAATGTTTTAAGTTTATTACAAAAAATCTCAAAGTTTCAGCAACAGTTTATTCGTAATCCCGGTCAAAAGGCCAGTGGTGAGGTTGTGTACTTTGCAAAGTTTGTGGCTTTCCTGCTCTCACAATGTTACTGATTGCATATGTGTTCAATACACAAGTCCTTGTCAGTATCACCTATTCCCCATTCCTGGAAGAGATTGAAGTCTATCTCATGTGCATCTGACAAAGCAATAAAAAGAATTCATCAGATCTGTGCTATGTTCTACATAAATTTGAAAAAGTGAAATTGTGGCAAACAAAATAAATAGCAGTGCAGGGCAAAGGTTTCTTACTGAAGCGATAAACTAATGTGAAAAGATTCGACAATGAATGCCAAAAAAAAAGTATGATCATCTGATAGAAATTTAAAAGGAAAGGATGCCAGGAGCCAGGAGAGACACTGAGGAGATATTTCAGGAGGTGATTTCTACCGCAGTTGTCATTCAAGACAGTTGGAAGATGCCAAATCTGAAATAAGGATAGTGTCAGCTGAATAACAGAATCTGTTTACCATGTGTTTTCAGTCAAGAGTTATTATGGATGAAATTTTGGGCAAATATAAAAAATACTGTAGGTCAACTCCAGGGGATAAGACATACGGTTTTTATAAATTTAAAACAAAACAAGACGCGCTACTTAAGTATTTTTAACTATAACTGCATGACAGCCGTTCCAAAACAATATATATTTTTCTTGCCAATTTACCAACATGAAGTGGTTTTGATCACAAATTAGCAATGAAGTGTTAGATTACTTTCAACCTGAAGAACTTCCAAGGCCTTGGGAGGAATATGTTTATTCCTGTCTGATGTGATGTAATTTCCTTTGTAACATATACCATAGAATATCAGGTTCTTATTGAGACAGACCTCTGGCTGTTTATTAACAAATAACTGATACTCAAATACTGTATGATACCTCTAAGTTAAATATACAGGCTGGCTATATAAAATATAGTTGATTCACTAGCAGACTGGTTGACTATTTGCTGACAGTCGAACCAACAGATTAACAGCACAGGGAGTAAGATGGAGATCTCTTAATTGAGACCATCGTATATGGTGATGTCCTCCAGCTGTTTTTGAGGTATAATGCCTTTCTAAGATTTAATATAACACCCCTCTTTTTCCATTAAAAGAATAGGAAACCTATCCTGATAATTATATCCAAATATTCATAAAAAATTAAATATCTAAATAATGTTTTGGTGAATGCACAACACAACTGGACCTAATCCTTACACAGTTATCACAACTTGGCTGTATTGCTTTACTCTGTGGTGTGTTGCTGATGTGGATGGGTATGTATCTTATGCTATAGATGAATGGTTTCTATCTGATATGATAATTTTAGTATCAGGGTCATCATCTTATATGATGGATAGTAGTCAACCTGGCTTGGTTGTCTGCTTCACTTTAGGATTTGACCATTGTTTGTGACAATGCCTGATGACATGGATGGGAAATAACATTGCAGTAACTTTCCACAATTCATATGAAGATCCACAGCTCTGATGCTTTGTTCTGGTTCAAGTTGAGACATGCACATTGATCATGCTCTTGTTTCACTTTCTTCCTTCTTTCTAACAACGAATCATATACACATGTTGTATGGTAAAAGTGTGATAGGGAAGAATTGTGTGGATCTATCATCCAAACATGAGAAGGGCTGGCGAGGGTAAACTAATGGCCTGTGAAGTAGCATGTGGATTTAACAGGGATATCTGAAAATCAACTCACTCAAATCAAGTAGTTTTGCACACCGAATGATCATAGACTTTTCTGGAATGAATAGTTTATTCTGCAAGATCATTAGATTGAGGACAGTGGAAAGAAGAGGTAATGTTTTGAATACCCCACCTCCTGCATGTATTGGAAGGACACACCAGTGGATTGTGAACTGTTGTTGTACACAGTTTGTTTAGGAATGCCAAACGTATTGAATTTGGTGGTTAAAGGATCAACTATTACAATAATAGTGAATCTATTGACTCTCAAAAGGGAATCTGGTAAAGTAATCAGTCACCAGGACATATTCATATCCTTAGACACAAAAAATATCAGTTGTGATTCTAAATCATGACTTAGAAGGAATCTCTTAAGGAAAGAAATGTTCTCTCAATTGTAGAGATTGATGGAGTTGACACTTTCACAATACTACCTCAGCTGATTGATGTCCTAATAGGTGCCAAACTAATAGATGAATTTATGTGCTGTTTCTATACCAATGTGACTTATATATGGCCAAGCATATTTTGACATAAAGCTTGTGGAAAAATCACTTGTTTGTGTTTGAAAACTAAATTCCTAGAAATTTCTAGTTTATCTCTCACAACCAGAAAGTACATCCTAGCTGCTGAATATGCATAAATCATCCACTGATAACGATCCTCTTGAGTTGTTGCAGCTGGGGGTTATTAGATGGAATTTGCCGACCCTTCTCTACTTGGCTATGACCAAGATCAAAATGAACAACATAGACGAGAAGACTGCCTTCTAACTCAGATTTGACAATATCCACTTGTTGGTCCTTTGTTCTTTGAGGGATTTGAAAGTTGGCACAGAACATCAGAAATAGTTACATGTGAACTTCATTTGTATTGTATTTATAAATCATACATTTGGCTCTTCACACATAGGAAGTGTAGTTGTGGAAGTACGCTTGTGGGAGATCTTGAACAGATCATTTCTAACAGCTCATGTACCCTGATATTAAGGTGGTTTTTGACCTGATACACGGAGTACGGCACATGTGGTAACTGGTAACTCAGCATCTGCTTCCCATCTGCACTGTAATTTTTGTTAAGGTTTGAAAAATCAAGTTGTGGATGTGCTCTGTATTTCTGTTCTTCTGTAGATATTTTGGAGAAGGCTACTTCAGAAGGATAGCGGTCCAATTTTAAGAGCTGTGTTAATTGTTGGATTGTCCTCCAACGGTCTATAGGAGACCAAAGGTACATGGTGCTAAACACCTGGAAGAAGACTTAATGGAGTACAGTTTGGTAGCACTTCTTCAAAACATGAGGCCAGTACAAAGTAAACTCATTTTAAATGCATTCACTTTCAATACCATGATGATTATTGGCTTCAAGTGACAGTAAGTCATAAAAGGAACAAACAAAATAGATTGTGAAATATTATAAGTGTTAGTATTTTATGTCTTAAAATAATGTTCTTGCATTAAAGATAAGATCCCAGGATTTTTACTTGGAAGAGAATCAACATCATCTGTGTGGCTATGAAATTTAAGGCACTAGTCAGAGTTCAAATGGAGATATTCCCTGATGTCAGAAAATTTTGATTCGGTTTAAATTAGTTCATATAGTGTTCTTAATTTCTTTTCAGATTAATGTAAACTACCTTCAACTAACTCCGCTCTATCCCCCACAGCCTGCTATAATTCTGCCTACAAGGCCTTCTCAAATACTTTCCATCATCTCCCTGAAGTCCTCCTCCTTGAAGTTCTACCAGTTAGGACCTAATCATGTCTCCACCCTTTTGCCTTAACACTGACACAGCATATGCTTCCTTTTGACTCGCCTTCAAACAAGTGTCACCCCCAATTCTCTCCCAGTTTCTCCATACTACCTAATTCCTGTTGCTTCCAGCTGCAGTTCAGATTCCTTCTTCACCCAAAAACACTGCTCCTGACTTCTTCCTTGTCCCAAATTATTTGTAGCTGGATCTCCCCCTCCCTTTTCTAACTCTACCTTTCTGCCTTGTTGTTTGAATAGAATAAACCAAAAGGAACAATTTTAACATAACCTGGTCAAGAATCAACAGAAGAATAACTGAGTCAATGAAACAAAAACAGAAATTGCTTGTCAAACTCAGGAGGTCTGGTAGCTTCTGTGGAGAGAAAGCAGAGTTAACGTTTTGGGTCCAGTGGTCCTTTAAAATAGTTGCCTAGAATAGAGGCTACAAACCTGCTCAGTTTCTCCAATTTGTGTTTTTGTTTTTAATTTTCAGCATCTGCATTTCTTTGCTATATTTCCATGGAGTCAATGATATGTAATATTGAGCAGGGTGCAGTACTGGTGTTAGACTCAAATCCAGTTTTCCGGCCTGGGAGCTCAGTTAAAATAAACCTAATCATGCTTTGAAGAAGAGCTTAGCTTGAGATCTCATACATCACCAAGATCATGCAAATCCAACTGTACAACTTTTGACTTAGCCTTTTCCTCTACATTGATATCCTCAATAACATTTCTGTTACCATCAAATTCAACATTTGATTCCATCATCTATGACAGAACCTTCAGTCATCTCTGTTCTATTTTCTACAGTTTGCCATGGTCCTCTCAATAAGCCTTTCTCAAATACTTTGCATCATTCTCCTTAATCCATAATTTTTTTTCTCTATATTCTACTGTTTTTGAAAGCTTGCAGCAGTTAATCCTCTAAAAGATGCTAAATAAGGCTCAGTCTAATGATGAGAGAGAAAAATCTGCCCTAACTTAGTTGGGAAAGAAAGTCTCAACCTGATTTGTGCTTTCATGTTTCTAACATTCTTTGTTATTTTAACATACTTTAATTTGGGCAAGGTATATGCCTGGTACTGCATGTTTAATTATAGGTAATCTGCTACTTTCTGTAAAGAGATCATCATTCTTGTGATTTAATGTCCAATAAAACACCTTCTCTCAAATCGCTACTCTAAGCATGGCAAAAAAAGGTGCTGAATTGCAAATTTGCAAAGACTGGGTAATTGTTCTTTATCAGGAATGAATTAGTGAAATAAAAACTTGAGATATCCTCTTAGGGAGTCTGAACTTGTAAGACAATGATGAAGCATAATATGAGATTGTTCAAATTAGGTTGGAGATTAAGTACAAATGGGAATCTCTTGATAGTAAACCTAATCAGATATGTGCTTACTGTTTAATGAAAGTACTCTTTTTTTTCTCTGCTGAGATGCTGCATGTAGAAAATAAAAGCAACAAGGCATCAGATTAGTTTTAGCTATCTCTGTGTAGGACTATTAAAGTGAAAGATTACTGTACTCTGCAACATACTCTCGACTTTATAAATTCCTATGAAATGAGAAAAGGTTATTGATAGCATGTGCAATTCTGGGGGTTTCCCTTCTTAAATAAAATACATAAAAAGGAAATTTAATTCTTAAGGAAATAAATTGATGGGAGGCAGGAGATCACATTGAGGAGCTAATTTAAGTGGCAATGAAATTAATTTTGCTGACATTTATTCAATCTTGTAGAAAGTGGGACAAGGCATACAGTCGCTCTGTTACCTTGAGATAAGAGAACAGTAATTTAAGTTGTAGAAGTGGCTCCCATCACAGATTTAATCCTAGCCATAGTACATAGCCCCATGTGACCCATCACAGGGGATTTCATATGTAACTGACAAATACTAGTGACAACCTGGATTTGAGATAATGGTCTTTGTTTCAGAAAACACACTTTGCAATAAAATATTAGACACAGACAAAATCATTTCCAAAGAATACATCATTATCACTGTACAAATTGTTGCTCTGTACTTTATACCTGTATTGATAACTCTGTTACACTTTACTTAATAACACAGCTGTTTGACATATGTCGAATGTATTATTGGAGGAGAGCCTTGTAGGGCTCTTGTGCAGTGGTCATGTCCCTACTTCTGAGCCAGGAGGCCTGTGGTCAGGAGATGTGTAGTAACATCCCTGAACAAGTTGATTAAAATTATCTAGGAGGAATATTTGTAATTTTATTTATGAGCAACATTTAACAACATATCTATAAAATATGTTAAAATATTCAAATGCTGCTTGAAAACTATTTATTAATATAGAGAGAACTAGATAGCGATGCTTATGTATAGGTATAGGTTACTAGATATACTGCAGAAATAATATAAAAAGTATGGTGCAACAGTGTTTTCTGGGGAACATTTTTGGTACCAAACTTCCAAAGCTCATTTACATTTAAGAAACTTTTACATACATGGAGCTCTCATGTTTACAGGACATGATTGTAAGGCAGAAAAATTCCTGAGGCAGGGTATGCCCGAGATTTGCCACTCATGAATGTAATTAAGCGGGCATGTAAGCAGACGCTTGGTGATCTTCAAACATTTGGAGGTTAAATAAATGCAGTGGTCACTCACTGTACTAATCGGGAACATCTCAGAGAAATGGATTAAGCTAGATGAACAGTGACCTGGAAATGGGGGAATGAAATAAAAACACTTTTGACATTGCAATTAATCTCCAACAGATTTTATATTTGAGGAGGAGTACATCAGTCACAATTCCTGAATCTCTCTCTCAAATTTCTGCATCACACTAAAAACAACTAGCAAATATGCTATTTGGCAAAGGCCCAAATATTTTGGTGGCCTTAAAAATCAAAACCTAAATATGATGTCTTGCATTTTCAAAAGGCAAATCATGGCAGGACTTACAAACTTGATGGTAGAGTCTTGGGGAGTGTTGCTGAACAAAAAGACCTTGGAGTGCAGGTTCATAGCTCCTTGAAAGTGGAGTTACAGGTAGAAATAATAGTGATGAAGGCGTTTGGTATGCTTTCTTTTATTGGTCACTGCATTGAGTATAGGAGTTGGGATGTACAGTATAGGATGTACAGTACTGCATTGAGTATAGGAGTACAGGACATGGTTAGGCCACTTATGGAATATTGCGCTAAATTCTGGTCTCTCTACTAATAGGAAGAATGTTGCTAAACTTGAAAGGGTGCAGAAAAGATTTACAAGAATGTTGCCAGAGTGGAGGATTTGAGCTATAGGGAGAGGCTGAATAGGCTGGGCTGTTTTCCCTGGAGTGTCAGAGGCTGAGAAGTGACCTTAGAGAGATTTATAAAATTTTGAGGGGTGTGGACAGGATGAATAGCCAAGGTCTTTTCTCCAGGGTAGGGGAGTTCAAAACTAGAGGGCATAGGTTTAAGGTGAGAGGGGAAAACCTAAATGGGACCTAAGGAGAAACTTCTTCACACAGAGGGTGCGGGCATGGAATGAGCTAGCTGCCAGAGTAAGTGATGGACGCTGGTACAATTACAATATTTAAAAGGCGTCTAGATGTGTACATGAATAGGAAGAGTTTTGAGGGATTTGGGCCAAATGCTGGCAATGGGACTAGAATAATTTCAGTTATCTGGTTGGCATAGAAAAGTTGGACCGAAGGGTCTGTTTCCATGCTGTACAACTCTATGACTCTAAGCAAAGATTATGCTTTGTAACCTGCACAAAAAATAAACTATGACTTCATCTGTTGGTTAGTGACTGCTAATTAGACTAAAAAGGTACCATTTCACATGACAACAAAATATATCCTGCATTACATAAATAATACGATCCTTAAATTATGAACAGATGAATTAGGAGGAGTAGACCATATCTCAACACAATGCTCCTCTTCCATTCAATACAATCATGGCTGGTAGTATGCCTTAACACCTCTCTCCTCCCCACTCTCCATGTCCCTGGATCTTCATAAATCTATCCCAGCTTTCAAGATGACTAATTAGATCCCCAAAGTTCTATGGACATTTTTAACTGCTAAATCAAAGAAGTGTGTTTTAAAAAGAGATTTACCAAAGGAAAACAATATGACTTTAGGTAAAAATTCAGTGCTGTCCAATAAAGTTCTGTGTGGGACTCATCTCTGTCATAAAAATTTCAAACAGAGAGAGAGACAAAGAGAAGGAAGAGTGGTGTAACAGGAAGAGATAATGAAAGGGCTGACTATCTCCCCTCTTTCAGCAATAATCCACCTCTTGTAGATCTTTTTTCTGTTTGTCCTACCAGGAATATATGTTGTGTCAGTGGGAGAAGGTATGCTGGTGAAAGATGGGTTAGTGAACTGATGCTCATGCACTAGTGTACTATGAAGGTTGCTGTTGAAGAACCATCCACAAGTCATTCCTGCATTGTAGATAAAAGGACTTTCTTGCAATGAGTGCTGGAGGCTAATTAGCTAGCAAACCAGTCAGAAAGAAACATGACAAGAAAGATTCTGTCACACAGAGTGCTGCCAGCTTACCACTGTCAAAGGGAACAGGTTAAAAGAATCTCAACTAAGCTGCAAAAGCCCCAAATCTGAAAATTGACAGTACAGTTATAAAATAGGTTCCATAACACAGACTTCACAGAACAGATATATCGTTCAAGTTTTTTTTTGTTTCACTTCTCATCTCTCACATGAGTGGATTTATGTTGCTTTACTAATTTTATTTTGAAGTTGGTAACTAATAAACTCACTGTTCTGTTAACTCAAGAAGGCAGAGTGAAATCGGCCCCTTTTGAACAAATTCAGTTGGACTGGGAAGAAGCATCCAGAAGGGATCCTTTTAAAACTGACCTTGTTTTGACCAACCAAGGCAGGGCTGGATAAAGAAGGGGAGCTCATTCATCCCTCCTCACCTGGGAGGTTAATGACTTGGGGCATCTGTCTGCAAGCACAATAACTTGGAGAATATCAGATAGAACCTCCACAACCCTCTGAAGGAGAGAAATCTTAAATGTTTACAACCTTCTGAATGCAGCCTACACCCTCTGTGTCCCAGATTCCCCAGCCTGGGAAAACAAATTCTCAGTCAAACACATCAGAATCAGTTATTCTTCTAAATTCCAGTCAATATAGACCTAATTCACTCAGCCGCTCATTGTTGGACAACCCTTAACCCAGGAAGCAATTAGTGTTATGCTGTACTGCCTGCAAAGCAAATATATCCTTCCTCAGAGCTGGAAACCAAAACTGTGTGCAATGCTCCTGGTGTGGCTCCTCTGAAACCCCTAAAAAATTGTAATACTCCCTTTTACAGTTTGCTACTTATGTGACAGATGCAACGCATGGGCGATCTGCTTGTAATATAATAAAAGCATTCTATTTGTGTACATTTCATGTCATTGTATCACATTTCCGCTGTCACATTTCTGTGTTCTCTATACAAGTCAAACCTTTTGCAGCTGACTGGTTCATTAATCTCCTCTTTTAAAAGAAAATATGAGAATGGTAACAATATTGATTGTAAAGGAAAAGTCTTCAACAATGCAAAATGCTTGATTGAGCTACAATAACTGTTGCCTGTGACATGAGGTGACCTTACCTTACACATATGCAGAACCTCTACCCATCATTGGCCCTGTACAGTTTTTCCATTTAATCTGAACTTTCTTGGCCTTCAACTACCACTGATCCTTTACTTCACATTTCTTGACACTGAATTTTGATTGTTCAGACTGGAATTTTACAGAGTTCCACTATGTCTCATTTCAGTCTATGTTTTCCTAGTCTTGTGAATTTTTGCTGCATTCTCTCTTTCTGCTTTCCAAGGTAAGGAGACCACCACTGCATACAATACTCTAGGTATGGTCTCACCAAGGCCTGTACAGCTGCAGTAAAACATCTTTGCTCCCATACTCAAACCCTTTTGCAATGAAGTCCAACAAACAATTTTCCTAATTGTTTTCTGTACCTGCATGCTTGCTTGCAGTGACAGTAGGAAGAGAGTTTGTAAATCAACATTTCTCCATCACAAAGGCATTATTCATCCTATACTATATCCCAAACCCTTCTGCCACTCTAAGATCTAACAAGGTCCAGTCCACAACCTGAATTTCGTCAGCTTTGTTTCTCTGCTCATTGATCAACCTGCACATGCTGCTTTCCCCAAGATTGGATGCTCCGACCGCAGGCCCCAACTTTATATAAGCAAATCCCTTTATAAACTGCAGGATGCCCATTTCCACCTGGCCCTACTTCAACTCTGTCTACTCTGATCCAAATGCCAACTTCATATCTCCCCTTAGCTTATAATGCACCATCTCATAGGTAGCTATTTTTATTAGGCAATTCTATGAAATATCAATGTCACATGGCTCTCAGCTACACAATAAAGTCAGTCAAAGAATAAAAGCTTAGCCACTGGCTTTCTATTAAAATGCATGAGAATATAAAGTGAAGTGTACATGATACTTGCTGCCAGCAATTGCAACACATTTTCTAAAGATGTACTTGTACATGCAAAGAGCTGAACAACAGTATCAGACATGGATTCTGATTTTTATACCAGAACCTTTTCCAGAATGGCAGATATCCAACACACATGCCAGACACCACATTTAATACTTTATTCCTGGACTACAAGCACAGAATATACAATCAACATTTTCATTATAACCCTTCCTCTGGATTGGAGTTGTGATAGGGGAGCTGCAAATAAAGGCCGGGCTGTAGGCTGCCCAGGCAGAAGATAAAGTGTTGTTCCTCCAATTTATAGTCTGATTCATTGTGGCAATGGAGGAGGCTGAGGATGGACATGTCAGAGAGAGAACAAGAGTACCCACCACCTGTGTTCACCTATCAATGTCTCACCATTCTGTCCCCCCTCCCCTTTATGTGAAGCTCCCCCGAACCCCCCAGTCCTGAAGCAGGGTTACACCCGAAACGTTGACTTCTCCACCTCCTGATGCTGCCTGGCGTGCTGTTTCTCCCAGCCTCCTGCTTGTCTAATTTGTATTTAGCATCTGCAATTTTTTTTTTACTCTAACAGAGTATACAATGTCAAGGGTCAGAACTCTAAAATCAACAAGCACTATTCTTGGATAATTTATTGCTATAGTAAAGCACTGTTACCACTTTCGCTCTTTTGAGCTATTGGTTGGGTGTGCAAGTAACGTGCTGTTAGTTTTTCCATTTTCAAAATTAATTTTCCTCTTTCAACCCATCCCAAAAACATTAACTTTCATGGAGCCAATTAGAAAAATAAACATCAATAAAAATAAATATATATCATGACTATTGATTTAATTGAGAAAACTTGTCAAAGGAGTAGATTAGAGGTCTAATGATTTAAAGGAAACAAACTGACTGAGGTTTACTCACAACTGCACAGCTTAGTATTCATGGAATGTTTTTTATAAATTCCAACTCCCAATTTATACATTAGTTGTTATTAGCATGGATATGATCTCAAGTGACTTACTTCAATGCCAATTAAGGTTCGGCATAGATGACGCGGCTGAAAAAATAATGTTAACAAAGGAAGGAAACAGGGGTGAAATAATGCAGTGGATTAATTTGACAAATTGCCAGCGGAGGTGGTGGAAGCAGCCATGTTAGCGATGTTTAAGGCATATCTTGATAAACTCATGAACCGGAGATGAACAGAGGGATAGAAACTGCATGTCAGTAATAAGTAATGGGTCTAAATCAGCGCAGGCTTGGTGGGCCAAAGGGCCTGTTCCTGTGCTGTATTGTATTGTTTTATTGTATTGTATTGGAAAAATGGCCTAACTGTTCAAAAAGTAAATATATTTGTGGTATGCTACCAAGATAAACGGTGCCGGATTGGCTCCCTGATTTGTACGAAGTTATCTAATCTCAGACCAGCTAATTAAGGAAAACGAGTTTCCAGACAGTCAATCAAAGAGAAAAACAAGTTGCGCAAAGTTCCATTTCTAACCACAATCTTGCTAGATCATGCATGTGTCTGGCAAGGATCAAACCTCATGTCAATAGCACCTCAAGTCATTAATCTGATGTTCAGGATCACACATGAAGAATGGAAGCTGAATGACTTATCATGGTGTCCATGGAATGTTACTAGAGCTGGAGATGCCAACTATATTTGAGGGGGTTTAAGAAAATAAATGAAAAGCACTCCTATTCAACAATGGGACTAGGTAGACAAGGCTCCACATGCAAAGCCGAACAAAACATCATGAACACATTACTTAATTCTGCTTTTAATATAAATAATATTTGCAACATTCTTTTCCAGTTACAAATACGTACCAATATTAAAGCCAAAATAATATTTGAACATTGTCCATCTCCTGTTCCAGGACTCTTTTTTTTCTCCCCCCAGAAGATTTTTGTGACCTCCCTAACTTTGTTTTGGCCTTCATAAACAGCCAGAACTCAAAGGCACCATGCGGAATGAATACTGGATTTCAAATATTTAAACCCTCAAAGGAAAGTCTCTATATATGGTGAAACGACATGCAGTATGAACTGAAATATGTCATACTCTTTCTGGAATAGGACAGAACTGTACTCCATTTGTAATTACTAACAGCAGTTCAGTAATAGTCCATCACCATCAAATAATGATCTGTTCGGAGCTCTTTCATCTCACTGAGCTCAACATGTTTCCATTATGGGGGTTATTATTAAATTTATTTCATTATTTAATCCAAAAAAAAATCAGCACTGCACATATTACTGCCTAGGGGCAATGAAATGGTCATGTTGGTGTAATCTCTTATATTCTATAAAAATCTGAAAATGATAATCACCCACAATCACTATTAATTTCAAACTAGCGCCAAGGTTTATAGTAGCTCTAAGAGTCAGTTTTTATAATGATCTGGAAAAGGTATAACTATAGCAATTTATCAAACAGAAATCTGCATCTATTACATAAAATTCACCATTCCAGTCTCATAACATTTAAAAACTAGGTCAGAAGTCACACGACACCAGGTTATAGTCCAACAGGTTTATTTGAAATCACAAGCTTCGGAGCATCACTTCACCTGACGAAGGAGCAGTGCTCCGAAAGCTTGTGATTTCAAATAAACCTGGTGGACTATAACCTGGTGTCGGGTGCCCACCCCAGTCCAACATCGGCACCTCCACATCATTTAAAAAATTAAAATTTGTCCTACTGGACCTTAAGGGTTGCTCTGTCATTAGAAAGAGATGACTGCAGGTGGTTTTACTTTGAAAGTGCCCACACCTCAGGCAAGGGGAGAAGGAGAGTCCTTTTTGGTAATATCAGCTGTTGAGTCCATGCTGTTGGCATTACTCTGCATTGCAAATTAGCCATCCAGCCAACCAAGTTAACCTAAAGGTTCTTAACAGGTTTTTCGGCTACATAAGTGTAAGGGTTTTAGTTTAATAATTCCAGACAAGAAATGTTCTACAAGAACCCGTAAAGGGTTAGTTGAAGCTAAGAAGGTTTAATGTCAGTTGTGTGAATAATCAAGGAAGACGACATGAAGCTCTCAAGGCCAGGAATTGAAAAAATAGATAAGTTAATCCTATTGATGTGATAGAGGAGGAAATTATCTCTCTCTCTGGCACATAGATACTGTAAACTGATGGTGTTGCGATGGGTATCATAGAATCCCTACAATGTGGAAATAAGTTATTTGGCCCAACAGGTCCACACTGACCCTGTGAAGAGTTAGGCAACTAGACCCATTCCCCTACCCTCTTACTCTACATTTCCCCTGACTAATGCACCTAATCGACACACCCCTGAACACAATTTAGTCTGGCCAATTCACCTAACCTGCAAATCTATGGACTGTGGGAAGAAACTGGAGCACCCGGTGGAAACCCACGCAGACATGGGAACAATGTGCAAACTTCACACAGGCAGTTGCCCAAGGCTGGAATCGAACCTGGGTCTCAGCGCTGTGAGGCAGCAGTGCTAACCACTGAGCCACCAAATATGAAAAGGAAATAGTGAAGTAAAACCAATCATCCCATTGGAAATTGTGAACAAGTGTGAAAAGTTACAAATAGTGCAACACTGCAAAATGAGATCAGAGTGAAGACCAAGTTTTTTTTTCAATAAGATCGTAAGAGACAGGGAACAGAAAAATAATTTGCTTTGTCATGTTTTGAATTCTTCAAATTGTGTTTGCTATATAAGTAGTTTGATTTGTTGTTTTTATGTAATAAATGTCTGTTTCTTTGTTATAACCAAATGAGAATCATTTTGTCTCTATATTTCAGTGAAAGACCACCCAATTATGTTAACAAACTAAAAAATGGTCCATCACTCCAAATTTCAGACTGGGATCTGACTTGTCCAGTGATATTTGGGATCATTACCTTTAGATCAAGGAAGAACTGATCAGTTTTTTGGTGGTGATCCAGATCCAGATTCTGGAAATGTTCTAACATGAGGAGATAGGATGAATTGACCTTTTTTTTTTAAAGATTGCAGATTTGTTTCATAGCTGTCAAATTCTAAGAACAATTTTCAGAGTGGGTCATTGGATATGGATTGGAAAGTGAGTGGAAACTCTTAATAAAAATATTTCCTTTTCTCAGTTTGGAGTTGAGGGGAAATCACCAGTCAGGGAAAATGCCTCATGGAAGAACTGTTTAACATTTAATTAAGCCAGTTTAGGAGAGGGTTTTGCTCTACTGAGCATGCTCTTCAATTTGTTCTTTAGAATGAAAGTAACACCCCTACAACCATATATGGCAGTGATTTCTACTTTTGCCTTATGGAATGCCACATTCTACAATGCAAAACGATTTTCATTTGCATATTCCTACATGATCTATTGGCTGGTCCTGATTGACACATGCATTGCTGAGAGCTTAGTGATTTTTGTGACTGAATATTGACTCTCAGTTTCTTGGTTTCTCTCGGTTTTTCTGAATACGTGGTTTCTTCAGATTTTGACCCTCGATTACAAGTAAGCAAAACCCACTCAAAAAAATGTTTTGTAAGCTTGGTTATTGCAGGAGCTATTTACTGTTATTAATGTACAGAACCAAGTTTCTTCCCACTTAAAAAGCCAATTTTAAAATGTCAACTTGCCTGTTCTGTACTTCATTAACCTACCTGACTAATCTCATGATGGAGTATAATTTCTAGTTTAAAATGGATTTAAATTCAAAATGATTTACTTCCCTGTACAATCTATACAACTTTAAAAGTACATTATGAGTTTGTCTTTCAAATTCTACCACCTACACTGAAACAGTGCCAAATGATAAAGATTCCAGGGCTTTTCTACCACCTGCTCTGAATCAGTCAGAGCCAAAACCAATAAGAGATAATGGCTGCAATTTTGCAGCATTTCTGCATGGTTTACAGCATCCTTGCAGTCTTCAGTTTTGTTAGAAATCCATTGCAAGTGACACAGTGGAACAGAAGCACATTTCAGTGAAACCAGACACACCATCCCACCCTACCTGAGTGGTTGCTTGACTCTGTCTGGACCTAAATCTCACTGACCCGACGACATTTTTCCCTTACTGCACCTGAACTGACCTCCCAGGTCACTCCACAGCCCAAGCCTCTCTATCAGCCTTACAACCACTCCACAGCCAGATGCAACTAAACTCTTGACCACCTCCCTCCCCCACCCCCTTCCCTCCACCCCTATACCCCCACCTGAGACTCCTACTTGGACATGACATGCACACCTCCCGAACCTGTATCCAACACGACCCTAGATTCCCACCCCAATGTACTCTAAGCATTTCTGTTCACCAGCTATCCTAATCTCTTCCCTGTACTCTGAAGGGTTCAGGACTCGAAATGTTAGCTTGCTATCTCTCCATAGACGTTGTCTGACCCTCTTTGATCTCCAGCATTTGTTGTTTTCATTAATCTCTTACCCACCTGGCACCAAACACCTTCACCCACCTGGTATCCTACCCTCCTCACTCATCTGCTCCCCAATCTGTTACTTACCATACACATTCACAGCTACTGAGAAAAGGTAAAGGTAAAAGGTGGTTTCAGAAGTTTTGAATTATAGAATAAGATAATAATTGTCATGAAAAAGAGGTGTAGCTGCAACATCACTCTACTCTTGCTGCAGGTTGTGTGGATTCTTGGAGTGTACCAGATGGTTTCAGCTGGGAAGGTTTCTGGTCTAGAGGCATTGGGATGTATAGCACAGAAACAGACCCTTTGGTCCAACTCGTCCATGCCAACCAGATATCCTAAAGTAATCTAGTCCCATTTGCCAGCATTTGGTCAAGATCTCTGAAATTCCTTCATACTCATATATGGATCCTGATGCCTTTTAAGTGTTGTAATTGTACCAGCCTTTCTCTGGCAGCTCGATCCACACACGCACCATCCTCTGTATCGTAAAGTTACCCCACAGATCCCTTTTAAATCTTTCCCCACTTACCTTAAACCTGTTTCCTCTAGTTTTGGACTCCACCATCCTGGGGAAAATACCTTGGCTATTCATCCTTCTCACTGTTAACTCCTCTATCCGAAGTAAGTCTGACCAGAATCAAAAGATCTGATCATGATGTTGTTGCTGTACCAAATGTTTGGTTCAAGGAAGATCTGGGCTGTAATTAGAACATTGAACAGTACAGCACAGGACAGGTCCTTCAACCCTCGATATTGTGCTGACCTTTTATCCTAGCCTAAGATCAGACTAACCTACATACCCTTCGTTGCACTATTATTCATGTGCCTATCCAAGAGTCACTTAAATGTCCCTAATGTCTCGAACTCTACTGCCACTGCTGGCAGTGCTTTCCACACACCCACCATTCTCTGTGCAAATAACTGACCCCTGACATTGCCCCTAAACCTTCCCCCAATCACTAAAATTATACCCCCTTGTGATGCCCATTTCTGCCCTGGGAAAAAGTCTCTGGCTATCTACTCTACCTATATCTCTCATTATCTTGTACACCTCTATCAAGTCACCTCTCATTCTTCTTCATTCCAATGAGAAAAGCCCTAGCTCGCTCATATTTTCTTCATAAGACATGCCCCCTTGTCCAGGCAGCATCCTGCTAAATCTCCTCTGCATTCTCTCTGAAGCTTCCACAACCTTCCTATTATGAGGCGACCAGAAATTAACACAATACTCTAATTGTGGTCTAACCAGGGCTCTCTAGAGCTGCAGCATAACCTCGGGGCTCTTAAACTCAAACTCCCTGTTAATGAAAGCCAGCACACCATATGCCTTCTTAACAATCTTATCAACTTGGATGGCAACTTTGAGGGATCTATGGACCTAAATCCCAAGATCTCTCTGTTCCCCCACACTACCAAGAATCCTACTTTTTACCCTGTTTCCTGTATTCAAATTCAAACTTTCACTTCACACTTTTCCGGATTGAACTCCATCGGCCACTTATCAGCCCAATTCTGCATCCTGCCACTGTCCCGTTGCAACCTACAACACCCCACCACACTATCCAGAACTCCACCAACCATGTGTTTTCACCAAACTTACTAACCCACCCTTCAACAACCTCATCTAAGTCATTTATAAAAATCACAAAGAGCAGAGGTCCCAGAACAGATCCCTACGGAACACCACAGGTCACCGTATGGCAGACTGAATACTTTCCATCTACCACCACCCTCTGTCTTCTATAAGCCAGCCAATTCTGTATCCAGACAGTCAGCTTTTACTGTATCCCATGCCTCTTTACTTTCTGCATGAGCCTAAAATGGGGAACCTATCAGACACCTTGCTAAAATCCATATACACCACATCCACTACTCTACTTTCAATGATTTGGAGATGCTGGTGTTGGACTATGTATACAAAGTTAAAAATCACACAACACCAGGTTATAGTCCAACAGGTTTAATTGGAAGCACACTAGCTTTCAGAGCGACGCTCCTTCATCAGGTGATAGTGATCACCTGATGAAGGAGCATCGCTCCAAAAGCTAGTGTGCTTCCAATTAAACCTGTTGAACTATAACCTGATGTTGTGTGATTTTTAACTACTTTAATGTGTTTTGTCACATCCTCAAAGAATTCAATAAGGCTTTGAGATATGACCTACCCCTCACAAAGTAAGGTTTTTCCAAGTAATCCTGTTTCTCAGAATCATCTCCAATAATTTGCCCACCACAGACTGAAGTCTGACTGGTCTGTAATTCCCAGGATTATCCCTATTCCCTTTCTTGAACAAGAGAATAACATTTGCCACCCTCCAATAATTTGGCACTGCTCCAGTGGACAGTGAGGATGCAAAGATCATCACCAAAGGTATAGCAATCTCTTCCCTTACTTCCTGTACTAACCTTGGGTATATCCTGTCTGGCCCAATGGACTTATCTGTCCTTATGTTTTTCAAACTTTTCAGCACATCTTCCTTCTTAAAATCAACCTGCTCGAGCATATCAGCCTCTTTGACACTGTGATCACAAACGTCAAGGTCCCTCTCAGTCGCGAATACTGAAGCAAAGTATTCATTAAGGACCTCCCCTACCTCCTCCAACTCCAGGCACAAGTTCCCGCCACAAGCCCTGATCAGTCCTACCCTCACTCTGGCCATCCTATTGTTTCTCACATAAGCGTAGAATGCCTGAAGGGTTTCCTTATTCTGACTCACTAAAGCTTTTTCATACCACCTTCTAGCTCTCCTAAGTCCATTCTTCAGTTCCTTCCTAGCTATCTTGTAACCCTCTACAGCCCTGTCTGATCCTTGCCTCCTCAATCTTAAGTAAGCTTCCTCTTTCCTCTTGACTCGATATTCCACATCCCTTGGAGAAAGTGAGGACTGCAGATGCTAGAGATCAGAGTTAAAAGTGTGGTGCTGGAAAAGCACAGCATGTCAGGCAGCATCTGAGGAACAGGAGAGTCAACGTTTCAGGCATAAGCCCTTCATCAGGAATATTCCACATCCCTCGTCACTCAAGGTTCCTTCACCTTACCATCCTTTCCTTGTCTCAGTGGGACAAACCTATCCAGCACGACCAGCAAGTGCTCTCTAAACAACTCCACATTTCTGTTGTGCATTTCCCTGAGAACAGTTGTTCCCAATTTAGGTGCCCCAGTTCCTGCCTAATAGCATTGTAATTTCCCCCTCCCCCAATTAAATACTTTCCCATATCATCTGCTCCTATCCCTCTCCATGACTATAGTATCCCTCTCCATGACTATAGTAAAGGTCAGGGAGTTGTGATCACTATCACTGAAATGCTCTCCCACCAAGAGATGTGTTACCTGGTCTGGTTTGCCAAGCACCAAATCCAAAATGGCCTCCCCTCTAGTCAGCCTATCTACATATTGAGTCAGGAACCCTTCCTGGACACACCTGACAAAAACTACTCCATCCAAACTGTTTGAACTAAGGAGGTTCCAATCAAGATTAGGGAAGTTAAAATTACCCATGACAACAACCCTTTTGCTTCTCTACCTTTCCAAAATCTGTCTCCCGATCTGTTCCTCTGTTGCTATTGGGGTCTGTAGAAAACTCCCAATAAAGTGACTGCTCCTTTTCTGTTTCTGACTTCCACCTATACTGACTCCAATTGCAAGAGAAGATGCAACAAAGTGGCAGACACGTTATCAACTTCTCCCAAAAGAATCATCATTGATTTATTCATGCAGCTATCAGCACAAGGATCCAGATGCGGTCAGGAATTGAGCATGGATAGGGGTAATTGGACAAATACACACACACACACACACACACACAGCATTGGCCATAGGCTAAATTCAGTACATTTTATACTGAATACCTCTCTAAATAATATACCACTGATGTGGGTGAATTGCAAAGATTATTTTACTTGTGAGAGAAACTTCATAACCTTGTCACAGGTGAGTTATGGGTCATTTGTACTTGCAAAAGAACTCCTGTAATGCTTGGCTACTAGTGTGACATCCTGTATATAGGAATCAGTATGAATAGTTTCATTCACCAAATCATGCATCTGTATTTACTTTTGAGGCAGCTTGGTATATTATTAATTGATACTCTATATTTGAGAGTAAAGTTTTATTCTATCCATCATCTTTACAATTATAAAGTTATTCTAAAATATACCTGCCGCACTGTGCTTCATACACAAAATCTTTCCAAGGAGCTTTCTAAAGCCAAGAAAATGTCGCTGCCTTGACAGAAATCTAAACAAATCACAAAAATACTGTCCAAAATGTAACAGTAACAAATAAATCATGTCTGATTGTGGGGCCTGGGACTGAAATACTGAAAACACAAACATTGGGTCAGTTCTGAGACCCTGAAGTTGAGATCGTTTTGACAGAAAGACTTGCAAGCATAGCCCCAAAATAAATACATTTGAAATTGAAAGAGAGGAAGGAGAACCAGCCTATAATCTACACAAGTCAGTTCTAAAGCCTAGACATCCCGAGCCAATTGCCATCATTGCATCCAAGGGATTGTTACGTCTTATGGTTGCTGATAGTTAGAAATAATTGTACTTTAGACTCAACCACTGCAGCTTCATTCAGTGTATTTCTTGCTGCTCTTTTTGTAGCTGGTAGACAAATTTGCAACTCAATGCAGAAATACTGCATTTTTGGACCCACGCCCACAGACTAACCAGTTCCCAATTCTCCATAACCAACAGAACTACATAACATGAACATGGATCGTGAACACCCTCCTCCACATTTGTTACCTACCCTAACAACCCTAGTTTTTGTATGGGTAGCTCCCAGCATCCAACCCATTTTCAACCATTCACTCTTCTCATTAGCCATTATCACCCTCTCGGCTTAACAGCAGCTATCTCTTTGGCTCTTCTTTTTCCTCTCTTAGCACTGTCACTACACACTCATCGAACTCCCACAGTGTGGAAGCAGGCCATTCAGGTCTACATCACTGCTCCGAAGAGCATCCCATCCAAACCCACCCCTCCTATCCTATCCTTGGAGTCCTATATTTCCAATGAATAATCCACCCAGCTTGCTCATCCCTGGACACTATGGGCAAATTAGCATGGCCCAATCCACCTTGTACATTTTTGGACTGTGGGAGGAAACCAGAGCACCTGAAGGAAACCCACGCAGACACGGGGAGAATGTGCAAACTCCCCACAGACAGTCACCTGAGGGTGGAATTGAATTGGGGTCCCCGGCACTGAGAGGCAGCATTGCTAACCACTGAGCCACCATGCCGGTCACTCCTCCTACTCATCCCCTCCCCTACCAACAAACTCTAACCCTATCATCAGCATAAACACCATCCTTTCCCAGCTGCTTTCCTTTCTTGTGAAAGGTCACTGGACTTGAACCACGATATCAGATTTTCTTTCTCAGTTTTCCAGTTTCTTTAGCACTTCCTATTATTTTTGATAAGGGATAGCATTACAGCTGCTGAGGGAGGATATTCCCGGAAATATCCAGGAAGTGATTTGGGTGGAACTGAGAAATAAGAAAGGGATGATAAACTTATTGGGATTGTATTATAGACCCCCTAACAGTCAGAGAGAAATTGAGAAACAAACTTGTAAGGAGATCTCAGCTATCTGTAAGAATAATAGGATGGTTATGGTAGGGGATTTTAACTTTCCAAATATAGACTGGGACTGCCATAGTGTTAAGGGTTTAGATGAAGAGGAATTTGTTAAGTGCGTACAAGA
>NC_057747.1:15798911-15806709 GCF_004010195.1 Chiloscyllium plagiosum | reverse complement strand
TCCAGAGAAAGTATATTTCTGTTAGAGTGAAAGGAAAGGCTGGTAGGTATAGGGAATGCTGGATGACGAAAGAAATTGAGGGTTTGGATAAGATAAAGAAGGAAGCATATGTTAGGTATAGACAGGATAGATCGAGTGAATCCTCAGAAGAGTATAAAGGAAGTAGGAGTATACTTAAGAAGGAAATCAGGGGGGCAAAAAGGGAACATGAGATAGCTTTGGCAAATAGAATTAAGGAGAATCCAAAGAGTTTTTACAAATACATTAAAGACAAATGGGTAACTAGGGAGAGAATAGGGCCCCTCAAAGATCAGCAAGGCGGCCTGTGTGTGGAGCTGCAGAAAAAGGGGGAGATACTAAATGAATATTTTGCATCAGTATTTACTGTGGAAAAGGATATGGAAGATACAGACTGTAGGGAAATAGATGGTGACATCTTGCAAAATGTCCATATTATAGAGGAGGAAGTGCTGGATGTCTTGAAATGGTTAAAAGTGGATAAATCCCCAGGACCTGATCAGGTGTACCCGAGAACTCGCTAGAGAAGTGATTGTTGGGCCTCCTTCTGAGATATTTGTATCATCGATAGTCACAGGTGAGGTGTCGGAAGACTGGAGGTTGACAAATGTGGTGCCATGTTTAAGAAAGGTGGTAAGGACAAGCGAGGGAACTATAGACCAGTGAGCTTGACCTCGGTGGTGGGAAAGTTGTTGGAGGGAATCCTGAGGGACAGAATGTACATGTGCAGTAGCGCCTCGACTTACGAACTTAATCCGTTCCAGGACCCGGTTCGCGAACGAAAAGTTCGCAAACTGAATCAATTTTTCCCATTGTTCGGATAGCGTAAGAATGCTTGGACAGAGGGGCCCAAGAGCTTTTGCGTTCTACAAGCACGTAGCAAAGCAGAACAATTAAACCACGTGGTCGCACACGGGCTTTTTGCGTTCGTACCTTGAATTTCGTACGTACGTTGAAACAATATTTTACGTACAATCCTGTTCGTAAACTGATTTGTTCGTGAACGGGGTCATTGGTATGTCGAGGCGCTACTGTATTTGGAAAGGCAACGACTGATTAGGGATAGTCAACATGGCTTTGACTGATTAGGGATAGTCAACATGGCTTTGTGCGTGGGAAATCATGTCTCACAAACTTGATTTGAGCTTTTGAGGAAGTAACAAAGAGGATTGATGAGGGCAGACCAGTAGATGTGATCTATATGGACTTCAGTAAGGCGTTCGACAAGGTTCCCCATAGTTAGCAAGGTTAGATCTCACTGAGAAATAGCCATTTGGATACAGAACTGGCTCAAAGGTAGAAGACAGAGGGTGGTTGTGGAGGGTTGTTTTTCAGACTGGAGGCCTGTGACCAGTGAAGTGCCACAAGGATCGGTGCTGGGTCCTCTACTTTTTGTCATTTACATAAATGGTTTGTTTGCGAGCATAAGAGGTACAGTTAGTAATTTTGCAGAAGACACCAAAACTGGAGGTATAGTGGACAGCGAAGACAATTACTTCAGATTACAACAGGATCCTGACCAGATGGGCCAATGGGCTGAGAAGTGGCAGATGGAGTTTAATTCAGATAAATGCGAGGTGCTGCATTTTGGGAAAGCAAATCTTAGCAGGACTTATACACTTAATGGTAAGGTCCTTGGGAGTGTTGCTGAACAAAGAGACTTTGGAGTGCAGGTTCATAGCTCCTTGACAGTGGTGTTACAGGTAGATAGGATAGTGAAGAAGGCGTTTGGTATGCTTTCCTTTATTGGTCACAGTATTGAGTACAGGAGTTGGGAGCTCATGTTGTGGCTGTACAGGACATTGGTTAGGCCACTGTTGGAATATTACATGCAGTTCTGGTCTCCGTCCTATCAGAAAGATGTTGTGAAACTTGAAAGGGTTCAGAAAAGAGTTACAAGGATGTTGTCAGGTTGAAGGATTTGAGCTATAGGGAGAGGCTGAACATGCTGGGACTGTTTTCCCTGGAGCTTCGGTGGCTGAGGGGTGACCTTATAGAGGTTTACAAAATTATGAGGGGCATGGATAGGATAAATAGACAAAGTCTTTTCCCTGGGGTCGGGGAGTCCAGAACTAGACGGCATAGGTTTAGGGTGAGAGGGGAAAGATATAAAAGAGACCTATGGGGTACACAGAGGGTGGTACGTGTATGGAATGAGCTGCCAGAGGATGTGGAGGAGGCTGGTACAATTGCAACATTTAAGAGGCATTTGGATGGGTATATGAATAGGAAGGATTTGGAGGGATATGAGCCGGGTGCTGGCAGGGGGACTAGATTGGGTTGGGATATCTTGTCGGCATGGACGGGTTAGGCAGAAGGGTCTGTTTCCATGCTGTACATCTCTATGACTCTATAACTACGGATTTGGAGGGATATGAGCCGGGTGCTGGCAGGTGGGACTAGATTGAGTTCGGATATCTTGTCGGCATGGACGGGTTAGGCAGAAGGGTCTGTTTCCATGCTGTACATCTCTATGACTCTATAACTACATAAACCCCTCTTTCCTCAAACAAAATAATTAATTTTTATTAATTAATCCTCCTAACTAATCGAATGTTCCAATTATGAACTTTTACAAACTAGAGATTAACAACTGAATTTTATAAATAAGCCAACTCCTTTCAGAGTCCTTTCTGTTTTTTTTAAACAAAACCATTATTCACAGTATCACTTTAATGGTAGGATATTGCACCTTCACTTTGTACATTAGGTATTCATTGTTCTCCAGGGAGTTGAGGGGCGGATGGAGTTGACACACATCTCCAGCTGTGCTGAGAGTGATGCTCCTGATGATATGGATGTTGTCCTAAATGTTGCTAATATTGTGTCACTTGCTAGTGATGTTGTTGCTGGTATGTTTAGACCTTTTCTGCTTTTCCACCTCCCATGGTGGAGAGAGAAATGAGATATGTTTCTTCTCATTTGCTCGCCTGTTTCTGTCTCCATATCTACCTTTGAATCTCAGCTTCATTAACAAGTTATGTTAGTTCCCAGGTTTTCATGATTGGATCCTGTACATGTATAGCCCATTGTTTCAATAGCTCAGGAAATTATTTGAGCTGCTTGTTGAAATTATAATTGCCTCCTATCTGGGCATCAATGAGCTTTTGTATTACTTTTTCCTTGAAGGGAGTATCTTACTTGGTCAAACTATTGAATACCTTTTTCCATGCAATTGCCCTGTAGATGATTTCATGTCAGTGGTGTTGACTGGGGAGTCAATAAGGCAATATTTTGATCATCTTTTGTCTCCTGGTATTTGATGACAGTGCTCCTGCCTGACTGAGTTAAAAATTAGACAACATCAGGTTATAGTCCAACAGGTTTATTTGGAAGTACTAGCTTTTGGAGTGCTGCTCCTTCATCGGGCAGGATCATAAGATTCTTTTGCTATAAATTCTGTATCTTATGATCCTCCTCCACAGCTACCTGATGAAGGAGCAGCACTCCAAAAGCTAGTACTTCCTAATAAACCTGCTGGATTAGAACCTGGTGTTGTGAGACAATGTTTTAACTTGGTCCACCCCAGTCCAACACTGGCACCTCCACATCTTGCCTGATTGGACACACCCTTCCACAAACCTGTATATATTTATGTTATAATGTCTGTGATGATGACCTTGAACCCATACCTTTCAGTGAATCCCTTACATTCTCTGCAGATAAATTGGGTTCCATTGTCAGATAGAATCATAGAGATGTGCAGCATGGAAACAGACTCTTCTGTCCAACTTATCCATGCCAACCAGATATTATTCTGATGAATATAATGTTTAATTATCTTTTGCTTTGTAACTGTGCTTCATGGTGTTTTGTCCATGCACCTGAAGCTCTGTACCTCCTGGACCGAGGAGTTTTATGTTACCTGCTCTACCTCTTATATACTTCTGCCATGGCAAGCTGTCTGCCAGTACTCAAACAGATGCTCCTGTGTCAAGTTTAGTGTCTTTAATTTGAAGTCATGATCCAGACCTGTTTAACTCTCTGACCTCCAGCACATCACAATTGGTAGAGAGAAATGACACACAACATTTTTCTCCTCAAAGGTTTTCATTTTACACTCTTCTATTTAATTAGGAACCTGTAATTGTTACCTCTCAACAGATCAAATATTTAGAAAGAAAATTGATGCTGCAGGATTTTGAGAGAATTCACTGACCCAACAAAAGGAATCTAGATTCAAATATTACAACAAGAATTAAATCCCAAGCTTACAAAGGATACATTGGAAGTAATCAGGTGTCCAGTTCACTGCTAGAGCTTTTAACAAAGTCAAGGCATAATTCTCGTGCAGTTTTTTCAAACCAAATGCCAAGTTATGAATTTTCAATTCCTACAAGAGAATTTCCAGCTTACTTGAGGCCAGCCAGGTTAATGCACCATAACAGTTGCAATTAATATGCATTTGTGAATTTGTAACTTTGTCATATGAATTACTTAATGGAACAGTTTATCCTGCTAAACATTTGTGCCCCAAAATGTGAGAAGTATGCCATTTTCAATAAATTCACAACACAGATTGGCTCCATAACTGTATGGTACTAATACAAGAGTGAAACACAAGTATCAAAAGCACTGTTAACCACAGACATAAAAGAATGTAAAAGCTTGGCACCAGTGTGATATGAGTCCTACCTCTGTCTTGGGAGAAGGGAGAACAGCCTTAAACATTTGACTGAATTTACTGTACTGCAGCCAAAGTGACATGGAACACAGCAAAAGTCTAGCCCTGAATTCATAACCCTATGACCTTGCCAATGCATACTTCAAAGACAGGGTGTGGGTCTAAAAGCATTAAGTGACAGGTTTATGACTTTCAACTACTAATGGCCTTGCAAAACTATAAACCATCAGAGCCCACCTAAGCTTTGGATCAAACCATTAAAAAATAAACAACCTGGCAACCGAGCTCTTGTTTCTCAACTAGGTGCTGTCAGATCTGTTGGTACAGTTCGCTACAAAAACAGGCTAATTGGTGGCATTATACGAATGTTGTATTCCAGGATGGATGAAACATCTGATTCTGCCTATTTTGCTTGACTTCAACCAATTAACTTGCGGCCAATCACGGATGGTATAATAAGCAACTATTTAGAAAAAAATTAAGAGGTTTAATTTCCTCTAATAGCACACTTCTAATGACATTTATTTCATTACTCTACTATATATGATTGCAACAGATGTTAAATGTTTTGTTTTTAGTGCTAGTGTGTACCCTACCCGGGACATCGAATCCAGAAATGTCCAGAAGTGCTGATCCCCTTAGCTGCAGGAATGATGAGCAAGATGCCAATACCGAATGGAAACCAATGGAGGAAGGTAGGATTACTGGGGAACATGGAACTGCTGGTGAACTTTATCTTTCATGCAGCCATATTTGGGACATAGCAAGAAATTCAACCATACGTGATCTGTAACTAGCAGTCAAGCGTGTTTGACTGCATACCATTGTGGACTGATTTCCTGCTTAGAAATGTTACCAGAATATTTTACAATCACATTTTTAATTATTTTACTTTCTGAAATTTCAACCACATGAAGTTCAAAGCATAAATGTAAATTATTTACCAACGTAATTGTAATGGTTCACATTTATGTTTTAAGTTAATTGTGAAATAATGTCCTGGGTTGACAATGGCTGCCCTTGCAATATGATTCATTCATAAATACTGCTTATTTCAGCCAATTCATAATTTTGTAAATGAATGCAGTCTGGTTTTATTCATATCACAACTGCAACTAAATCTAAATCACATTATCTTCGATGTAAAGCATTTATAATAGACTCTAGATCAAGTAGGACAATTAAAGTGTATGTAATATTTGGAGTTAGACAGTTGCTGTTTGTGTTCCAAAGCTAATCAAGCATATGGATATGATTATTTCGGCCAGATTATAATCATACAATCATAAAATGTGTTTATCAACACCCAGTTTCATGCAACCTGATATTTAAATGTGAACTTAACTGGAAAAATAAGCAGCACTCTCAAAATTTCTGTGTGCGAAACGCTGAAGGAGAAAATCTTATAAATAACTGTAATCAGAAATTCAAAAACTGTGATAGCCAATTTAAACAAAGACACATTTAAATGCACTATAAACTGTAAAGCCTTTCATTGCTTAATACTTTAGAATATACAGTAAAGACTAAATAATTTTGAGGTAAGTTCATGCTCAAAATGTACTGGGAAAGAAGGAATGAAAAGTTATTGAATTATTTGCAACATTGGTCTTGTTAAGTTACAACATCTTTGATGCAAATTAATCCATCTTCTTTTACTGTCGAGAGAATGTGATGCAATACAAGAGTTGCAAGTTGGTTCTTTCTACTGGTTCAACACTTGGGTCTTACATTTTCCTGCCTTTTTAAGTTCCCATTTTTCTTCCTGAATTGTCCAATTCTTGAATTGCTTCTTTATTTTAGAGAATTACATACAATTTAGAGCATAGATAATGACCAATTTGGCCAAACCGACTCATGCCAATCCTTCTTTCCCTCACAAACCTCCCAGACTATATTGTCTCACTCTATCAGCATGCTCATTTTCTTGGACCGCAATGTCAGTGAGTCTCTGATTGAAAAATTTTCTTAGATGCGACTATTCATCTTGGAAGTTCTCTAAAGTCTTTCACTGAGTTTTTTTTAAAATCCACTCATGGGATGAAGGTGACACTATTTATTACCGATCCATAACTGCCCAGAGGGCAGCTAAGAGTCAACCACATCGCTGTAAAGCAGCTGAACATATATTTTGCCCTGGTCTCTATTTCATCTTGATTTGAATAACTTACAAAGTTAGATCTTCTTTGGATTCTCATAAATCTGACACAGATGTATCAAACAATTCCCATAATAATTCTGACTTTTATGAATTATTGCTGAAAACGCCATATCCCAAGGTTTCAACTAATGTGTAGAGGTAATTAATGAAATTATTTATGAACTCTCCTGCTCAAATTTTGCCCATTTGAGAATTCCATTTGTTCTTAAGTTACAACAAATGTCAAAAACTTTTATAATGCCATCAAAAATGTCTATCTCCACTTTTGTCTTCTGGTAATTTATAGCATCATAAGCTACAGGGCCTTTTGAATAAAGTGGTGTATTAACTTCTTCTGCTTTTGATTCGGCATTTAGCTTTAAAGAAATTCTGTACTTTAGGAAGATTTTTTTTCCACGAAGCCCAATCTTGTGTTTTGTAAGAACCATCTCTGTAAACCTACTACGAAGTTTTATGTACAGTCAGTTCTGATTTAAAATGAGAGTTCCGTTCTCGTGTTATAAGAAAATCACACAGTAGCCACGCCATTTAAACTAATGGGGCCTGAATCACATTATAGCCAATTCAGGTAAGGAAATTTCGCATTCTACAAGTAACAGTCTAAATTCTTCAGCTGCGTCAGAGAAGCATGCTTTATAGCAGAACTGACTCTATTATAAAATCTTCTGCTTTTGAAGGTATTTTGTATATGTACAGTGTCAATGTTGGTTTAAATCCAAAGCACTATAACCGTGTCTTTGCGAATTCAGGAATAGTTTTATTTGAAATTTCTGTACAGCTTTCTCATGTCTTTGCTGTTTTTTCTTCATTTACCAGTTTTTGATAATTCTGTATTGCTGTTGCATTGTCTGAAATTGTTCTAATACAGCTTTAAAATACTTTAAAATTGTAAAATTCTGTACTATACTGATAATGTTCCACAAGCTTCAAAAATTAATTCAAACATTTCAAAGCTTGTAAAATCTCAAATACTTTTTCTCTGAAATGTTTTTTAA
>NC_057747.1:15685495-15798411 GCF_004010195.1 Chiloscyllium plagiosum | reverse complement strand
AGATCTGTTTGAAATCTATGTTGGTGGTGCCACACATCACAATAGAGGGCACCTTCAATGTGAAGGTGGTATTTCATCTTCACAAGGACGATGCAGTGGTTGCTTCCACCCATATTACTATAAACAGATGCATCTGATACGGTTAAATGAGTAAGGACATAGTCAAGTAGTTTTTCCCTCATGACCCATCTAAGGTCCAGTCCAGCATGCTTTGACCATTAGTACTCAGCCAACTTGGTCAGTAGAGGTATCGCTTTGCCACGCTTAGTGATGGACATTGAGCACCCCATGCAGAGTATATTCTGTATCCTCGCCACCCTCAGCACTTCCAACAAGTGGTGGAGAATGAATTCATCATCCTGGAGGATGGGGCTTATAAGTTATATGTGGTAACCATCAGAAAGTTTCTTTGTCGCATTTGACCTGGTTCCGTAGGATTTTTTCCAATGTTGACTTCTTCCTGACTCTACCACCTTATTGCTATCTCTGCTTTTGAGACAGGACACATCCAAGAATGGTGATAGTTAATGCTTTGACATAATCACTCCCACAAAAACATTACCTTACTGACATTGTTAGATTATTGCTTGACAATGTCTGCAGGACACCTCTCTCAGCTTTGACAGTAAGGAGGACTTTGCAGGGTTGACAGTGTATGCATGCCCATGCCCAGTGATCAATTTTGGGCTGTCTATCAGTTTCATTCCGTTTATCAGACTTTGTCATGGTTAGTTACAACTGAGTAGCTTGCTAGGACACGTCAAAGTACATTGAAGAGTTGTTTCCTCTTCAATGGAAAGTTTGACAACAATGGACACCGTGGTCACCAGATTTATTAACTGAATTCAAATTTCACCTGCTGTGGTGGGATTCAACCTCTTGTCCTCAGAGCATTGATCTGGTTTTCTGGGTTACTGGTCTAGTGACGATACCACCACACCACCATCTCCCACTCTTCAGAATGGTTGAAAACTACTTATTATGTGTAACCAGCTAGGGAATCTCAATATTCAAACCAAGTAGCTTAGTTAAACAAGGAATAAATTTGCATCTTATCAAGCTTTCGGGGGTCCTAAAATGTTTGGCATCCTATCAAGCACTTCTGAAATGCAATTAATTGACTGTTGTTAATGTGGGCACAGTAAAATCTAGGAAATGAATGACTGAACCATTTAATCTGTCTTTATTTTTGGAGGTTTTGTTTGAGAGATGAATATAAATCAGGACATCATGCATGTTCCTTGCTCATTTCCAAAGTACATCATGGATCTTTCATATTCACTTGACCGGACAGACAGAACCATGGTTTAAATGCCTCATGCAGAAAAATACCTCTGAAAAATTGACCTTTCCTTATTACTGCAATGAAAGGTCAAGCTAGATTTTGTGCTCAGATCTGGCAGGGACATTTTTTTTCCAAAGCAAGGACTGCACTTAAAGTCATATTTTAGCTAGTTGATAGCTAGATGCATTAATAAACCTTATATATGACATTGTGCTAACAACATAATAATAATATCAAAATAATATATTAAAATGTCAATACCTGATGAGAAAATAACTAAATTAAGAGTAAATTCATGCACTTTACTTCATCCTAATCATTTCAAGGAGCATTAAATTAATTTTCTCCTTGCATATATCATTGCTAAGTAAAAATATTATGTCTACTGGGCATTAATAACCAGTGCAACAGCAAACACTAATGCTGCTCTACCTTGTAAGTAGAAGATCCAAAACTCTAATATTTATTCGTTTTTCAATTTGTTTGGCAATTCATGTTAATTATTCTGAACCTGAGGATATAAATTTTAGCACTGCTTTTTGTTACATTTCCAAACATACCTCATTCAAAATGGGCTACTTCAGTAAAACCATTAATTTGACACACGCATTAACTAAACCCTCTAAGGGCAACAGAATTTATATCAACTGCTTCACTGAAATGTCTACAAAGTATAGATTTTTCTCTCTCTGCACAACAGTGTAACGTGGAACCAGAACACTCCGCTTCTTTGAAAGCATCTCAGATAAGCAGCTTGACAGCTGTGAAGTGACAGACATCAATAGTAATCTGCTAAAGTTGCTGTAATGGGACTCTCAGTTACCATAATCCACACCTGCATGACTGGAGGACGAACGCCTGGTTTTGTACCCGACAGAAACCACTAACAACACTTATTAGATGTTTTCCAGCCTGATAAGTGGTCTGTGCTATTTTCTGGTTCGAATTATTATATTCATTTTTTTAATGCCTCTGGAAGCTTTAAACCACAATACCTGAGGGTCTTGCTTCTGCCACAAAACAATGATTTAACATGACATAGTGACAGAAAACAGGGAAAAGAGATGGAAATAAAAGAACAAGGGATCAAAACAACCATGTTTGGCTCCCTGCATGGGGTGTGCCTATCAACACCAATAACTGTTAGCTCAAAATCTCATGTCACATTGATGGAAAAGGAAGATCACTCAGAGGGACACATCATCTGACTGGAAGATATCATTCCCTTCTCTCTATACATAACCCCCAGCCTTGTTGTCGTATGACCATCAGAAACCTGCATGCAGATATCTGACACAGAGAATAATAATGATTGTACATCACTGCTCTGAAAGCCCAATCATGTATCTTCACTTGGCACTGCATCTGAGAGTCAATTACTTTATTGACATGCAATCTTCATAAGGAGAGAAATATTGTGCATGTAAGGTCATCTGGTTATGAAGACATATTATCATATTATCTGCATAAAGGTTGTAAGGCTAGAACCTGACAAAGCTAATTATAGTAGTACATGATGCAGGGCTCACAGTATATTATGTACTTAACTGTATGACTGTATTTTCTAGTTGAAAAATGAAGGCAATGTAAAAGAGCTGCAATGTCACAAGAGAGATAGCACAGTTTGCGTAATGTGGAATGTTGGGACTTTCTCATCAAAGATAACCAAAACTTGGAAACAGTCACTGAACATAAGATAAATTTAATATTCATTCTGTAGCAAATTGGCCAACTAAAGACAAGATGATTGGTTATGCACATCACACTCTAACTGGGGTGATGGGGGTTGGTTTTCTGTTTTGAGTGATTCCAGACGTGCAAAATGCATTACTCTGTAGAATCCAAATGCTCGTTATGATTTCACGTTAGCACAGAGCGAACTGTCCCACTGGCTTGCTACTAACATTAAAATAATGGCTCAGAACCTCCTGGTCCAGGCAAGTCAATGGATCAATGAGTCCATTTTAACTATTTGTAGTTAAATTTGTGGTGTGAAGCTACTTCCTGGTGGTGGTCTCATCAACCCACTTAGTCAAAAACTGCTCATTCTCTGCAATGACCTGTGCAGGTGACACCAGTTCCAACTCTGTAATTGTCGATATCTGTAAGGCATCTTGGGGTGTTAAATGCTGCACTGAAACAAATTGAACAAAATTTCACTTTATGTAATGTCAAATTTCAACTCATTTGTGAAGTCCTTTTAGAAGTTTTATGAATAAAGTAATTTTGGGCTATCTCACAGCTGTCATAACATAAGTAGTACAGAACAGATTTTACTGAGGTGGATTATTGCGAATTAATTTTTAATAGGCTTTGGGTGAATTCCCTAAAAGTGTGTGGACCCAGGTTCAACAGCAACTTTCAAAAAGAAAACAGATGTATAGCAGGAAATGAAACATTTCCAGGACTATTAGGACAGACTAAGCAATTGAGTATAGTTGGATAACTCTCAAAATTCTAGTACCGACATAATAGGCCAAATGGCCTCTTTTGTGCTGCATAATTCTATTTCTCTTTGCTGTCAGCTTTAGAAAGTCCTAATAAATCTGTTTTCAAGTTATAGTAAGTTGCATGAAACATATGCAGCAGGAGTCAGTCACGTTACAACAACTCCTGTGCAACATTAAATGTGACTAACAAGATTCCACACCAAAATCATACTTCACAGTTGTGTTTACTAAAAGCAAAGACCATCTCGCATTCGTAATTCACAATTCCAGACAGGGCATCTTTTTTAAGCTGCTCTGAATATTTATTTGCCTCAGGAAAGTCAAAACACAAATTATTTGTCAAGTTTTAACTATTTTATGGAATAAACTTTTAGTTTGTACTGATTACTAGTGCAAAGGTTAAACATCAGCTTTTATGCTATTTTAATTAGCATAGCAGCTCAGTGAAAATCAAAGACATTAGAGAATGAAATCACAGTATCCTGAAATCAACAGTTAAAATTGGATTCAGTGAACTGTATCATCTTGTAGTGACATTGCATGTCAAAACTGATCACCCAATCAAATCCTGAAATAGAAATGAGTTGTCCTTATTTATTAGGGTGATGACAGATGTTAGATCTTACATACAAAACTAGAATGTACAAACTCCATGACAGGCATAGTCATGCATGTTGTTTAACACTAATTAACAAAAATTAATTTTCAGTTGACAACTTAATTATCAAAATCAGAGGTATTATTGCTTTCGCTATGACATTAGGCACAACTCTCATCTTGCAGCATTCCTCCTATGTTCCTCTTTTTAACATTTATTTTACATTCTGTAAAGCTTTTATTTTAACATTCATTAAATGTGATTTATCAGAATAAATATTTCTCTGAGCCAGCAGTTTTTATCACACAAATCATACTCTAATTATAACATAATTAAGGGTAATTGGGTATGGCTTGGTTTTCCTTTAAAATGACAAGCTATTCCACATCTGCCAGGACATTAATATTTCTACATTACTCAAAGAAAATCAAGCAGTTCCCTAGAACTGCTGATGTATTAAATTCTAACTGGGCAATGACATGTGTCCAATCAGACCCACACCAGACCAGCAGCTGAAATACCCAGAGCATCTGGATGTCGGCCCCATGATAAATCTTCATGATAAATGTCTTCGTTTTGATGTTCTAAAGGAAATCTAGATGTGTTCAAACTTCTGGCATGGCTGAAAACACGTTGGTAACACTAGAATAAAATTCAGATGTCTAACGTTTATGAAGGTCATTTCAAAACTCATCATTATGATATGCGAGTATTGTTTCAGTCCAGCAATAACCTATTTAGAAAACCTGATAGTTATGAAAAAAGTTCTGACAAATCATAATTTCTAATGCACTTCTGCCAAAACTGAATTCCATTCTTTCACAGTGCAGTATTGAAGTCTTACTTGTCGCCATTAATCAATGGCTTAAAATTGTATTTGGAGAAAAACTGAGAGAAAAAGAGCGGGTTTCTGTTTGCTTTTGCCTTTCCATGTAAATTTCCATGGCTGCAGGAAATCTTTGGCCCAAAAAATGTATAACATATGAAATGGAACAGAACTTCTTACCAAAAAAAAAAATTCAAGTATGCAACATCCCTTCCAGATGTGCATCAGAGAAATGATGTCACTTTATTCCCAAGAGCTACTGGAGCTTTTTAGGCTGGTGTTGATGAGCCCAGTTCAAATTAATTCCACAAGTGTAAATACAGAACTTGTCGTTGATGCAAATTAGCTTAAAAAGCACTGAAAATCAAGTTTTATGTCAGGCATTACAACCTGTACCTCTGTAATGAGAACTAGGCCAAGGTCCAATAAATGCCTCTATCATTAAAATTTGTGAATACACTTTCCATTCTTACCGTGGAAAACCTTTTAACTGAATCAGTTGTGGAACATTACCGGAACTGGAGATTTCCTTGTTTCACCTTTGGGACTGATGCATAGCAGGAAATGGGGGGGAACTGTTAACAGAAGCAGCACAGTTCTGCACCTCAGCCTCTGACACACAGCAATAAAGGTGATGCTTTTTTTAATGAGGCTAACAACCAAAAATCTTGCATGTAGGGATTGCCTCAATAGAGAGATGACTCTCCTAGTTTCCTACCTCCACGTTGAATATCAGGGTCTATGCTCACTTGTATAAAAAGTACTGGGGACTTGGCCATTTAAGGAAGGCCTGTTAGTGTATCGAGATTTGAAACAAGAATGATAAAATCATAGAATCATACAGACTGACAGCACGGAGAAAGGTCCTTCAGCCCATCATGTCTGTACTGGTTTCAAACCATCTAACTATTCTACTCTCACTTTCCTGCATGTGGTCCATAGCCTTGTAGCCTAGTCAGGAGCTGCAAGTATTTGATAGACACAACGCGTGATTCCTCTGTGCATAGCCTTAAATGTAATTTATGCTCTTTAAAGAAATACTGAGCAGAGTTTTAGTTCAACGATAACATCAGTACAGCTTTTTGCTCTGGTATGTTGAACTTGTCCATATACACCTTGTCCTTTCTACCTTGACCTTCATTGATCGTTACTCTGAAAAACAGGGAGGGGCTGAGGGATCTGGTGGTCAGGTGAGGGCATAATTCAATTAGGCTGGAAAAAGATCAGAGGTGGTGCTGCAGCAGGCTGTCTGTTGAGTCAAATTGTTTAGGAGGCTCACCCAATTCACTGAGAATGTGGTCCAGTTTTCATCAAGAGCTATTAAACCTACACTCATCACCATGTCACCCCATAAATGCAATGCCAATAACCCACACATGCTTCCATGCCTACCTATAATGGTATGTCATTTCATATCACCTCTGTAACCATTCAGAGGGAAAGTGAGGACTGCAGATGCTGGAGATCAGAGCTGAAAATGTGTTGCTGGAAAAGCGCAGAAGAACAGGCAGCATCCAAGGAACAGGAGAATTGACGTTTTGGGCATGAGCCCTTCTTCATTCCTGAAGAAGGGCTCATGCCCGAAATGTCTATTCTCCAGCTCCTTGGATGCTGCCTGACCTGCTGCACTTTTCCAGCAACACATTTTCAGCTCTGTAACCATTCATCCAATATATCCTAGCATCTCAGCATTTATATGAAGTTGGAAAAAAAACTGCTGTAAATGTGAGAGAGCCATCACTTGTATACACCTGATAAAGAAACACTCTCATTCAAGAAATGCTTCAACAACTTCTCAAATGCTCGATCTGTTATAAAAATATATTGCTATACATGACCAGATCAAAGATAATGAACACTTTTAGTGCCTCTTAAAACTCTGAGATCTCCTAATGAGGTGTAAGATTTTAGAGTCTTTGAAACTCAGCCAAACATTCATAATGAGCTGAGCAGTATGAACACATTTCAAGAAACATTAAACTCTATTAAAACTGCAAGAATAGATGGTGCTAAGTTATTTTTTTCTAAGTTACCCAGATTGCCTATTAATTAAAACACTGCCAACTCTAGCTAGCAGTTCCATTTTGTTTTTCTTTCATGTTTAAGTGACTGGGGATTTAAAATAACCACAAATCATGACATTTAACAGATTTTATCTGACCTCCAGAAACGTCTCCTCTAGCAATACCTAATACTCACACTGTGGGTTAAGGCTCTGGCAAAAAAAAACAAAATCTTTTCAAGCACAGCACTAATTCCAAATGACCCTGCTAAAAGTTTGGGATTTTCCCTGTGCAACTTATGTTTTGACTCCGTGCCTCTGCTGGCAAAAATAGAAAAGGGATAAGATGTTTGCATCTGGGTTCCAGACACCATTGTTAAAATTGTCAAACCTGGCTAGATTCATCCTTGGAGACTTCAGATTCCACTGTCTTGAGGAAGATATGGGGACTTTGTAGAATTTTTGAGAGAGCATTTAATTGAAAAGAACATTTAAAGATTCAGTACTAGTTTGAAACCATTGCTGAAGGCAGTCATGTACTGAGTTTCTAATCTCTTCCTGAGCTTTTCTGCATAAATGTAATCAAATGACGCAGCCTGATGGTGTGACCTTACAGAGTGCATTAGAGAAATTGGTGGGACTTCAATTGTGGATGAGGTACAGGTGTTAGACCTGTGGCACACTATCCCTTTCACATTCTATGTAAATTAACAAGTTTCAGATCACTGGAAATGTCAGTGTTACATAAAGTGCATTTTTGCTGTAAGCATAAGTTAAAATTGCCAAGCAAAATCCTGAATTGTCACATCAAATTAATATCAGATGACCAGTTGTATATGTGGCATCAAAGCAACATATACCAATGGATTAAAATGTTTTTGAAATGTGCTGTACAACTATTCCCATCAGCACACAAAATTCAAACACAAGTATGATAGAGAAAGTTATAATCTCAGCTATTTGTCTAAACATGTTCACATATATCAAAATAAGGCACGTATATTTAAAAAAAAAGACATTTAAAGGCTATATAAATTGCTCCTCAACAGTTTCTCCTTAAAAACTTATTCCATACCGAGGACCTTTCCAGTGGCATTCTGGCTGATATATCTTGCTCTCCGACTGGTGACATTTCATTGACTGGATTGATGTGTTCCAAAATGATTTTCATTATAAACCACCTCGTAGCCATGATCAGATTCCATTGAGCAGGGTGAATGTTAGTTGCCATTATTACATTTTTGTTTTGTTAGTCTCAATGCTGCCACAAATTATTTTTGCTTATTCTGATGACTTGATACATCAGAGGACGTTACCATTTCAGCAATCTGGGTAGAATGCATGAGCATTCTGATACTTTTCAGGCCTGGTGTATTTAAAACAAAAATAAACTGACTGAACTCTCAATTATTTTGCAGATCTACTGTACCTCTATATTTTGATGAGCCAACTGCAAGATTATTAGAGCCTAATGTTACTGTATTCCATGAAGACTGTTCTCAAAATAGCCATAGTCACTGCAGAAAGTTCATTTCAGGGCTCATCGGAAAATAAATTGTTTGGTTGTCAGATTTATACGGCATGGCACCACGGCTCTTTTGTATGCCGCCACATTAGTATCCAGGCAGCAGCACAATGATATATGGCTGCACTAGCTTCCTTGATTCTTGAATAGGGATTTGATTCAAAGAACTCTCCATGTTATTCTCTTCATAAACTTTCACCTATATATTGATATCACCCTGGGTAACCTCTGACCAAATTCATGAGATGCACATCAATATTCCAAGAGGCAGGGAGATATACAGGACAGACACAATGTGGCTTACACCAAATGAATCTTGTGGAACAAACAGGATTACATTTATCAATAATGCATCTGGTGCACTTAATCAAATTTGAGCAAACTTTATACTGTCTTGGGGTCTTACATTTAAAATAAAATGCAAGAAAGATTGTGTATATCTATTGGTTACATTTTCTTCAAAACACCAGGCAGTAATTCTACTTCCAAAATTATGTTTTTGACATTGTGGGGTTCACCAGTGGTTGGCAATTACAATTTAGCCAACAGGGGCATGACTAAAATGGCTGCATACACGTCACTATTTGATTTTGTCACAGAGTCAGCACCAAAGTTTGGAGCAGGCACTGCCCCAGTGCAATCTTAGAATTCATAACTGTTGTCCTCAACAGGGCTTAATAATGAAGGGGAAGATCACTGTTCATAAGGGCTAGCCATGACAGTCATGATGAAGCAGTTACACAGTTTACCAAAAAGCTGTTGGCAATCTCATCATAAGCAATCCTATCATAAGCAATCCAGAAGCTCTGACAGGAAATAGTTCCAATTTGGCTCTTATCTACCTAAGTTTGAGGAATACCCACTCTGGAGGTGAGGATTCAGTCTCCAAGTGTTATTGTCTAATTAGATTGCGAAGGTTAGCAGCTCTTCCACTCCAGCACCATTGCAGTCAGTGGTGGACAATTTTGGGATGACGGTAGTTTCAGGATCAGAAGCCCAATGAGTGCTACATGGGGTTGGCTTGCTGGGGTGACAGAAGCTGGCTCCAGTGAGGGGCTGATGTTAGGAGGCGTCCCAGGGAAGGTCAGAGCTTTCAGTGGGGTGCCCCTTACCTCCAATGGAGTGCTCCCTGGAGCATAAGAAGTGGAACTAGGAGGGCCAACCCCAAAGCACTGCATAGAGGCCAGCTGCCAGAGGGAAGGTTACATTACTAGTCCGGGGCCACACTCCAACCCTCTCCTTTGCTATGGAAACTGGTGGCAACAAGATTTAAGTGGTTATTAGGTGGCCGAGCAGTAGACAGAAACATATGAAATAGGAGGAGTAAGCCATTCGGCACTTCAAACATTGCCTGCCTTTCAATATAATCATCAACTAACTCAAAATCCTGTTTTCACTTTCTCCCCTGGTCCTTTGATCCCTTTAGCCTGAAGTACCATACCTGTCTCCTTCATGAGAGCAGTCCATGTTCTGATTTTCCCTGGCAGGGAATTCCACAGGCACACGGCTCTCTGGGTGAGGACATTGCTCTTCATACCTTCAGAGGTGACATAAGAATGTCAAAAACTGGAGCAGGAGTAGGCCATTCAGCCCCTCATACCTGCCCCGCCATTCAACAAGATCATGGCTCCATTCCTCTTTTGTGCCAGTTCAACGTAACCTTCAACTCCTTGACATTTCAAATGTCTACCTACCTCCTTTTTTAAATGCTTTCAGTGATCTAGCTTCCGCAACTCCCTGGGGCAGAGAAAGGGAATCTCAGCATTATTGCCCGAGAAGGGACAGGGATAAAGACAAGAATAGAAATAGAGATGTAAGTGGAGAAAGGCCATTTGCAGCAGGTGGTAAACGTTAAGAAGGGAAAGAATGAATGCTGCCAGCTCGTCTTTAAAAATAAAAGTTACGTCTGTTGCAATTTTGTGTTCCCTAACAGAGAATTACCACTCTTATACTAAATTGGTAAATAGAGTAGATTCAATTTACGTGACCATTTCAAACAGGTTTATAAAACAGATAAACTGAAGTTCCAGTTACAGAGCAATTTGCTTTGTCAGAAATGTTTGATATCTATGGCACTAGGAAATCATCTCTGCAAGTGGTTGCCTTAGAGAGCTGGAATGCACTTTGCAACATCTTTGCCTTTGCCTGGGTCAGTAGAGATCCCATGCTCGAATAAGTTGATTTGACTTACATTCACCTGGCACTTCTTGATGGTGAAGACAAGTCTTTCATAATGAGCAGTTGCTATCACTGAGTGTAGATTCTGGTTATACCCCACTTTGATTTTACCCATCACTGCAATATTACTGGTAATACAACCACACTGAGGAATAGATTCTGCAATCTGCCCATGGGCTGCTGGAACAGATCAATTGAAAGATGGTCTCTTGAAGCAATGTCTTCCAAATATTGTTCTGTAAGTTTGGATTTCCAGAAATGCTTTTGCCAAGTGAATGAATCAATTTCCATATTTGACATTCAAGTTGGAAAGTAATTTAGCTCCCGTAAGTTTAGGATTCAGTCCTTCAAAACATTGCAATTTTGTGTGAGCATCACTTTTGCAAACGGTTTCAACATCATGGATCTGTGCATCACAGCAGACTAGAAAACTTCCAATGTAACATATTAATTCAAACAGGTGAGGTGACAATAGGCCAGTTAGCTCAGCACTTGTTTTTGGGAAACTGATATAGTCTATCACAAAGGAATGATATTAGCAGAGCATTAGAAATACTGTAATGCAACATAATGTAATGAAGTAGAGTCAATATGACTTCCTGAAGGGGAAATTGAGCCTAACAACTTTGGTAGAATTCTTTGAGAAGGTAACAATCAGGATAGATAAAGGGGAACAAGTAGATGTAATACATTTGGATTTCCAAGTGGCATTTCATAAGGTACCATGCATTAGGCTATTTAACAAGAGCCCATATGTTGGGATAGTATATTAGCATGAAGAGGATTGTCTAACTAATAGAAGGCAGAAAGTAGGGATATATGCTGATTTTCAGGATGAGGATGGGTTGAGTTAGTCAGGCTTGTATTTATTGGAATTTGGAAGAACGAGAGATGACCTTATTAAAATATAAACAATTCTTTGGGGACTTGACTGGGTAAGTGCAAAGAGGTCATGAATCTTTGGAGGTCTTTAGCTTAGAGGGCTATTGAGGTTGCCTCGTGAAGTATATTCAGACCTGGGATAGTCAGATTTCTAACCAGTTAGAGAATCCAGGGTTATGGTGCAAAGGCAGGAAAGGAGAGTCGAGGATTATGAGATCAGCTATTATCTTATTGAATGGTGGAATCGACTTGATGGGCTGAATGTCAATGTAAGAAGACTGCATTTGTATTTGCTTCTACATGTGAAAGTCTTATATCCATTCTACTTTAGCATGCAAGAATCAAACTGCATCATTTTGTGTACTGATGTGCATAACTGATAATACCATTGGCTTCCACATCATGCAAATTGCTCTCAAGATTCTTTATAAGTGAACACTGCAATTTCTGGGAGGATGGAATTACATCTTCCATAAGGTGCTGTATAGTATCAGCTTAGATGCTTCCTATGCCACAGAACAGATCTGGGTGTAGGAGAAAGTGAGGACTGCAGATGCGGGAGAGTCAGATTCGAAAAGTGTGGTGCTGGAAAAGCACAACAGGTCAGGCAGCATCCAAAGTGAAGGAGAGTCAATATTTTGGGCAGAAGGTCTTCATCAGGAATGCATCTGGGTGTAGTTGCCACAAGCCCCAGACTGGCTCAGTGCATGTATTTTTGAACTGTTCTGCTGCAATTGGAATCATGGTGAATTTTTCAATGGTCACAATGTTGAGCTCTGTACATATTGGTTGCCCTGTTATTGCTGATCCATTGATGCCTACCAGGTAGAATACTTGGTTTCTATACAGAATTAAAATAATTACATTTCAAAGTCAATGTACCAGTTCAAGGGATGGGTGATCCATCATATCTTTTTCCAAGTAGGTCATACCACCCCCCACCAACCCATCCTCCAATCCCAGCACCTTCCCCTGCAACCGCAAGAAATGCAAAACTTGCGCCCACACCTCCCCTCTTACTTCCCTCCAAGGCCCCAAGGGATCCTTCCATATCCGCCACAAATTCACCTGCACCTCCACACACATCATTTATTGCATCCGCTGCACCCGATGTGGCCTCCTCTATATTGGGGAGACAGGCCGCCTACTTGCAGAACGTTTCATAGAACACCTCTGGGACACCTGGACCAACCAACCCGTGGCTCAATACTTCAACTCCCCCTCCCACTCCACCAAGGGCATGCAGGTCCTTGGACTCCTCCATCGCCAGACCATAGCAACACGACAGTTGGAGGAAGAGCGCCTCATCCTCCCACCTATCGCATTTCCATCGCCCCTCCCCCAAGTCCCTCCTCCCCACCTTTTATCTTAGCCTGCTGGACACACTTTCCTCATTCCTGAAGAAGTGCTCATGCCCGAAACGTCGATTCTCCTGCTCCTTGGATGCTGCCTGACCTGCTGCACTTTTCCAGCAAGACATTTTCAGCATATCGTTGATTCCCAATAATCCAGCAAATAGCTTCAAAGTACTGACCGGTGGGATGTTTGCCCTTACTCCTTGTCAACTTTGGTTTTGAGCATGTGTTGGTCAATTTACCTACATTGATGTTAATTGTGGCAAAGGCTTCAGAATGTTTTAATTGGTTCACACATTCTATCACACTCACAATGTGGAAAACCTGTTTACCATCTTTATGGAGGTAATCCTGCCCTGAATCTTCACCCTGATTCATCTTGCTGTGAACCTTGACAGGACAGCTCAATGTGCAACAGAGTGCACCTCCCAGCATGCTTCCTTTCTGTGTACTGGCTACTGAGCCAATACTAGTAAAGTTTACCCCATGCTTTTCTGCCATCTTTGTAGTTTATCACAAGGTTCAGCTGGCATCGAGAGTACAAGTTCTATTATTTGCAGGGACAGTTCACCTCTGAGAAATCAAAGTACCTACTGATGAACTGAACAATTAATTCTTGTGGCTGTTGCCTGCAAAACATCAGCTCCGAACAGTGAATTCCAAAGTTTATTTTTACACAAAACTGATACTCTAGTATGCCTGTTAGCTTAACAGAATCTCACTGGTCGTTTTCAGACAGACCTGAAGTATTGACTTAACACCTCATTTCCAATCACTATCTATATTTTCAATCTTTTTAATTCAATTCTGCAATAGCTAAATCTGAAATCTAAATCTGACAGTTCTATCCTTTGTTTAAAGAGCCTAAATTCAGTTTGGATATCTTCAGCCTTCTAATTCAGGCTTGTGAGTTTGGTATGCATCTTTCTGATGTTCCCTGTTTTTTGCAAATGTTATTGATGTGTTGAGGATTTATAGTAGCCAGTCTATCAGGCTATTCCATGTGGAGTTTCAGACATGAAGCTGCTGTGCTTCTTTTGCACTTTTTCTATTTTTTTAAATGATGTTTTTTGCCTGCAACTCAGGCTTTTTTCTTTGAACACTCTTTGCTTTTGCATGGGATAGATATCCAATGTTCTCTTGGTGGCAATGCAGCCCAGCTTGGAGCCATCTTGTCAACAACCAAACTGCCAGCTCAAAAATCAAGTACTAACTGTTTAGCTGGTACTATCTGTACAGTAATGTGTTTTCCTGGGGTTCTAATGTAAATACTATTTTTGATTGAGGTCACTAGTTAGCTTCAGCTAGTCTACACAGTTTCATTGTCCAATAGATAAGTGCAATTTTGCACTATTTTGATTTTAAAAGTCATTATAATGCAGCATCAAGTAATGCAGGAAGACCAACTGGATTGACCATGGTTCATAAGTTCATAGGTTATAGGAGAGAGAATTCGGCCATTCAACCATTCAAGTTGGCTCCTCACCCCCATTTTCCTGCCTTCTCTCTATATCCCTTCAATCCATTACTAATTAAAAATCTGTCTGACTCCTTCTTAAATTTACTCACTGTCCCAGAATACACCACACTTTGGGGTAGCGAATTCCACAGATTCACAATCCTTTGGGAGAAGTCGTTTTTCCTCAACTCTGTTTTAAATTTGCTACCCATTATCTTAAGATATCCTGTCATGATAGAGTGCCCCTCAAGAGGAAGCATCTGCTCCATGGCTATTTTATACATATCTTTTATCATCTTGAATACTTCAATTTGATTTCCTCTCATTCTTCTAATTTCCTGAGAGTATAGGACTAAACTGTTCAATGTCTTTTCATACGACAAACCCCTCATCTCTGGGATCAATCAAGCAAACCTCCTCTGAACTGCCTCCAACGCAACTACATCTTTCCTTAAATAAAGGGACCAAAACTGTGCACAACACTCCAGCCTCAATCTCGCCAATATCTTGTATACTTGCAACAATACTTTCTTCCCTTTATATTCTATTCCTTTAGCTGTAAAAGCCAACATTCCATCCACTTTCTTTATTATCTGCTGTATCTGCATGCTAATTTTCTGTGACTTATGAACAAGTACACTTAGATCCCTCTGCACCAGAGCACCCCAAAGTCCCTCCCCATTATAATAATAGGTCACCTGCCCATTTTTCCGACCCAAATGTATGACCTCAAATGTATGACTTAAGCACATTGAACTCCATCTGCCACATTTTGTCCCACTTTCCGAACCGATCTATATCCACTTGTAAGGTTCTTAATTCCTCATTGCAACTTACTGTCCTACCTATTTTTGTGTCATCCGTAAATTTGGCTATAGAGCCTTCTATCCCTGTATCAAAGTCATTAATATAGATTGTAAATAGCTGGGGTCCAAGGACAAACCTTGTGGGGCTCCACTTACATCTTGCCATCCATAAAAAAAAAAATTATTCTGACTCTGTCTTCTGTCCATCAGCCAGTCATCTATCCAGGCTAATAAATTAGCCCTAAACCCATATGATCCAACCTTGTGAATTAACTTTTCCTACAGCACCTTATCAAATGCCTTCCGGAAGTCCAGATAAATTACATCTACAGCATCCCCATTATCCACCTTGCTTGTTACATCTTTAAAGAACCCTAGCAAATTAGTCAAACATGATTTGCCCTTCATAAACCCATGCTGACTCTGATGAAACAGCATTTTGACTTTCCAAATGTCCTGATATTGCTTCCTTGATAATTGATTCAAACGCTTTCTTAACAACAAATGTTAAACTAACTAGTCTGTCATTTCCCACATTTTGTCTCCCTCCCTTTTGAAAAAGGCATTATATTTAGCTATTTTTCAATCCTGGAACCTTTCTTGTGTCCAGGGAATTTTGGAATATTGTGATCAATGGATCTACTCTCTCCACTGCCACTTCATTTAATAACCTAGGATGCAGGCCATCAGGTCCAGGGGACTTGTCTTCCCCCAGTTCTAATAGTTTGCTTCGTACTTTTTCCCTATCGATTGTTCTAAGTTCTACCCTTTCTTTTGCCTCTGATTTGCCCGTTCCAATAGGAATGGTACTATTGTCCTGCACTGTGAAAACTGAGGCAAAGCATTTATTCAGCATCTCTGCCATCTCCATGTTCTCTACTATTAACTCTCCAGTTTCAGCTTCCAAGAGACCAATATTCACATTAGCGACTCTCTTCCCTTTTATATACCTATAAAAGCTTTTGCTATCTTTTTTGATATTTCGTGCTAGTTTTCTTTTGTAATTTACCTTAGCACTTTTTATTAATTTTTTAGTATCCCTTTGTTTTTGTTTGGAAGTTTCCCAACCTTCCAGCCTGCCACTGGCCTTTGAATACGGTTGTATACAACTTAGATTTAGCAGCTCCACCTTTGTTCACACATTCTATCCTGTAGATGGATTTGCTCTCCAGATTCAGTTAAATATATTGTGCTGAATTAAAAGAAAACTAAGGAGACATATTCAAACTCATACATCATGGTAATTTAAAAAAAAAAATTCCCTGGAGCATCAAAGACCAAGGGGTGACCTGTAGAGGTTTATAAAATCATGAGGGGCACGGATAGGGTGAATATACAAGGTCTTTTCGCAGGATAGGGGAGTCCAAAACAATAGATCCTTGAAAGTAGAGTTACAGGTAGATAGGATAGTTTGGCGGCGTTTGGTATGCTTTCCTTTATTGGTCACAGTATTGAGTACAGGAGTTGGGAGCTCATGTTGCGGCTGTACAGGACATTGATTAGGCCACTGTTGGAATATTGCATGCAATCTGGTCTCCTTCCTATCGGAAAGATGTTGTGAAACATGAAAGGGTTCAGAAAAGATTTACAAGGATGTTGCCAGGGTTGGAGGATCTGAGCTACAGGGAGAGGCTGAACAGGCTGGGGCTGTTTTCCCTGGAGCGTCGGAGGCTGAGGGGTGACCTTATAGAGGTTTACAAAATTATGAGGGGCATGGATAGGACAAATAGACAAGTCTTTTCCCCAGGATCGGGGAGTCCAGAACTAGAGGGCATAGGTTTAGGGTGAACGGGGAAAGTTATAAAAGAGACCTAAGGGGCAACTTTTTCAGGCAGAGGGTAGTACGTGTGTGGAGTGAGCTGCCAGAGGATGTGGTGGAGGCTGGTACAATTGCAACATTTAAGAGGCATTTAGGTGGGTATATGAATGGGAAGGGTTTGAAAGGATATGGACCGGGTGCTGGCAGGAGGGACTAGATTGGGTTGGGATATCTGGTCGGCATGGATGGGTTGGACCGAAGGGTCTGTTCCCATGCTGTACATCTCTATAAGAGGGCATAGGTTTAAGGAGAGAGGGGAAAGACTTAAATGGGACCATAGGGTGGTGCATGTATGGAATGAGCTGCCAGAGGAAGTGGTGGAGGCTGGGAGAATTATGACATTTAACAGGCATCCAAATGAGCATATGAATAGGAAGGGTTTAAAGGGATGTGGGCCAAACAGAGTCAAACAATACAGAAATGGACCCATCGGTCCAACCAGTCCATGCTGAACATAAGCCCATGCTGAACAAAAACCCAAGCTAAACTAGTCCCACCTACCTGCGCTTGGCCCACGTTCCTCCAAACCTTTCCTATTCATGTACCTTTCCAAATGTCTTTTAAATGTTGTAATTGAATATGCATCCACCACTTCCTTCGGAATTTCATTCCAGTGACGACCCACACTCTGTGTAAAAAATTTGCTCATCTTTTTTACATCTCTCTCCTCTCACCTTAAAGACATGCCCCCTAGTCTTGAAATCCCCCATTCTAGGGAAAAGACAACTACCATTAACTCTATCTATACCTCTCATTGTTTTATAAATTTCTATAACATCGCCTCTCAACCTCCTACACTCCAGTGAAAGAAGTCCCAGCTTATCCAGCCTTTCCTTATAAATTAAACCTTCCATACCTGGCAACACCCTGGTAAATCTCTTCTGAACCCTCTCCTGCTTGACAGTAACCTTCCTATAACTGGGCGACCAGAACTGGACACTGTATTCCAGTAGAGGCCTCACCAATGTCCTGAGATGGAAATGTGTTGCTGGAAAAGCGCAGCAGGTCAGGCAGCATCTAGGGAACAGGAGAATCGATGTTTCGGGCATTAGCCCTTCTTCAGGCCCTTCTTCCTCACCAATGTCCTGTACAACTTCAACATGACATCCCAACTCCTATACCCAAATGAGTGAGCAATGAAGGCAAGTGTGCTAAACTCCTTTTTAACCACCTTGTCTATATGTGATGTAAATTTCAAAGAATTATGTACTTTCACCCTTAGATCTGTCTGTTCTACAACACTACTCAAGTCCCTACCATTAATTGTATAAGCTTTACCCTTGTTTGTTGTACCAAAATGCAATACAGTTAGTTCTTCTGTAATGCGATGGTTGCATTATAGAAAAATTATGCTTTAGAAACAATGCTTAAAGTGTTGGTGCTGTAATCATGTTACAGCCAACACACATTTTAAAAGTTCATGCTGTAGAAACTGCCCCCCGAATTTGCCAGTCATGTTACAGTGAATTTGCATTAATAGAAATGTGCGTTATAACTGCATGATCTGTACCTCACATTGAACTGCATCTGCCATTTTTCAGTGTATTGACCCATTTGGTCAAGATCACTTAGTCATCTTAGAACATCTTCTTCACGGTCTACAATGCCACCAATATTGGTGTTGTCCGCAAGCTTACTAAACATGCCATCTATATTCTCATCTAAATCATTTGTATAAATGACAAACAAAACAGGGCCCAGAAGCGATCCCTGTGGAACATGGTTGGTCACAGGCCTCCAGTCTGAAAAGCAACCCTCCACCATTACTTTCTGTCTCCTGCCGTTAAGCCAATTATGTATCCGATTGGCGAGATCACCCTGAATCCCATATGATCTAACTTTTCTAATTAGTCTACAATTCGGAACCTTGTCAAAGACTTCACCAAAATCCAAATAAACAACATCTACTGCTCTGTCATCACCGATATTTTTGGTAACTTCCTCAAAAAACTCAATCAAGTTTGTGAGACACTATTTTCCTTGCACAAAACCAAACTGACTATCCTTATTCAACTTTTGTCTCTCTAAATGTCCATAAATCCTGTCTTTTCTAACCGCCTCCATCAATTTACCCACAACCAAAGTCAGACTCATAGGTCTATAGTGCCCAGTTTTCCCTTACAACCTTCCTTAAACAAAGGTACAACATTAGCCATCCTTCAGTCATCATACACCGCACCCGTAGTTCTGAATGATGCAAATATTTCTGCAAGGGGTCTCATCATTTTGTCTCATACTTCCCACAACATGCTGGGATACAGGTCCCAGAGATTTATCCACCTTTATATTCTCTAAGACCTTCCAAAATCCTCTTCTGTAAAACAACAAAGTCCATTTCTCTCCATTCTCTAGACATCTTTCTCCACAGTAAAACCAGATGCAAAATATGCATTTAGAATCTCTCACATTTCCTGGGGTTCACTACAAAGATGGTGTCTTGATCTTTAAGTGGCCCTACCCTCTTTCTAGTTACCCTCTTGCTCTTCATGTATTTATAGAATCTCTTTGGATTATCCTTAATCTTATCTGCCAATGCTATCTCATATCCTCTCTTTGTCTTCCTGATTTCTCTCTTCACAATGCCTCTACACTCTTTATGCTGATTAAGAGATTCAATTGAACCAAGACATCTATATATAAAATAAGATTCTCTTTTAGTCTTGACTAGAACTTCAATATCTTTATTCATCCATTATTCCTTAATCTTTCCAGCTTTACACTTCACTCTAACAGGAACAAAATGCCTCTGAACTCTCATCATCATACTCTTGAATGTTTCTCACTTTTCAGACGCCCATTTACCTGCGAACAGTTCAACCTTCAACCAACTTTTCAAAGTTCTTGGCACATACCATTAAAATTTACCCACTCCAATTAAAAACTTCAACTTTTAGCGAAGGTATATCCTTTTTCATAACCATTTTGAAACTAATAGAACTATGATTACCAAGCCTAAAGCCTTCCTTCACTTTTACTTCATTCACCTGCCCTGCCTTAATGCCCACAAGAAGGTCGAGCTTTGCTCTTTCACCTGTAGGAGCATCCACATATCGATAAAGAAATTTTTTCTGAACACATTTGACAAATTCTTCACCGTACAAATGCTTAACACTATGGTAATCCCAGCCAATTTTTGGAAAACTAGAATTCCCTATTATTACAACTTTATTATGTTTAAATACATCTGAGATCTCCCTACATATTTGTTTCTCAATTTCCCTCTTACTACTGGGGGAGGGGGGGGAGCTGTAGTACAATCCCAACAAAGTGACCTTACTTTTCTTACTTTAATTTCTACCCACATATTTTCACTGGACAATTTTTCAGAAGTATCCGGTGGCCAATGGGATTAGATTTATTTAGGATATCTGGTCAGTATGGATGAGTTGGAGAGAAGGGTCTGTTTCCATGCTGTGCATCTCTATGACTGTCTAACTGTGGATGCTGTAAATTAGAAACCAAACAGAAATTTCTTGAAAAGCTCAGCATGTCTGGCAGCATCTGAGGACAAAAGTCAGAGTTAATACTTCAGGTCCAGTGACCCTTCCTCATTATCATGATAATTGTTTCAAAGACAGGAAAGTAAGTATTTGCACCTACCTTTAACGAAACAGTTCCCTTAATGTTTATTTATAACTTTGGTACATATAACTATTTTTCAATTTAGAATATTTACTTCCTCAAATCAATAACCATGTTTACAATGTTACAGCTGGAAACCTGAGCCTTTGAATATCTTTCTAGAAATTATTCTGAGCATTTAATTTTAGGATTAAATCTCAGCATGCCTGCAATTTAAATTGATAATGGATTTACCTTTACTTCCTAGTTTCTATTCGTCCTGAATCCGTCAGTTGGCAAAGTGGACACTGTTGGGCTCAGCTATATTTGGTATATTTTCAATATTTAATTCAGACGTTTATTCGTCATTTGCTTCTTTGATGTCTAACAATTAGGTTCAATGGAAACAATATGTTTCTGTGATACTCCATTTAACCAGATATGCATCTGTTCCTTAATGATACTTTCAGCATCCAAAATGTATGTTACAAGGTCTTGACCATAGTCCATCACCTGATTTAAATATGGAAGGATTGACATGTTCTCTTACTAATATCATCTTACTGTTTTAATTACTGTCTTTATACAATCCTTAAACCAAACATTATGTTGTGGAAGAGTTGTACTGTCAATGTTGAGATTTTTTCCTCCCTTTTCCATACAGTAACATCCAGAATATCAGGATCTGCCAAAGTCAAATAATTGCTTTTAAATAATGGACTCACTCCTGTTGTTTAAGGAACATGGTAGTCAATTTGAATGCTGCAAGCTCTTACAAACATCAGAGTGTCCTAACTTGATTTTGTTTAAGAATGTTGGTTGCCAAGATAATTATTCAAAAAGATATAAAAAAAAACCTCCGCTTCTCTCCATTGAAGTGCATTGAGGAATACTTTGTGTCCTTTTGAGGGGTATTTGTGACTTGGTTGAATACCTCGTGTGACAGGGCAACACTTGGTTTGTGTTGCACTGAGGTTTCAGTTTAGGTTATATGCTCAGGTTTCTGGGCTAAGACTAATACTAACAACCTTCTAATTCAGAGGCAAGAAAGCCACCTCTAAACCAGTGCTAACTAGAGTAAACATAAAAGGTGTAATGCTGCAAATACCATACAAATGGGATCTTTTCTCATGCCCTAATCATCATTCAACTCACCAAAGAATGCTGTTAATGCATGTTTCTCATTGCTATTTTTGGGGTTTTAATATAGGTACTTTGGCTATCATGTTTGCTTATAGGACAATGGTAGTATCTCCCTCAGGATGAGCGACTTTTTTTGAACGTCCAGAAATCACGAAAAGTGCTATATAAATGTGAACACTTCAATTTTCCATCAGTTTTGAGGAAGGGTCACTCGACCCAAAAGGTTAACTCTGATTTCTCTCCACAGATGCTGCCAGACCTCCAGTGCTTTTCCAGCAATTTCTGTTTTTGCTTCAGTTTTCTTTTTTGTAGGTGAGTGGAAATGCAGAATGCTTACTTGATAGGTAGATTGCCTGTTATTATCCATTCTAATGAATAGGTGCAACGATGCACCTAGTGATGTGGTACTAAAGTAAACTAGGCATCTTTATTTTTATATACATCATTTTCACAATCCCATTATTTTGAAACAAGTTTGTTGCAAGACCAGTATTGACCTAAATTGAAAGACTAAATATTTTTTAACATTTATTTATCCATGTAATCTTATTGGTTACTTCATTACAATTTTAGAGGAATTTGTTTACAGAAACAGTATTATTTTTATACGGGCGACTAACCAAATGGAGTATAATTGTACAGGGGTGTAATACCATTGAAATATATGTGAACTTTAGTTAACACTTTCACAAATTGCATCTAAAATTATTATTGCAGCTGAGCGGTACAGCATAAGTATTCCACTACGATCAAGTATGTGAGATCGCAAGAACGCATGCTATTAATGGACAGGCTGGCCATTGCGAAGCAGGTGTGAATGGACCTGACACGTGAGAGATGAACAACTAGAAAAATCCATTAACCTATAAACTAACATGGGTTCAATTTCACAAGCTCAAATAACATGGATCTAGAATCAATAAAGCAGTAGGTATCAGTGCCTCTGAGTTTCTTCCATTTATTGTTTTGTGGAAAAGTATTAATTTTCAAATATAAGGTCAGCTCATAAAAGATATGCAAAACAAGAAAGCTCTAAAAGATTATTTATATTCCCAGAATAAAGAAAAACTTCAACCTTGTTCCTTTCTGTGAAATGATGCAATTAAAAAAATGAACCTTGGTTATGAGTTGCCAGAAAATTACAGAAAATGTTTCAAGAGCCAGTTTCAAAGCAGGTCACATGAAATAAAAGATATACAAGCACACAGATGTCATTTCAAACAAAAAGCTTTGCTATTTGCCTTTGATTGTTAGATACCTGAATGTGCTCTCTCTCTGTCAATAAAAGAGGCAAACAGATTATCCAGGAGACATTCAAAACAAATTGCAAAGTACCACAATTTATTAACTGGATCTTCTGGCACATTTTGGTTTCCAAGACAATATTATTTATGACACGACTGCCACCTTATAGGATTGTGTGTGAAATATGAAAATGTTAACAGTTTAATTGTGGGGTTTGATTGAGATGGAACATATTTATTTGTAAATGCCTTCAAGTTGATAATTCAGCCCTGCTCACATTATGGTTGCTTGCTTCTAAACAAAACAACTTAGAACACAAACAAAAAAACCAAAAGAACTGCGGATGCTGGAAAACAGAAATAAAAACAGAAATTGCTGGAAAATCTCAGCAGATCCAGCAGCATTTGTGGAGTGAAATCAGAGTTAACATTTCAGGTTCGGTGACTCTTCTTCAGAACTGATGGCAGCTAGGAAAATTTTTTTTTTTAGAAAATTGGGTGTGGGGAGTGAGTGAGGAGTAAATAATGGTGGAGATAGAGCCCAAAGAGAGAGAAACACAATTGGATAGGTAAAAGAGTGGGTAATGGTCAACCTAAGAGAATGAACAGCTGCTAATGGGGACTATTCGTGGAAGATAGTGGGAAGCTCAGGGTCACTTTTACAGGCAGAACGCAGATGTTCTGCGAAACGGTCACCTCATCTACTCTTCATTTCCCCAGAGTAGCGAAGACCACATTGTGAGCCGTGAATGAAATAGACTAGATTGAGTGAAGTGCCAGTTAAAGTGCTGCTTCATCTGGAAGGTGAATTTGGGCCCTTGGATACTGAGGAGGGAGGAACTAAATAGGTAACTACAGAAGGTGTAACACAGACAGACAGGGAGATTGCTTCATAGAACACCTACATTCTGTCCGCAAAAAAGACCCTGAGCTTCCCGTTGCTACCACTTCAACACACTACTGTGTTCCCTGGCCAACATCTCTGTCTCAGGCTTGCTGCAGTGCTCCAGTGAAGCTCAGTGCAAGCTGGAAAAACAGCATCTCAATTTCTGTTTGGGAACTCTCCAGCTTCTGGACTCCATATCAGTTCAACAATGTTAAGGCTTGAGGCACCTTCTTCCATGTCCTTACCCCAACCCCCACACACCAGGCCTTCTTATTGCATGGTCTGCTATTACACACAGCCCTTTGTTAGCAACTTTCCTGAAGAAGGGCTTCTGCCCGAAACATCGATTCTCCTGTTCCCTGGATGCTGCCTGACCTGCTGCGCTTTTCCAGCAACACAGTTTCAGCTCTAGCAACTAATAGTCCCCATTAACAGCTGCTCGTTCTCCTGGGTTGACCATTATCCTCTCCGTTATCTATTCAACTGCACTTCTCTCTCTTTGGGCTCTGCCTAATGTTTACTCTGTTACCCCTCCCCCAACCTATTTTATGCATAAAAACCAACTGTTGCAATTTCCCATCCATTCTCAAGGGACACTGAACCCAAAAGGTTAACTCTGATTTCTCTCCACAGATGCTGCCAGACCCACTGAGATTTTCCAGCAATTTCTATTCTTGTAACTTACATCACACTTCTGAGGTGGAGACATTTCAGAATGATACCATTAAAGATACAAGAATTTCCAATTATGCCGATAACTTGAATAAGAATACACTCAAATGCCTCATTCCTGTCACATAACCCCCTCTAAAGGAAATGGGCCAAATGGCCTCCTTCTGTAACGTAGCAATTATGAAATTCTGTGAAATTGTTCCATAATATAGAACAGCTGCTAGCTTCTTGAATTTGCCTAATGGGTAGATTTAGAGCATTGGCAACAGAAATGCAAAAATTCATATGCATTTCTGATTTTTGAATTGTGCTTGGATGTTTCTAGGTGTCTTGGGGAAGGGCTGGCTTATGGTCGTGGCAATTGTGGTCAACCATATCATGACATTGCCTCAAACTTAGCTAAAGGAAATTAGGAATGTGTCCCATTACTGCCATCTCTAAATTTAATCTGTCAATTACCAGCTAAATCAATTTTAACTGTTCCCAGGCATGTTAAACATTGAGCCAGATTTTGCTGTCAAAATAAAGCCAAGACTAATGGTGCTTACTGTTATTTATGTGCAAATGGCCCAGAAAGCTCTGGGCAGAGATGTGTACTTTAATGTCAATATCCTAAAATGACTGTCAGAGTTGCAACTCTTTGCCCTTAGCTTAATAAACTTGGCAACATACTCTCTGACTCACCACTGAATGGCCCAAAGTTGCTAAATTTGCACATATACTGAATAAACTCATCACTGAAACTTTCAACTAGAATTTACATCATGAGTACTGTTTTGAAGGTCACAAACCTCTCTGGTATTGAAATTACTAGTCTAAATATTTCTTCAGGTTAGGAATTCTTGAAGGAGATGCTAAAATGTTTAATATCTTTTTTATATGAAATCATATTTTATTTGGTGCCTTTTTTGTATTCCTTTACTGAATTATTTCAGCACACAGGGAGGACATTCATCCTATCTTGACTTCATCGGCTCTCTAGATGACAAATTTACCTAGCATCACTCCCTCACCTTCTCCCTGTATCCCTGCACATTATTCCTTTTCAGATCCCTCTTTAAATGTATCTGCCACTATAAGGCAGTGCATTTCAGATCTTAAACATTCACTGTGTGAAAATGTTTCTCTTCATTATTTCTTTTTGCTAATCACCTTAAATCTGTGCCCTTGTTTTGATCCTTTCACCAAAGCGAGGACATTTTCCCCTAAAAACTCTACCCAGATCCAAATATTGGTAAACTGTCACATGAAATCAAAGCTTCTCATTTTGCACTCATCAAGACTGGAATGCAGGACCAACCAACCCGAGAAAGGTTTAGGGTGAGAGGGGCAAGACATAAGAGAGACCTGAAGAGCAATTTTTCACTCAGAGGGTGGTACGTGTATGGAATAAGCTGCCAGAGGAAGCAGTGGAGGCTAGTACAATTGCAGCATTTAAAAGGCATCTGGATGGGTATATGAATAGGAAGGGTTTGGAGGGATATGGGCCAGGTGCTATCAGATGGGATTGGATTGGGTTGGGATATCTGGTTGGAATGGACAAGTTGGACCCAAGGGTCTGTTTCCGTGCTGTACGTCTCTATGACTCTAAAGGGAATGACAGTTGCCAATTGGTTGGACTAAGGTTGGCATGGAGAAGCAATTGGAATGGTGAAATATCTTAGTGAACTGATTAAATTGAAACTAGGCAGATTGACTCTGATTGATCAGGCATTGCCATGGGAATGGAGAAAGATGCCTCCATAACCCTTTACTCAGTGGAAAAAGTTACAGTGTGTGGACGCATTCCTGTTGTTTACAAAGAACAGGGCCCAATGCGTGAATAAGTGAAATTTCTAGCCTGTGCACATGAATCACACTGCTAAACTTAACTGATAATCTTAAATTGGTTTCTTAGAACAGTCAGGACTATTTAGTAAACAACAGAAACCATAGGCTGACTAATCAACACTTTCTTCACACACTGTTTAAAATGCTGTTTCCTTCCTAAAGTGCTTACACTTTGAATATCAGTCCTAATGAGAGCAAAGATTCAAATTCAAGCCTCTTTTTGGAAATGTTAAAGTTCTGTATTGCCAATAAGTTATTAATATATATTATTAGGAAAAGCACGGGTCTTAACGCAGATCCCTGGGGACCTCCACTGCAAATGTTCTTCCAGTCAAAAAACATCCATTAACTAATACTTCATGTTTCCTAACACTCATTCAATTTTGTAAGCATGATGTAACTGTTCTTTTTATTCTATAAGGAACAATTTTGCTCACAAATTTGTTGTGCAGCACTTCAACAAATACCCATCGATAGTTTATCTACATTACATCAACAGCATTGTCCTCACCAATCCTCACAATTACCTCTTCAAAAATCTCAGCAATTTAGTTAAATACAAATTGCCCTAAACAAATCCATGCTGGCTTTCCTTAATTAACCTCGAGGTGCCCAAATAATCATTAATTCTGTCCCATATTTTTGTCTGCAGGTGCTTCTCCACCATGAGAGTTAAACAAACTGGCCTATAGTTTCCAGCTTACCTTTACACACTTTGGAACAAATATGTACATACTTCAAAGTAGTTCAGATCCATTTCAAATGCCGTTCCCTAGTTAACTAGATTTAAATGCATATACTAATGAATTGTTCCTTGTGCTTTTCAATAACCAGTCTAAATCTTTTGATATAATGATCACTATTCCCTAAATACTCTCTTCCTGACACTTGGTCTCTTGGCCCACTTTATTCCCAATGGTGTGTCTCCTTTCTCACTGGACTGCGAATATACTGCAGTTCAAAACATTGCTCAACAATCCCTAGGAATTCACATCTCACCCTGCCCTTTAAACCATTACAATCTCAGTCTACATTCCAATAGCTAAAGATGTGCATTATAACTATTTCATAAATATAACACCACTCTGTCATCTCTTTGAAACCTGTTCATTTACAATTTCCCTACTAGCAGGTGCAATACATACTAACCAAGCAATGTAATTTTTTGCCTATTAAGATTAGACAAATAAATTCCGCCCTTGACTCCTGTCTTTGGAAATTGTGCTGTGCTTTGGAAGTGTGGATCTAATGTCATCATCTAGAAATAGGATTTCCAAATCAATCCTATTGCGCCCCTTCTCAACTCCAATGGTATTGAAACTTCTGGTCCCTCTTTCTTGTACTGAGTCATTCTCAACTTGTACTATCAGAAACTTACTGAGCAGAATTTTGAGATAAGTTGTGCAGGACAAATCTGACTGACAGCAAACATTTAAATGCCCTGCTTCCGGTGTGTTGTGAGGAAACTGGCACATCAGCAAGAAGTACTGTTACAGATTGGGATGCTAACCTCACTGACTACATGACAAATAAAATGAATCCCACTTGCCAGGTGGAAATAACTGAGTTCCGTAGTTATTAATTGTAGGGTAAGTGTAACACTCAGACCAGGAAGAAGCTAACTGAACCCAGAATAATAAGAATATTATGAGCTGTGTTGGTTTGTGGATACAAGTGTACAACTATCATTGTGCTAGAAGTGCTGTCTAAAATTAATTATATTTGCAAAAAATGCTTACACCATCTAAACTTCATTTAGATTATTTCCCTATAGATTAATCCTATTAATTTAGTTCAATTGTCAAAACAAAAGCATTGTTAAAACAAAAAGGTTTGAACTAACTAAATAAGACCCTTAATGAGAAATTTCTCCCACAGACTTCATCTGCACTTCTTGTTGACACAGAAAGACTGCCAACATCATCAAAAGTCCCTCCTGCCCTGGTAATACTCCCTTCCAACCGCTTCCATCTAGCAGAAGATACAGAAGTTTAAACACACGCACTAGCAGGCTGAAGAACAGCTTCTTCCTTGCTGTTATTAGACAGCTGAATGGACCTCTCTAATTTCAAATCTGATGTTGGTCTTGTTTTTGTGCACCTCCGTGCAGTTGTAATCTTGTATTCCTCGCTCTGTTGAATCACCCGATGATCTGTATGTCCTTGTATATTGTATTCTGCCTGTACTGCTCACAAAACAAAACTTTTCACTGTACGTAGGTACATTTGACAACAAGAAAATCAATCAATAAATAAAGCTTATTCCATTATTCGTATCCAACTTCAGGACCTGAATCTTACCAGTTCTCACCTTTTTTGCAATGTGAAATCCCCATCTCTCAACCGAATCAAGAATTGATACATAAAAAGCTTTGGAATGCTTCAATTCATGCCGTAATGTGAGCTTTATTAGGTCACTATAGATAAACCAACAGCTATTTTGAAGATTTTACAATATTGCACTAGAATCTCAGAACTTTGATTGTGAATTGCAAAAGCAGATTTCAAGCCACTTACATAGTGATAAGAATCCCAAAATTACACTGTAGCACTTACATGCGTGAGCAAAACTCTTGTTTTATACATTGGTCTATTTAGGCGCTTGGTTACCATTATCTGCAGTCTGCCATTGTCCGCCATGACAGTGTTCTGAAGATAGCTGTGATCGTTTTGTCAGGTAGTATGACAAGTCGGTACAACAAATGACTAGTGCAGTGGAAAGGTCGGTGACATAAAGGCAAGTCTGCTCTCATCCAGTATCAGTCATTAGATTAAACAGATTTTTGAACCTCCAGCATTTTTATGGGTAATCAATTTCCAATAAATTTGCAACTGGCTTCATTGATGCTTCAATTAATGCATCAATTGTTTTTCCCAAATTGACATCTTCACGATAGATAACTTCCTATCTAAACTGCATTACACGTACTTCATAGATAGTAGCTTTGATAGATTTGTATGTGAACCCATCAAGGAGGCACAATAGAAAGGTTATTAATCCTTTTGTGTATCATTCTATTTACAATTGACACTTGCAAAATGCCATCATTCAATTATATTGTAAAAACTAAGGAATCTAGAATTAGCAAATCATTTTGGTGATCTGAACAGTAAATGATTTTACTTTATAACTGATGAGAAAATGCTGTAGAAACATAAATTAGAAGTCATTAGGGTACATATTAATGGATGATATTAATATGATTTGGAACCATTCAAAAAGGATATTATGTACTTCTGTTTAAAAATAGTAAAATAATTGGAAATAAGTGCTGAGCTACTTCTCTGTAACATGCCACAAAATATAACTGGGAAAAGGCAGTTATGAATCACCTGGTAATGTTATTTATGTTTTGTTATAGTGCAAAGTGAACAAGAGCTATAGATGACCACTGTGTTCTCTCTAACTTACTCATTTTTCAGAACTCTGCTTCTTTTCCAAATGCCCTGTGGGTTACACCACCAGGGACTGATCTCCAGGTACCGCACTCCTAAACAAAGTGCGTTCTGTTGAAACAAATCTAACACCAAATATTTAAAGAGATAAAAAGCATAGACATTGGATGGACACAGTTATGGACCCAGAAGGAGCACTACGTTCCCACTTACCTACTCATGAAGGTTGCATGATCTTATTCTCATGAAATAGGTGAACAGCAGCACCAATTTCACTGCTGATTTGTAGCTTTCCTGAGGGTGATTTGAGGAGCAGGTGACCAACATGGTATCAAAGGCAGCCTGCATCTCAAAACTGGGGTGTAGAGCTCAAAGGTAATCTATGAGTTGACAAGCCAATGAGAAGCTTTTAGCATCTCTCCCAGCTCAGATTCAGCACTGAAGTTTCTGGTGGAGGATGCTTGCAGGAGAACAGACAGCTTCTTCTCAGAAAGGCGCAGGAAGAGATTATGCCAAGCTTCTTGAAAGCCAGGAAGCACAGAATGGGGAACACTTCAATACCAAGCACAAGATCTCTAGACACGCCCTCTCTCAAGATGAGAGCATGCCTAGTTCTTTACCACTCTGATCCAGTGCTTTCATTGGTTCTACCCAACCAGCTAATGCGGCTATCCTGGTCAACCGAGTGACACCGCAGCCTTCAGCCAAGTTCTCAAGGCTCAAAGCAGCTTGATGTCAATTACTGTGAGGTCATTCACAGGGAAATCATTATATAAAAGCCTAGAATAGGAAAATGAGCAAGAGAGACATTGATGAAGTAGTCTGTTGTCTACATTGATGGTGAACATCTTATTCTCCTGCCTGTAAGTGGAAGATTGGGACACAGCAGGATTGCAAGGCATTCTGATTGTGGACGGGAGAGTTGGTCAAATGTGGGACTGTTGGTTTGTGGGAGAAGAGTAAGGTATGCATAAAAGAACGTGAACAGCATGCAATGCTCTGGAACCAGTCTGAAGGTTCCTTAATGTTCCGCCCATGTCTGACACCTGGGAACAAACCTTGGCTTGGTGTTTCCCAGCATGTCTTTCACCTTGCTTCTGTATCTCACCATTGTATAGTAGCTGCCAGTCTTAGGCTCTCTAACTGTCAATGTCATCCAGCAAGCAGCAACTCATAATCAAACTACAAGACTAGCTTAATGTTTCTGGCCTCACTGGACTGAATCAGCATGCTTATACTTAATTATTGCTCAGATGTGAGTATGGCTTTCTTATTATTGGCACCAAGTAACTAAACTTAAGTTCCTACCAGGAGGTATAAGCCAGGTATTAAACAAAGACACACCTGGTCTCCACCTTGGCTTTTGCTGGGATGGATGAAAGAGGGGCATAATGGGCACTCTGAAGATCAGTGCAGTAAGAAAAATATGATGACTGCCAGAAAACTGGGTACAGACATACTTTTTCAGCTTGTGGCTACAAACTAGTTGAACGTTTAAGCAGTGAAATTATCCAGCCACAGGAAGAACTGCTTGTACCTTGGAGTTTGGATCCTATTTCTACTCACAGGTAGATAGGTTAGTGAAGGCAGCTTTTGGTATGCTTGCCTTTATTGGTCCAAGCATTGAGTATAGGAGTTGGGAGGTCATGTTGCGGCTATTGGAAGAATGTTGTGAAATTTGAAAGGGTTCAGAAAATATTTACAAGGATGTTGCCAGGGTTGGAGGATTTGAACTATAGGGAGAGACTGAATAGGCTGGGGTTGTTTTCCCTGGAATATTGAAGGCTGAGGGGTGACCTCATAGAGGTTTATAAAATCATGAGGTGCATGGATAGGATAATTAGACAAAGTCTTTTTCCTGGGGTGGGGGAGTCCAGAACTAGAGGGCATAGGTTTAAGGTGAGAGGGCAAAATTTTAAAAGGAACCTAAAGGGGCAACTTTTTCACACAGAGGGTTCCGTGTGTATGGAATGAGCTGCCAGAGGAAGTGGTGGAGGCTGGTACAATTATAGCATTTAAAAGGCATCTGGATAAATATATGAATAGGAAGGGTTTAGAGAGATATGGGTCAAATGCTTGCAAATGGGACTAGGTTAATTTAGGATATCTGGATGGCACGGATGAGTAGGATGAAGGGTCTGTTTCCGTGCTGTACATCTCTCTGACTCTATAACCGTAACCGAATATACAGGATGGCCAATACCTGCTTGCTGAACAGCAGCCCTAATACACTACCCTCCTCTGTTGTGTTAACTTAGGGCATGATGTTCTGGAAAACCCATGTGCTGCTCCTTTCTTGTCCCGTGCCTTCTTTATTGTCTACATTGAGATTCCATGGGCTCAACTGAGGCATATTCAGGAGGTGGGTAGGACATTTAATCAGGGTGAGAGGGTTCTGGGTGTAAACTCTGCTTCACCCAAGTCTGCAGTGGGAAACCCATCCACAAGTGTTCCCTCCTCATCCATTGAAGTCTGTAAGTGAACAATTAGAATGGTGGGCAGGCAGTCACCTCACCAGAAACATCACCAATAAGAATCCAGAAAAGGGGACCCACTGAGAGCCGCCCTGTCTCTTAATGCTGATGGTAGCCTGTAAAGGACAACTGCTAGCCCAGGATTAGCTGGAATCTCTCCAGGAAGAGGATTTCCAGACTAGGGTCCTTGAACCCCAGGAAGACCTACCACTAAGGGCCCGAAAGACATGCCATTCCAATGGCTTTCTTTCCAAAGGAACTATCTGGAGCACCATAATGGCAATTCCAAAGCAATCCCAGCAGCATCGCCATCTTTTCCCAAAATGTCTGGGTTAACAAGGCAAACAATGGAACAGCAGCGAAAATGAACTGTTTAACTCCTCAAGTGGATCTGTTAAAATTCAGTCAAATGATAAGGCTTTCTTTGGATGGGGAAATGTTTTTGAGACAACAGAGAGGCTGCCTAGAAACCAAATATACAAACTTTCTTTTAAAACACAGGATTACATAATTCCAGAAAGTCAATATGGTGAGCTATGATTGGAAAGAGTAATGGGAAGGCATTTTGTGACCTGGTTTTTAATTAGATACATGCTATTTGAATGCTGCTTTTATAAAATCAAACCTAACAAAGGAAAACAATATTTGAATTAAGTCAACTTCTACATTGCCAAGATACTTATTAGAGCTCAAGACTTCCTCAGTTATTACTATGTACCCAGGACTAGACTTTGATGTGCAGTGTTAGTATCTGAAATTAGTAGACCTATAGTTATTGTTTGATGAGTCAACACCACACAATGCAACAGTTTTAATTCCCGTTCTTAATTATAAAATTAATTATAGAAGATGAGATTGTAAAGCTGAGACCATGTTGTTTAATTGGAATGAAACCAAAGTGTTCCGAGAAACAAAATAAGTCAGACAGCAGTTGTGGAGAGAAAAACAGATATATTGTTTCAAGTCCAATATGGCTTCTTCAGAACTTCATGTTAGCATTGTTTCTCTCTCCACAGATCCTGCCAGTCCAGCTGAGTTTTTCTAATACTTTGTTCTTACTTCACATTTCCAGCATCTGTAGTATTGTGCTTTGATTTGATCATTTAGTTGGGTCATTGCTAACACAACTTTGAACAGCCTCAGTACTTGGCAATATTTGTGGACTCAAACAGAACTGTAAAAATCTTCAGAACATCCATAATCCTCATTGCTATTGCAGAGAAAAGTATGCTACATAATCTTAATTACAATTGATAAATAATTTCAATTTAAAAGAAAGTCACACATCTTTAAGGCACAGAAAATATAACTATTAGTCAAGTACTCCAGTGTTAATGATTGCATTATAGTCTTCACAATAAAACTGCATGCATGGAAACTAATCATGACAAATTAGCTATAGACAATATAGGGTCATTGCCAATTAAAACTAATAACAGAATTGATGTATAGATTACTCCAAGCCAGACACAGCAATATATCTACAAATGTAGCAATGCCAGAAATGCATAGCTGGAAAAGAGTGGCAATAACTGAGAAAATTACCTATAATTTAGTGGCAAAGAAACCATTTTATCTTTATTTTAAATAAGTAGTGATCTATTGTATCAAGTTAACTGCTTTTGTTTAGATCTCATTTTTCAAAAAGCATTTAATGATTACTTCATTTTCATTGCAGCCCTTCTTACCTTTGTGATTAGTGCCATCTCGACTTCCTTGAGGTAATGGGGTATATTGCTGAAAGCCTGATGAACTGGAGCCAAAGTCAGTGGAGGTCTGTATGGAAAATAATAATACAAATATAAAACTTGAAAGCAAAAATGCAAAACAAAAACCCTTTCTTTTTTCTATAGACTAAGCACAGCTCTGTCATAATAAATCTCTCCAAATAGGAACCTTCCAACATCATAACTGCACTCAGATATACATTGCAGGGACAGGTTTCAGCAATGCAGATTTCTTCTGCATTCTTCATAATATTTTATAAAAAAAGTATATCACATAAATCTTCGATATAGACATTTTGACAGGGAGGTTATCACAGAAAGAAACCAACTTGTTGCTGTAGAGAATCAGGGTATTGTTGAATGTCAAAGAAACAAGGAGCCATATGATCTTCTCTGCATTCACTGTTAATTTTGGAATTAAAAAGTGTTCAGATTTCAGTATCTAACATTTATTCTAAAACAACTAATTAACATGTTCACCTCTGCTTGCAGACAAAAACATTGAGGTGGCTTAGAGACTCAAAGAACAAGTGAAGAGCGCACTTAGTAGGATCCATACCTTCATCACGCTGTCTCAGCTCAACATTATTCGACAATATATTTTTGCAGTAGATTGCAAAATTATTTGAGAAGGTAGATTCATTTGAGAAGGTAGATTCAAAAATGAAAGAAACATGATTTGTAGTTTTAAGATCTAAGACTTTTTGAGCAATGAACTAAATACAGCTTTTCCAAGGAAGGACATAATTTAAGTGACTTGATCTCACCCAGGGAAAGCCAATTCAAAACAAATTGGACTGAGATCTCATGACTATAAAGATAACAAGAGACTACTGAACCCGAGGCTAACAGCAAGCTCCCCCTATGGATTATGCCCACACTGCAGAAACATTTTTTCCCTTTGAAAAATACACAAGGACATTGGATGAAACACCACTGGTGTATGCTAATGGGATTGAATGTTCTCAGCTGGGTTCGATCGTTAGCATGTTATGAAGGTCAAAGAACTACCCCTTAGTTATCCCTGTGTTGCAGGTGATAGAAGACCCTCCCTCATTTAAGAGTGCTGTAAGCCAGACAAAAGCAAATAGGACGACAGAACTCTTGTGCAACCTTAATGCTGAAATTCAATCAAATCACAGGGTCTCAGAACGCAAAATTAAGTCTAGAAACCAATTATTCAATTACCAGTGTCAATGCTCCTGTTAATTTGCACTCAAATGGCCATTATATTTAACTATCTGCTCTTTGCGAATACTTGAAAAACTGGTTCATACACCTTTTTATCTTTGTGGACTCAGTTTTTAATTTCAATCGGGGTGTTGGTCGTTACATTAATATTTCTTCATGTGTATGAATTAATAAACTCATTCTTTCTGTTAATTCAAGAAAACCTAGTTAAATTGGCTTGTTTTAAAACATATGTAAATTGGGGTCTGGAAAAATAAGTTCCACAATGGAAGGGATCATGTCTAAATTAACCTTGATGCAGCCAACTGAGGAGATGGGTTATGGGGAACTTCACCTAGGTTCTGGTCATTACATGACCTATGTCACAAGTCTTTAGGAAGTCAACCAAGTGTTATCTCATCTCGGGTCAAATCATTTCTTGATTGAAATCCTACAACGTTTTGAAGCAATAGAACAGTATTTTTAGTTCTTGATATCTTGTTATAAATGCAAGGTATTACATGCAAATGGAAGGAGGGGAAGAAGTTTCATAAAGGCAAAAGACTGTAGCAAGTGAGGTCAACCAAGTGGAGAAGGCTACAGTCATCATCAAGCTACCAGCTAAAATAGGGAATCCTTTCTAGTTACAGAGATGCATCCTGTGACAACCTAAAGACTCTGGAAGATTTGCCCTGGTAAAGCTTGGGGAACAAATAACCAAAGTAGGCTTTATTACTAGTAGTTGATTATAAAATACTCTGAAAAAGGACAGAAGAGTCTTTTGACATTCAATCAACATTGTAAATTGGCAAAGTGGGAGATATAACCCTTTGGATGCTAGAAACAGCTGTGGGCGTTTTGCTATTATTACATTCTGATATTATGGACTTAGAAAGTATAAATTTGACGTGGACACGTTCTTTGAAACCAAGGTAGATTTAAGAAATTGGGTGACCTTTTCTTTCTTGCCAGTACACAAGTAACTTCAAAATGCCCCAAAGTAATCTCATGTCCAGATACATCCAGACAAAGTGGCTAAAATGCAAATGCCCTTTGTGGACATACCTTCGAGAAGTTGTTAAAATACAGAATCTTTCCTGTGGTTCGTGGTGACATTTCTCCTACTGACTAAACTGGTTTCACAATACTGTTTGCGGATTCTTTGACTCCAAATTTGAAATCCAGAGAATGGATGCGAAAATCCACATTTTATCAGAATGATATGTGAATGAGTTCAACTCAAACTATATTATTTGATAATGGTTTTGCCACCAGCAACTATTTGAGAGGACAAATGAAAGGAGATGCCTTGATCACATGCCTGAAAATGGGCTTCTGAAAATGAGATGCAAAATGAAGCACTTTTTGAGCTGAAGGACGAAAGCATCTCAACAAGCAAAAGAACCAAACCCGGCCTAAGAAATGCCACAAGGTGGAGATTCAGCTTGGTCATGACTCTTCCTGAGCTTTCTGCAATATTTCATGTTGTACCTTGACTGGATTGGAACAAAATAAATCTTTTACAGTGAACAGTAAACAACAGCAAATCCATCTTCCTAAAACCTCAAGATTCTTTTCTCCAGTAAACTAAAGGTGGATAACTGACATGTATCATTTTCAATAATTCACTTGAGGTAAAACGAATGTCATAAAGAAATCTATAATACCTATATTTTTTGTAATCACCATCTTAAGTGTGCGCATTTCTAGGAGTGTGTTCTGTAATTGGGTGTTGACAAATGAACACTTATCCTTCTTTTAAAACTCACAAGAAGCTTGTCATTTTTGACCTATACTTAGTACTTGGGGGATTAAAATAGTTTTAAAAAACATGCTAGCTTTGGCCAGTAGTGGTGTGAAAAGAAGGGAGCCGTCCCTATCAACTCTCTCCATGAAGGTATAAAGACTGTAACTCAGGACAACACAGGAATGGGCCTTTCGGCTCACCAAGACTGTGCTGACTCTCAGAACCTTGCTAAACTAAAATCCTTTGCCTCTACACTGTATCCCTCTATTTTCTGACTATTCATACATCTATCAAGATGCCATTTAAACATTGCTATTGTATCCGCCTCCACCAACTCCCCCTGGCAGTGCATTCCAGGCACTTACCATCCTCTGTATAAAACCCTTGCCTTTAAACATCCCCTCCTTTTACCTTAAACCTATGTCCCCTGGTAATTGACATTTCTACTCTGGGAAAAATACTCTGACTAATTTTGGAAAATTTTATCAGGTCACCCCTCATCCTCTAACGTTCAAGTGAAAACAAACTAAGACTTTCCAATCTCTCCTCACAGCTAACACCCTGAAAAACAGGTAAAATCCTGGCAAACTGTGTACCCTCTCCAATGCTTCCACATTCTTCTGATGGTGTGGCAACCAAAACTGTACATAATATTCTGAATGAAGCCTCACCGAAGTTCTATACAGTGCAACATGACTTGCAATTTTTATACTGTATGCCCCAATCGATGAAGGCAAGCACACCTTATGCCTTCTTGATCACCTTATCCACTGTGTTGCCACTTTCAGGGAACTTGTGCCACTACATCTAGATTCCTCTGTATGTTAATGTTTCTAAGGGTTCTGCTATTTACTGTATGCTTCCCTTCTTCATTTGACCTTCCAAAATGCATGACTTCACATTTGTCCTGATTAAATTCCATCTGCCATTTCTTCACCCAAGTCTTCAGCCTATTAATATCCTGCAGTATTCTTTGGCAATTCTCCTCATTATCTGCAATTTCCCTAATCTTTGTGTCATTCACAAACTTACTCAGCAGACCACCTATGTTCTCCTCCAAATTGTTTATATTTATTCCAAACAACAGGGGTCCCAGCACCGATCCCTATGGAACATCACTGATCACAGATCTCCAGTCAGAAAAACACACTCTTCTACCATTACTCTCTGTCTTCGATGACTAAGCCACTTCTGTATCCATCTTACCAGCTTACTGCAGTTCCCGATGTGACTTCACCTATTTTTATTAGCTTGTCAGGAAGGACCTTATTGAAGACCTTGCCAAAGTCCATATAGACAACATCTATCACCTTGCTCTTATCAATCAGCTTTCTCACTTCCTCAGAAAACTCAATAAAGATTGTGAGTCATAGTATTGAGTAAAACTTAGTTGAGTAGTGTATTATAATGTGTATGTACGTATCAGTTCTGTTATAACATACATGAGGCTGATCATTTCTGTACTTTAGATGATTAATTGTGGATTATGTTCAGAGTACTACACTTTTAGTTTGTTTATTACAGTAAACATGCTATAACTGGAAAACATTTTGCTCCTTCAAGTTGTTAACAGGAATTTTGAACATCTTTTAAAGGTATCGGTCTCTCCAGATATCCAAACACCTCAAGTTTCCTGCTCTCAACCTCTTAAACCTGTCTCACCTTCTTTCCAGTACAAGGCTACATTTATAATGTTTGTTTACTTCAACATATGACATACCACTTGCTACATTAATCTCCAGTTCAAAGATTAATTTAAAAGAAAATTAATCTCACACTCCACAGTTGTAAGAGATTCTCACATACAGAGCACAAAGCAGCATTAAATGGGATTAAAATCTAATTTCCTGTTGTGTGGGAAGTAACCACAACATTTCCAAGAAATCCGAAAATGTAATTTTAATGCACATTGTTAGATGTGCTGAAGCTTGACTGCACAAATTCAACCAGGGAAGAGAAAAGCAGGAATTCAATAATTATGTTTCTACCTCAGAAAGGAAACTATCCCTTTACCACTTTCCAGTGAAGGAAGATGCTGGTCATCACAGAGAAGTACGGCAGAATCCCAGGTAAATGCTCAGGGGACTGGGGCTTGAATCTCGCCATGGCAGGTATTGAATTGTGAATTCAATAAAATCTGGAATTAAAAACTAGTTGAATGCGGACTGTGTTGGTTGTCATAAGAACTCATTTGATTCTCTCAAGTTCTTTCGGGAAAGAAACCTGTCATTCTTACCTGGCCTGGCATGTGACCCCAGACTCACATCAGAGTGTGGTTGGCTTTAAACTGCCCTCTGAAAAGGCCAAAAAAGCCACTCATTTGTACCAAATCAAGGAATGAAATGGGACAGATCTCATTCAGATGCTGGAAATGACAACAGCACATTACTGTAGAGCCCGTGAAATCTCACAGCACTAGAAAGGAAGTGACCTGCTAAGAGGCTCCTATTACATCCCTTTGGCTGATAAATCAGTTCTGCTCCCTATTGAATACAGCTCTGAGGAAGCACTGAGGATGGCAAGTTCACAGATTATACACTAAGTGGAGGACTTCCATGTCCATCACCAAGACCAGCTTGGTAGCACAACTACTAACCAAACTGGTGAGTCCTATAGAATATAACTGCCAAATGGGGACTGCAACAGGGCATGAAGGAACTAAGAGGAAAACACTACTTGACCTCATCCTCACCTCACAACCTGTCACAGACACATCTAGCCGTGACAATTGTAAAGTCTTTGTGAAAACAAAGTCTGCGATTGCGCTGTGTGGCACTGTTACTATGCTAAATGGGACAAATTCAAACAGATCTAGCAACTCAGACCAGGCATCTATGAGGTACTATGGACAATTAGTAGCATAATTCTTTTCAACCATAATCTGTAGCCTCATAGTCCAGCACATCCCATACAAAACTATTGCCATGAAGCTGACAGATCAAACCTGGTTCAATGAAGAGTGCAGGAGGGCACATCAGGAACAGCATCAGATGGACTGACAAATATTTTCAAGTTACAACATAGGACTATGTATATAACAAAGTAGGGGAGCAACATGTAATAAACAGTGAAGTGATCTCACAGCCAACAGATCAGATCAGGTGAGAGACAATTAAACAACTTTTTAAACAATTAAAGCATTGAATATAGAAATTGGGACATTATTGTTGAGGTTGTACAAGACATTGGTGAGGCTTCTTCTGGAGTACTGTGTCAGGTTCTGGTCTTCCAGTTGTAGGAAGGATATTATTAAACAGGAGAGGGTTCAGAAACGATATACCATGATGTTTTCAAGAATGAAGGGTTTGAGATATAAAATTAGGCCAGAAAGGTTGGGACTTCTTTCACTGGAGCATAGGAGGTTGGTGGGGGTGACCTTATTGGTGTTTATAAAATCATGATGAGTATAGATAGATAAGGCAACTTTGCACGAGGGTGGGGGATTCCAAGAATAGGAAACATAGGAGAAAGATTTTAAAAATATGTTAGGGACAATTGTTTTTACACGTAGAGTGGTTCGTGTGTGGAATGAACTTCCAGAAGAAGTGGTGGATACAGTACAGTTACAACATTTAAAAGACATTTTGATAAGTACATGAGTAGGAAATTGTTTGGAGGGATATGGGCCAAGCGCAGAGGGATGGGACAAGTTTAGTTTGAATTTTGGTCATCATGGACTGGTTGGACCAAAGGATCTATTTCTGTGCTGTATGAGTCTATGACTAACAGGAGGAGGAGGAAACTTCACAAATGCCCCCATCCTCAATGATGAAGGAATCCAGCACATCAGCACAAAACAAGACTGAAGCAAACGCATCAATCTTCCGCCAGAAGTGTTGTGCAGAAGATCCATCTCAGCCCCCTCTAGAGGTCCTTAATATCATAGATGTCAGACTTCAGCCAATCAGATTCACTCCACATAATATCAAGAAACAGCTGAACCCGTGAATGAATATGGGCCCTAACATCTTTCCAGCAATAGTACTAGAGACTTGTCCCTTGCAATTAGTTGCACTCGTGGCTAAAACTATTTCAGTACATCTGTAACTCCTGGCATCTCCCCAACAATGTGGAAAATTGCTCAGGCATGTCCAATACACAAAAAGCAGGACCAACCCAACCCGGTAATTACCAGTGGCAATATACCCTCAATCATCAGCAAAGTGATGCCAAGAGTCATCAACAGTGTTTTCTAACATTAACCTGCTCAGTGACATTCAATTTGGGTTCCACCAGGGCCACTCATCTCAGTGTTGGCCCAAACATGGACAAAGTGCTGACCTCCTAAAGTGAACTAACATCATGGCAGCCTTTGACCAAGTGTTAGATTAAAGAGACTTATCAAAAAGGGAGTCAATAGAATCAGGGGAAAGCTCTCCACTGGTTGGAGTCATACCTGGCATAAAGAAGGGTTGTTCATGGTCATTCATCTCAAACTGAGGACATCTCTGCAGGAGTTCCTGGAGGGTGTCCTAGGCCCAACCATCTTCATTCAGCTGCTTCATCATTGCTTCATCAATGACCTTCCCTCCATCATAAAGTTAGAAAATTCACTGGTCACTGCAAAATATTCAGCACTATTTGTCCTGCCTCATATTCTAAAGCAATCCATGTCAAAATATAGCAATGTCAGAAGTCACACAACACCAAATTATAGTCCAACTGGTTTATTCGAAATCAAAGCTTTCAGGGCACTGCCCCTTTGTCAGGTGAAGGGGTTTTACCTGACAAAGGGGTAGTGCTAAGAAAGCTTGTGATTTCAAATAAACCTGTAGGACTTTACCTGGTGTCGTGTGACTTCTGACCTTGTTCATCCCCGTCCAACACCTGCACCTCCACAAAATACATCAAGACCTCAAAAATATCCAGCTTTGGCCTGTTATGGCAGGTAGCATTTACAAAGTGCCACACAATGACCATCTGTAACAAGATAGAATCTGACCATTCCCCCTGATGCTTAATGGCATTATCATTTCTGAATCCCTTCCTATCAACATCCTGCACTTACTATTGGCCATAAACTGAACTACTCCAGCTTCTCAATTACTGCAGCTACAACAGCAGGTAACTGCATAACCTCAGAGGTAATGTACATATTACATCCCCATCTAGAGTGATCAATAGTAATCTAAATATGTTAACTTGAATGCAAATAATATAGTGCATAATCTATACAGTTCACATTTCAAGATGATATAATACCAATACCACATCTCTTAATGTTAGTCATATCCATTGATGTATCTACAACTTAAGCCACAAGGTTGTGTAACAGATTTTCACAGGCCATAGGCTAATAATAAAGGTTATTCTCAAGTTGTCAGCTCTCTGGGGACTGTGTCAGATTTTTGAAGCTGTTAGTTAGCTTCTGCCAGGTTTGTAAATTGGCATGGAAGACTTTATTAAGCACCTTGTAATTCTTTTGCTCACAGTAAGGTGTCACATAAGCTAAGTTGCTGAACCTATTTCTTTTGTGTTCTAAGTCAAAGCTGCCTTTCCTCACAATAGTTATTTATTTCAGGAAATATTAATTCCTGGAACAGTGCGTCATCAGACTGAAGTGATAATTCAATGTGCTTAGCTCATGTATTCATCAATTCCCTATTTTGATTTGCAGTTACTTAATTGAGTTTTGAAGTATACAGTCGGCAAATGGTTGGCATTCCTGATGAAGGGCTATTGCCCGAAACATTGATTGTCCTGCTCCTTGGATGCTGCCTGACCTGCTGTGCTTTTCCAGAACCATACTCTCGACTCTAATCTTCAGCATCTGCAGTCCTCACTTTCGCCCAAATGGTGTTCCAGTTTCAGTCTTGACTCAGTCTTCTCTCAGAAGTGAATTTCCTAACCTTAGCTAAATAACCTGGAGGATATGACTTATCCCACATTATGAGATGTGGGAAGAGTGGTGTCGACTAAACAGCATTACTAATAGAAAATATATAGATATCTGTAAATGCGATTATTCCAAACCCACAAATACTTGCTCTTTAGAGTCCAAGAGTGGACTTGATTGAGGGATCACAATTATTTTCTAAAAGATTATTTGACTGGTATGAATACATGAATGCATTAATGCCATTCCAACACAGTAAAAGCAAATTAAATCTCATTAATTCAACAATAACTTGGACTTATACAGCACCTTTACAACAATAAAAAATCCCAAAGGTGCTTCACAGGAGCATTGTGAGACAAAAGTTAATGGTTAATCACATAAGGAAATATTATAACAGTTCATTAAATGTTTGGTCAAAGGGAAGGAATTTAAAGAAAGAGAAAGGTACGGGGAAGGATTTTCAGAGTCACTACCAACTGCCTTTCATGTGAGCATCATAGGCAATGCCAGCATTTTCTGCCCAAATCTAATTGCCCTGGAACTGAGTGACTTGCTAGCCCACTCAGTTAAATGTCAAGCAGATTGCTATGTCCTGGAGTCATGTATAGGCCAGATCAGGTATGGATGGCAAATTTCCTTCCCTAAAGAACTTGTGTTCAGAGCTGTCTTTACAACAAGGATTGATACTTGCTGTTCTGAAGAAGGGTCACTGGACCCAAAACATTAGCTCTGTTGCTCTCCCCACAGTTACTGCCAGACCTGCTGAGTTTCTCCCACCTATTCTGTTTTTGTTTGAGATTTCCAACATCTGTAGTTCTTTGTTCTTTTGATTGATGTTTTCATGGTCACTGTTACTGACATCGACTTTCATTTTCAGAATTCATTCATTTAAATTTGTTGTGGGATGCACAAAGATTTCAGGTAGTGGCCACAAAGGCTCAGTGGAGAAAGGTTACAGTCTATATGGTAACAGCCCCCTATATGGTAAACTGGAAACCATGTAAAACACTGTATGCATTAGAGAATGCTTGTTGTGAAATATGAACACATTCTGTAAATATAAACTGTCATGGCAAGTGTAGTGAGGCATGTCATGTACTGTATTGAGAGAAACTGATCTGTATTGCACGTTGCACTTTCAGTAAGGTAAGTTTACAAGTACTTTTCTTTGAGTAAAGAATTTTTTGGAGAAGTAGCAGCAATCAAAATAGACATCAGGGAGTATAATTCCACAGAAATAATCCCAGAAATAGTGTAACCAAGCAAGGAATAAAAATATACACTTCTTTAAAAGAAATATGGTGCTATGTTGGAAAGGTAGTCATACATATATTTCATAAATTAAAAACAATACTTTTGTTCCACTTTGTTGTGTGAAACAGCCAGTGCATTCATCCAATGTTATAGGGTTTTGACAACAACTTTGTGCATTTGTGAAGTTTTCCAACGTAAAATGGTTGAAATTGGACAGAACATAACTCAAAACATTGGCTAGGTGCATTGCTTTTAAAGGCAGGGAGAGATATGAATAAAACAAAGGTTTAGGCAGGGACTTCGACAGAGATGAAACCTAAATTGAGAAGAACCTAAAATAGATTAGGTGTCCAGCAACATGCATGTATTGTACATGTTATGATGTGTGTGTGAGACAACAAACACATCTTTTTCACTGTTTTGAGCTCTATGTGTTGTATATGAATGTGAGGTCCTCCTCTCAGGATTAGTAATGATTAACCAGCCATCCACAATCAATGGAGTCACCAGGAATAAATTTGGAACACCTTACCTCCCTGCAGCTCTCGTCTGATGGTTAATTTCATAGAAACCTACACACCAACTTTGCATGCCAGCATCTAAGACAATGAACATTTTTATGACTCCACAGGTAACATTTCAGGAGCACCCAAATGGCAAGAGGCTACTCATCTTCTGTGACCTCAACACATGCTTTGGAGCAGTCATTATTATGTCGCCAACATCCCTCAGTCGTCATGGCATGGGCATGATCAATGATTGCAGACAATGCTTTCAGTGTTGTGCCTTGAATGAATTGGTATTCCTGATGAAGGGCTTTTGCCCGAAACGTCGATTTTACTGCTCCTCGGATGCTGCCTGAACTGTTGTCTTTTCCAGCACCACTCTAATCTAGACTCTGGTCTCCAGCATCTGCTGTCATTGTTTTTAACTTGAATGAATTTAATGCGTTAGAGACATGGCCAGAAGGTAGCATGCCAACACACAAGGCCTGAGCACCTGAACACTGGCATGAACAAATTCTGGTCATCATGAGAGCAAATGATTGGTCCTATGTTCCATGCCCTCTCATGCCATTGAGTGGATTGTAGCACTGACTACTTTCCTGGAGAGGAGGAGACTGCAACAATATGTAGCATTGTGGAGAAGGACTTTGGGAGAGTCACACTTTTAAATTCTACCTACCTGTGTACCTGGAAGCACAGTGCAGCTTGTGGGCTGACAAATAAATCTACTGTAACTGAAATCTGCTGTCCTTGCGGATTTCTCCATGTGCCAAAAGTATAGGAAGCAGGACATACGCCTTATCTTACTTCTGTAGCTCTAACTAAGACACTCAAAACAGTCAGCAGAGCAGGGCGTCAGGACTGGGAAAAGCTAGCTGTCCATCACATTCTCATTTGCTACTTCCAAACATGCAGTGCACTGTGATATGATTCCACCCACAACAGTTTCAGAATGGTGCATTCCTGTGGCTGATACCTAACTCTGTTTGATATTTTCTTCTCCATTCTCCTGACCTTTGACTTTGCTGTAGAAATACAAGGGCCCTGTCAGCCAGCTCCACAATTTAGTAAGACGGAAACTGAAGGCAAAACCACAATGCTTCCTGGTCTCTTCTGATTATGCTGTGCTTGTCACTCACATTATAAATCAGCTCAAAAGACTCATGGCTTGTCTCTACCATGCCTGGAATGTGTGCTTCCTGTCAAGAAGACCATGATCATAGAAGGTGGTGTGTCCCTACCTTCAAAATTACACCTGCTGGAAATGATTGGCCCATGCTGGGATTCTGTCCATTGATGCAGAGCTCAATATCCACAAAGAGAAAGCACAACTATCTTTGGTCAGCTCTCAAAATGCTTAGTGATAACATCAAGCATTGGGCCAAATTTAATGGTGCCTAAGCTTCTTGTATAGCTGGGAAATATTGGTGATTTACAGCTACCATGAAATTTGGCCCAAGAATTTCCACCTTTGCCAACTATGACAAGATACAATTATGATTATTTTTGGCAGCTCTTCTCCCAAAGGCATAGCTCGAAGTGTGCTGGCACTAATCAGAGTCAGCTTCAATGCATCAGACACATCCACAGGACAGAAGATAGTTGGGTACACAAGTAGCTAGATAACCAATGGGCATCCAAGGCTCCACTTCAATGGTACCTGCAAATGTGACCTGGACATTCTAAATGCATCTCAACTGGAAGTCACAAGTTGGTGAAAAAGAGAATGATGACACCTCCCAGGGGTTAGTGAGAAGTAGAATAGAGCCAATATCAAGGAAACACTCTCAATATCAGTTGGCAACTTCGTGTGCAGTCCTTATGACAGACCATGTGTGTCAGAGATCGGCCGTCACAGCCAAAGGTGCATCATTGAAGTCACCTCACCTAAATGAGTCATCTCACCTTTAGGTCAGTCATCTCTTAGACACCGAAGCATGCCAACAACATCACTCATGATGTTTTTTTCAAGAAAAAGGATCAGATTGAAAGAGCAGTCTTTATGAATCCCCTAAACAAAAAACTAAATTTCTGAGTAATGAAGATTTAATGTGCAAAACCGCTTTTCAGTGGTTCCATGATGTGCTATTATAAATGAGTTATCAATCCACGTCCACGTTTTCATATGTTTACATTAAATGCATGATAACAGACACATCAAAGTAAGCACTTCTTTGAAAATGATTGAACATTATATTAGCACCGAGGTACAAGTTGTATGTCAACAGAAAATTACAATAAATATTTTCAATCTCTCAGTACCCCAGATGCCTGAAATTTTTCAAAGTCTGAAGCAGCCATTTAAATCAAGACTGCTGGGGCCAAACTTCTGTTTTAAAATCCTTCAGGAAAATTGGGTTATTCCGAGCAAGAAAGTTGATGCTTTGCCCCACTCAAATCTTCCAGGAATGAGTGCAGCCTACGAGTTGTCCCCATCAAAAAGGAAATCTTCTATTCCAGGTTGAAGAGGCATTCAGCCTGATATTCTGAAAAGGGTAAGCAACTACACTGCTGCCTATCATGGACCAAGCCAGACCCCCTGAAAATATTTTAAGAAGGTTTCCCAGATGCTAACTTTTCTTATTTTAAAGGCAGATGTGAGGTAGATGTTCTAGGTGTGATGCAGCTGGTCAAACTACTCGGCTTTAAGCAAAACATTACAGTTGAAACATGAACAAAATATAACTGAATTTGGAATAACTTAACTACTGAAAAACTAAACTGACCCAACATAGCAACTTAACTAAGGAGCCATTCCAATTCCTGTAACATCTCATAAATGAACACCTTGGCAAAAGGTAAAGTCAAACATAGGAGTTCTTACTGGCAGGAGAGATTTCAGAGAAAAAAGTCAGTCAAGATACATCTGCTGAAGCTTCGAACTTCTCTCTGGACTGCAGCAGCTTCTCTGCTACACCTAATCCACCAGATTATCACTGTTACAACTAAACCAACCTAGAACCAACCTGAACTGGGAGAACTGACCATTCCCCTGCCATTGTTAAAATAGACATTTCAGCACCTCTGCCTTTAAGACCTCTCTTGGAAAAAAAACCAAGGACATAATAACCTTGTTAAAGCGACACTAACCTTATTGAAATAAGATCCAATAAATAATTTGGGGCCAGCATTTGGCTCCTGATTACTGATCAGGGCTGATTAAGGGCCAAAAACCAGGTTTAGATTCAATTTTTACAATGCAGACTTATCTTATGAAATAGATACTCATACTTATGATATACAAGTCTGAAAGGTCAGCTCCTTTTTGGGTTGAAATTTCCTTTAATCCTGCATTGTCGAGCTCCTAGGAGTTGGAAATAAAATGTACGCAAATGATCTGAATCAGCAACATGAGGACTGCTCCTCAGTATTGTTCATCCAGCACAGCGACAGTCACATAATTCAGTGCACCTGAGAATTTGAACCTCCCATCAGCAAGTTATTTAATTATTTGCTCATGGGATATGGGGTTTCTTGGTTGGTCCAGCATTTATTGTCCATTTCTAATTGCCCTTGAAAAGTGATGAGCTGTTTTCTGAACAACCAGCCAAGGAAGGGAGAGTCAGGCAAAAAGAAAAAGCAAACCAGCAATGCTGTGTTATTAGCTAATGAAAATTCATATGCTCCTGCTGTTCTCTAAGTAGGAAATGGAAACACTGATATTTCACCCAGAATTGGACAGTTGGCAATTCCACATATTTGAAGCCACTAGAATTCAGTTATTGCAGAAAAAAAAACTTAATATTAAACTTAATCCCACAAAAGAATGTAACTAAAAGAGGTTTAACTTACTCAATATTGTTGCAGCTGTGGTTACTGCTCATTACTAAGGGCTATTTTTCAGCTGTACATTGTTTTCATGTTGGCAGTTTCCTAAGGGCTGAGAGCTATGTCAGCTTTCTCTGGAACCATTTACATTTTTGTATTTTATAGGTTACCATATCTATAAACCTTCAAGATCATCTGATTCCCGAGGATCCTCCCAGCACGGCATATAACACTTAGTGAATGACTGCATTTGTAATCAGATCTAATGCGAAAAATTTAAGTGCCAAGTAGCTTGAAAGAATGGAGGACTTTGGGAAAGTGAATCATTTAAATGCCATTTCCAAACTTTGTATTCATCAGAAACAAGAATCCAATGTAAGATGTACAGTATATAACAATATTTTGTAAGTTGCAAAATCTTAAAGAGTTTCTTTGTAAATCACAAATAATAAAAGATACACTCAAGGTTACTATTTTCATTTCTGTTTTTAATAATAAGACCCATTTTTGCAACTTATCTGCATGCAGAATTTAAAGGGACTGCGTTGAATTGTGTCTTTGGAGGAATTGATATTAACAGGGAGCTGTCTGCAATGACATGAATAATTACCTTCATAGCAATGTTCTAACATGGTGCTACTGGCAAACATAGATTGAAGAATGAAGCCAGTAACCTTTTCTAATGAGATCAAAAGTCACACTTTGTCTAAAAATGGCATTTCAAAACATAGAGTCATACAGCACAGAAACAGACCATGTGGTTCAATGAGTCCATGCTGATCATCATCCCAAACCAAACTAGTCCCACCTGCCTGCTCCTGGCTCATGCCTCTCTAAACATATCCTATTCATGTACTTATCCAAATATCTTTTAAATGTTGTAATTATGCCCACATCCATCACTCCCTTAGAAAGTTCATTCAACATGTGAACTTCTCTCAGGAAGTGTAGTGTATAAAGCATTAGCATGCTGTGCCATTAAATTTGAACAGGAAGATTAGAACATAACTTCCTTGCATGATAGCTGAGCATCAAGAGCCACCAAATATCAAATAAAGGAAGCTGCTCTTATAGTGAAAGGCTCAAAAGAGGTCAAACTAACTCACTTCTGCCGGTGCATTCAGCATGGACCGATTGCAAGAGAACAAATAAAGAGGTCTGAAAGAAAAACAGAAAAGGTGAGAGAAACTTAAGTTTGGCAGTATCTGTGGAGCACCTTTGTTTCTTTCTCCACAGATGCTGCCAGACCTGCTGAGTTTCTTCAGCATTTTCTGTTTTTAGTTCAGATTACCAGCATCTGCCATACTGTCTCGTTTACATGGAAAAGATGTTGAAGTGGATTCATGATTTGTAGGGAGGGGCAGAGATTAATGCATTCAAATTTGATGATGATGCACAAAATAGGTGGGTGGGTGTGTTGTGATGAGAACATAAAAACCTGCTAAGGGATATAGATAGGTTGGGGATTGGGCAAAATCTTGGCAGTTGGAGTGTAATGTAGGAAAGTGCACTTTGGTTAAAAAGAATGAAAAGGTAGACTATTATTTAAATGGGGAGAAACTCTAAAAAGAAAATGTAGTGTAGAGAGATCTGAGTGTTCTTATGCAACAAATACAACAAAAAATCATGCAGGTACAGCATGTAATTAAGGAGGAAAGTGGAGTTTTGGCCTTCATTGCTTACAGTTGGAGATTGAATAGGGAAGTCTTGTTACAGCTGTACAGGATGTTGGTGAGCCTACGCTGGAGTACTGTGTACAATTATCACCCCATATTTTAAAAGTTAATATACTGGCATTGGAGGCAGTTCAAAAGAGATTTATTCACTAAACTCATTCCTCGGATGAAGGTGTTGACTAAACAGGCTAGGCTTTTATTAATTAGAGATTAGGTGTGATCTTATTCAAACATACAAAATTCTGAGGGGACTTGACACATTAGATGCTCTAAAGATATTTCCATTCATGTGGGAATCTTGAACTATGGGATATAGTTACAGAATAAGGGGACACACATTTAATATGGAGATGTAAAGGAATTCCTTGTCTGAGGGCAATCAGCATCTGGAATTCTCTACCCCAAAGAGTTTTGAAGGCCAGATCAAGGAATGTATTTGAAGGGGAGGTAGATAATTTTTGAACTATTCAATAAAAGTTAACAGCTGTCACAGGAGATACCAACGAGGAGTTGAGGCCTGAGGCAAATTATCCATGATCATGTCGAATGGCAAGACAGGCTTGAGGAGCTGAAAGGCCTATTCCTGCTCATATTTCTTACGTTCTCCAACAAGGAAGATAGTTACTAATTGATGGCAAGACAATGATAGGCGCAAATCTAAATCTTTGCTTAGCAGGCAGTAAGTACACCTCTCACCTGTGTGCATTGTGACCAGCAACCTGACCACACGCCTCGATCGTGGGTAATTCTGTTAGCTGGAGGCATCAAGATCCAACTACTATTATTTGTATCTCTGCCACTGAATCCATTCAAAGCCTTAACCCCTGGACATATGAGTGTCTATTTACACAGGACCCTGCATAACAGCTGTCAGCCCAAGGGTCTGAGCTTCCTCAATGCATATACAATAGATACTTGCCATTTTCTATCTTTATATTCTGCACATAAAATACCAGTGCTTTGAGGCTTACTACAGTCAACAAATACTTAATCTACATTTTCACAAAAAAGAATGCGCCGGCGCTGAGCTGTAGAGGAGTGAAATATGCAGGTATGTACAAGTTTGTTATTATGCTTATTCTAAACAGAAAAGTTAGAATTTGTGATGATTTCTATTTAACTGAAAGGACAGTACTTCTATCCATCTTCACTATGCTGAGTATGTGCTTGTATCCCTTATCATTGCTAGCTTCTCCACTGCTTGCATTTTGTTGCCAGCATTAATCAATGTCTGCTGGCCTGAGGATTGCAGATGCTCCTCCACTCTACTGCTCAACATTGAAGTGACAATAGTTCACTGCTCACTGTTGATGTTATCACGCCTACTAACCTTCGTTTCTCACTTCTGAAACCAGTAATACCAGTTCTTTAATAAACTGCATGTGCACAAACCAGGGGCTGGCTCCACAAATTGGTTATTTTGTGCCCTATATGGTAAGCATATGATTTCAGCAGCACAGTGGTTCAGTGGTTAGCACTGCTGCCTCAAAGTGCCAAAGTCCCGGGTACAATTCCACCCTTGGGTGACTGTCTGGATGGAGTTTACACATTCTCTCTGTGTCTGCATGGGCTTCCTCCAGGTGCTTTGGTTTCCTCCCAGAACCCAAAGATGTACAGGTTAAGTGGATTGGCCATGCTAAGTTGACTGATGAAGGGTTTTTGCTCAAAAAGTCGATTTTCCTGCTCGTTGGTTTCTGCCTGACCTGCTGTCCTTTTCCAGCACCACACTCTCGACTCTAATCTCCAGCATTGCAGTCCTCACTTTCGCCATGCTAATTTGTCCCATAGTGTCAAGGGATGTGCAGGCTAGGTGGACTGGCCATGGGAAATGCAGGGATATAGAATAGGAGGCGGGCCTGGTTGGGGTGCTCTTTGGAGGGTCAGTGTGGATTTGATGGGGCGAATGGCTTGCTTTCACACTGTAGGGACTTTTAGAAGGATGCAGCCTGGTATTTATTTTGAGGATTCCCTTCATCACAGAACAACCCACCTGGGAGAAATGATGGCACACAATGCAGAAATGCCCACTCTGTTTCTATTAAAGAACTCACTTCATTTGTCTCTTTGGATATTTGTTTTTGTATCTGCCACACTTGAACAGAACATATTTTTTCCCACATCTCTCCATTTTCCTCAGGTCTCATGATAGAAGCATTATAAAATGGCATCTTGGATAACTGCAAAAGGACAGCAACAAACACAGAAACAGAGACATTTCCTATGATGGGCCAGCTTCTTCTGATCAGGTACACAAACAAAGCCAGTCACGCCTATCCCTGTCTCAGGGCCACGCAGTTAGTTCACCCTAACTTTGTGAAGAACGCGGGCCAGATTTCCGACAGACATGCACCTCCTGACTCATTATTCACGGATGGGAAACAAGATCCTATTGTGTAATTAAATGATTTAAAAGCACAGTTGTAGGACATGAAGAGATAATAAAAAGTGAGACTGTGATCAAGAAGGTTGGTATCAGATGTAGACCTTAAGACAGAATTACACTGATGGAAAGGAAAGCAATTTCAAGAGGGTTTGACATGGCCAAAACCTCAAGAAACTGAGGCGGAAGACCAAAAAGGGAAAGGTCCTGTGAACACAGGGAATGAAATTCCGGAGGAAGGAGATTCATAAATTCTGGAAGGATTTTGCTAGTTGTCACTGCCAACTCAATAACCTTTCAAAAGGTTATTGCAGTAATATCAAATGGTCTAAGCTAAGTAAAGATATGAATGCCACATTGGTGCAGAAATAAAATTGGAAACATGACACCCTTCCACACCATTTACAATCATACATGTAGAACAACAGATGAATATGATACGAATTAAACCCAAGATAGCTGCACTCCACGTGCCAGTATCCCCACTCCTACCATTCCATTCTCCCATATCAAAGCACCTCAGGTTTTGAGTGAAAGGTAAAGTGTTTCATTTTGCTGCATTGCCATCACCTGATAGCACTGACACAAGGCAATAAATATCTGCAGAAGCCAAGCTGAAATTAAACTGGAATGCACACGTGGCCTATCTAAATCTTTTTAAACTTTGGAAAGGTGATACTTGCAAGAAAGGACCACAGTGAAGGAATGATGAGCAACTTGCACTTAAGTAGACAAGAGGGGGTTGTGGTACAAAGAGAGCTGTCAAATTCAGAAAGGCAATGGGATGTATGTCTAACCATACAGTAGCTAGTTGCTGTTCAGATATTTCAAGTAATCATAAAATATCTGAACAGCAACTAGTTACTGTACTGTTAGACATAACATCCTTCAAGTAATCAAAAATAAGGTATTTGGCATCAGTCACATTTTCTAAGTCACAATTTAACTTCCTCCCAAAATGCATGTTTCTGAACCCCACTTGGTGCTGAACACAGAAATAACAGATGAGTGCTGTATAACACAGTTAGGACGTAACAGGGTTAACTGATATTACAAGATAAGTTCCATCAAGCAAAATATAAAAGTGTGTTTTTGGGAAGAGCTAACCAGTGTCCAAAGGAGTTCTCCACAGTATCCATTGCGCTTCAGTGAGTTTTCTTAATGTTAATAGGGATTGTGTTATAAAAATAGGCAGAATGTGGTGGGACCTTTTCCCACTGGTGTGTAGGAGGTTGTGGGGTGACCTTGCAGAAGTTTATAAAATCATGAGGAGCATAGATAAGGTAAATAGCAAATGTCTTTTCCATAGGGTCAGGGGAGTTCAAACTAGAGGGAATATTTTTTAGGAGAAAGATTTACAAAGGACATGAGGGCAACATTTTTACACAGAGAAAGATTCGTGTATGGACTGATCTGCCAGAGGAAGTGATGGATGCAGGTACAGTTACAACGTTTAAAAGACATTTAGATAGGTACATGAATGGGAAAGATTTGAAGGGACATAAACCAAACACAGGCGGTGGGACTAGTTTAGTTTGGGAACATGTTTGATGTGGACTAATTGAACCAATGAGTCTGTTTCCATGCTGTAGGCCTCTTTGACTAGTGTGCACTTCTTTGTAAGTTAAGTTTGATGGTTCATGAGAGAAATCATGTATTTAAGTTGCAATGTGACCATTTATTAAATAACATGTAATAAACCTATTGACTACTCATGGAATATAGGGAGAAAGAGCCATTTGGATACAGAACTGGCTCAAAGGGAGAAGACAGAGGGTAGTGGTGGAGGGTTGTTTTTCAGACTGGAGGCCTGTGACCAGTGGAGTGCCACAGGGATCGGTGCTGCGCCTTCTACTTTGTCATTTACATAAATGATTTGGATACGAGCATAAGAGGTACAGTTAGTAAGTTTGCAGATGACACCAAAATTGGAGGTGTAGTAGACAGCGAAGAGGGTTACCTCAGATTACAACAGGATCTTGACCAGATGGGCCAATGGGCTGAGAAGTGGCAGATGGAGTTTAATTCAAATAAATGCGAGGTGCTGCATTTTGGGAAAGCAAATCTTAGCAGGACTTATACACTTAATGGTAAGGTCCTAGGGAGTGTTGCTGAACAAAGAGACCTTGGAGTGCAGGTTCATAGCTCCTTGAAAATGGAGTCGCAGATAGATAGGATAGTGAAGGCGGCGTTTGGTATGTTTTCCTTTATTGGTCAGAGTATTGAGTACAGGAATTGGGAGGTCATGTTGCAGCTGTACAGGACATTGGTTAGGCCACTGTTGGAATATTGCAAGCAATTCTGGTCTCCTTCCTATCGGAAAGATGTTGTGAATCTTGAAAGGATTCAGAAAAGATTTACAAGGATGTTGCCAGGGTTGGAGGATCTGAGCTACAGGGAGAGGCTGAACAGGCTGGGGCTGTTTTCCCTGGAGCGTCGGAGGCTGAGGGGTGACCTTATAGAGGTTTACAAAATTATGAGGGGCATGGATAGGGTAAATAGGCAAAGTCTTTTCCCTGGGGTTGGGGAGTCCAGAACTAGAGGGCATAGATTTAGGGTGAGAGGGGAAAGATATAAAAGAGAACTAAGGGGAAACTTTTTCACCCAGAGGGTAGTACATGTATGGAATGAGCTGCCAGAGGAAGTAGTGGAGGCTGGTACAATTGCAACATTTAAGAGGCATTTGGATGTGTATATGAATAGGAAGGGTTTGGAGGGATATGAGCCGGGTGCTGGCAGGTGGGACTAGATTGGGTTGGAATATCTGGTTGGACCGAAGGGTCTGTTTCCATGCTGTACATCTCTATGACTCTATGACTCTACTCATCAGGATAGAATCTGTCTTCTGCCTCAGTTGTGAAGGATTGTTTGCATTGAATCGATCCAAGATACCCCAGATCATAGCTGACATTATAAGATGGCAATAACAATGAGGATTTGCAAATGAGAAAACTCGAGAGACTATTATCCTGACTCACTCATTCAATTGGAGCATATCAGTGTTTTGAAGCACCTGCCCACTTACACCGGCTGAAGGGAAGTGAGTAGTGAAACACTTTATCACAGGATGAATCACAGAGCACCGGTGTATAAATGGAGCTGGGAGGAAACATCTTTCCCCAAGACGGCCAATAACAAATGGGCTCAGCTGCAGATACAAACTACCAAAATAAGAGGAGCACAGTCCTTAAAAATAAAAATTCTGAAACACTGTTCACATGCAGACTCCATCCCTGCTCCAGGAGAGGGAATGCCAAAGCAGTCTGGTCATAACACCCGAGAAAACGAATGAGCTGACAGATTTGAAGATCAGCAAGAGATCACAGAATTATTTGTGGTATAAGAATGAAGGACAACCTGGAGTAAATTGCTGATCATTTGCAGCATGGCATGTGTTACTAATAGTGAACATTTCAGGTCTCTCTCGCGCATATATACCTTGATCAGCAGTCTGTTTCCTTGTTACCCTTTTTACTGAGCTTTAATACTTTGGAAGGCAAGACCCACTACTGAAGGAGCCTGTCTCAAGTCACTACACTTCTTGAATTTGGACACAATGCAAGCTCTCCTGGATCTGTCCACTCAATGGAATCAAGGTACAAGAACCACAAGTCCTCTGCTCAACTATTCTGAATGCACACACCAAGGTTTTGTTGTACCTGTATCCTTAGATGACAAAAAGGAGTCATTAGTCAAAGCTGACGTGTAGTGCCAGTCTCCAACTTGCCACTGGTCCCATTGTTCTGGCTGCTCAGTACAGGCTTTCTGCACTGTTTTCAATTTGAATGAATCATGGCCAACCTATCGGGATAGCACACATTGAGATGCAGATGTGCTTTACATCACACATGACTATCTGGACAGTGAGTCAATAAAATCATGATCATCAAATTGGCACTACTTTTAGAAAGGGTTTTAATCACGTCAGTGATAGCCTGCATTTGGAGAAATCTATGTTCTCTTTTTCTCGTGCTTTCCATAGATTATATACAATGTTCTCAGATTCATGCAAGGTTCAAAAATACTTTGAGGAACTCAATTTTTTGTTTCGGAAGATACTTCTAACAATGGAGTGCTGCAAATTGTAGGCCAATGTGACCTTTTACCCTCCTGACCTTTTGGCATCTGTGGGGCTTGATATTATCCCAGTTCCACCATCTGTGTAGTGAAGTTGATCTATAGGTATTTTAAATGAGCAGGAACTCAAAGAGAAACATTTGGATGCACGGTCGTACATTTCCCCCACCTTCATCTGCATGTCATATTTACAGCACTCGGTCAAGCGTCACCGTGGGGTCATGGGAAGGAAGTCATAACTGCCATTTTTGGGATGGAGTTCTGACAGAAAGACTCTGAATTGCATTTCCCTTGTCAGACCGCTTCAGTCCTGCCTGAAAATGAGTTGTTTCACAAGGAAAATATGGTGGGTTTACCACACAGGAATGTAAGAAAGATTTTTTTTCCCCAAAGAAAGCGGTGTCTGCTTTGCACCTGAACTGGCTATTATATTTTCCAAGCAAAATGGAAGCCGGAGTTAGAGCCCTGGTCTCCACCGGATGTTCTGTGTCACAATCACTTTGTCCCTTGCAACAGTTGGACCGTAAATGGATTCTTGGGTTCCTTTCATCTTTGCTTGCAGAAAGGGTGTTTTTGATTAGGTTAAGGAAAAATGAGCATAAGTGCATCAGCTATGATTAGAATCTCTATTCCTTCTCTCTGCCTATACCCCCAGCTGTTTTTGAAGAGTCTGGGGAAAGATTCATTTGCTGTCACTGATCTACAAACTGGGTCAGAGGTTAACAGAAGGTCAGGCTATGACTGAAGCTGACACTTTGATCCCCTGTTGTCTGCTAGAAATCCAACAGGTGGCATGACATCACCGTACTTTAAAGCGTACAGATGAATGTTAACTTTATTTGAATGCACGAGAGTGTAAAATACTTTTATACACACTTGAATCACCCAATGCAATTCAAACCACTTTGACTTGCCACTACATCAAACAAAGGATCCACTTTCACAAACAGAGTTGGTATTTTGCTTTAGAAAAAAGTTAACATCTCAAAATGGATTTTAAATTAAAGAAATGTGCATAGGAATGGTTTAGCTGCATTACATGTAAATTCCATCCTTCTGTGCAAAGTTATCTGATGTTTATCTTGAACGTTGTGCTTTTTTTCTTGTTAATATTTTCATATCCTCTCACCATTTGGCTTTAATATCCTAAATGCTTTTTTAAGCTAACTCCTGTCTGCCCTGACTAATTTCCTCTCTAGCTGAGAGATCAGAGGCTTTCCTCACTGCTGTTCCTTTGGACTAGTGAAGCCCCTCATAATCCTGCTGCTTGTCTACAATTAATCTTTCTCGTTGCCACATTATTAACACTACCACCCACAGACAGAGAATGCCTGAGCTCCACTGGACATTAGCTCCTGCGGGAGAGGCAGTAATGTCAATCAAGCTCTGGTCAGAAAGCTCCCTGCTGTCAACATCAGAGATTTCATACCCTTCCAACTGCTGATCAAACATTTCTTTCCTGCGAGATTAATTCACAATCCCACCCATTTCCTCCCATATCCTCGCTCCTTTTAAGTTTATTCAATGACCCATCCTGTAGTGAAGGAAGAGGCTCTGGAACCCTTCAAAAATTAAGCAAACCAAAGTAGAAATCTCATGTTCTGTAAAATTTATTTTCCCTTTAAAGCTGATCAGATTAGGCATGACCAACAAGGGTTCTCTTTGATCACATGCATACAAGTTCACACAAAAAAAAATTCACAAGGCAAGGTTGTTTTGGTTGACAGAACTACAGTAAACCTCCTTACAAACTAATCGATTTTACTTTGATATCTTTTTGTTATTCTTTCCTCAATTGGCACTAAGGCACTTTGAAAGCCATGAGAAACAAACCTACTGAGATCAACGTATCTATGCTGTCATTCATCATTCTATTTGAAAACATTATGCACTCATGTGGTTAAGATCCTGTGAGTACTTCTCCATTCAGCATTGAGCAAAAAAAACACACACTAACTCAAACTAAAAAGGCACACACTTTTAATTAATTCAGGTGGATATCATGCCACACCCTATTATGAGCAGGAGATGGTGCTACATACAGTGATTTGCATTTAAAACAAATCAAGTCACAAAGTTGAATGATGGCAATGCCACAGGTGACCCTGTCATTGCACTATGACAAAGCTATCTGCCACTTGGTAGTGTTTCCATTGATGTTTCATAAATTTTATTTAAGGTTGCATCGCTAAATAGACATAGGTTGTTTGCAGTTATGTAAAAAAAATCCCAAAGCTTCAACAGGACTGTTATCAAATATTTGATTTGATTTATTGTTGTCACATGTACCCAAGTACAGTGAAAAGTTTTGTTTGATGAGCAGTGCAGGCAGATCATAACAAGGACATACAGATCAGAGGGTGCTCAGACAGAGCAAGGCATACAAGGTTACAACTGCACAGGAGGTGCACAAAAGCAAGATCAACATTAGATTTGAAATTAAAGAGGTGCATTCAACAATCTAATAACAGCAGGGAAGAAGCTGTTCTTGAACCTGTTGGTCCGTGCATTTAAGCTTCTGTATCTTTAGCCTGATGGAAGAGGTTGGAAGAGAGTATTTCTGGGGTGGGAAGGGTCTTTGATGATGATGGAAGCCTTTCTGAGACAACGAGAAGTGCAGATGGAGTCCATGGATGGGAGGTTGGCTTTCACGCATCTATCTGTAGTTTCTTACAGTTCTGGGCAGAGCAGTTGCTATACAAGGCCCTTATGCACCCGGATAGAATGCTTTCTATGGTGCATCTGTAAAAATTGGTGAGGGTCCTTATCGACATGCTGAATTGTGAAACAGAACTTGACATTGAATAATGTAAACAGATATTGGGAATGATGATCAAAAGCATTTGTCAAGGAAGTAATTTTGAAGAGTGGCTTAAAGGAGGAGAGAGAGAGACAGAGACGTTTAAGGATGGAATTATGGAGTTCATGGCCAGGCAGCTGTGATTAAGCTTTGAAACCTAAGGCTGTGCAAGAGGCCAGAACATACATAACTGTCAATAAATATGGACATAAAATGTTTCCACATATTCCCTTATTTGTTTACAAGCTTTCTGCTTTATTTTCATAGATATGATAATTGACTTTGACCAATATCCATAATTAGCCATCGTCCAAAAGAGGCCAGAGGCAACTCTCTCTTTTCACTCCAATTCTGATGGCCTCTATCATTCCTCCCTCCATCCAGTTTCTGATATTGTCTATCCATCACGTCGCTTTTGAATCTGGCCTGTTCTTTCCTTCTGTATCACCCTTCGATTGTGACTAGCACTAAACTTACACTCCCTGTCCACTTCAGATAAAGGTCTACGAGATGCTGGGACCTGGACTCTGATATTCCTGTGGACAATCTCATCGGATCTTTGCTCTTACCAGCTGATTCCAAGGACACTTCAGCTGAACCACAGTCAAAAAATGTAATCATCTATGATCAGCATTATTGAAGGTACAGTGGCGGCACGGAGGCATAGCGGTTAGCACTGTTGCCTCACAGCGCCAGAGACCCGGGTTCGATTCCTGCCGCAGGCGACTGACTGTGTGGAGTTTGCACATTCTCCCCGTGTCTGCGTGGGTTTCCTCCGGGTACTCCGGTTTCCTCCCACAGTCCAAAAAAAAATGTGCAGGTCAGGTGAATTGGCCATGCTAAATTGCCCGTAGTGTTAGGTGCAGGAGTAAACGTAGGGGAATGGGTCTGGGTGGGTTGCGCTTCGGCGGGTCGGTGTGGACTTGTTGGGCCGAAGGGCCTGTTTCCACACTGTAAGTAATCTAATCTAATCTAATCTAATTTCTCACTCAGTGTTCTGCTCCAGACCAGTAATTTGATTAGTTGCTTTTCCTAGTACTAGCTGATTTTGCATTCCCTCCATATTTCATTTAGCTGACACATGGTGTCGAGCAGACAAGTGCCAGCATTGTCACCACTTCAATAACCAGATAGTAATACATTTCAAAGCTTATAAGTAACTTCAGCAAATGACTATACATACAACACATGTTGTGGTCACAGAAATTAGGTAATTGCCTTACATGTCAGTGTTGGAACTATAATATCTTTATTTTCACCCGCCCCCCCACCCCCGTCATCATGGCCAACACTTAACAGAAGGATCAGTTTCTCTCTGCTGTGCCTTGAATCCCACTTCCCAAAGTCTCTTCCTTCAGTTTTAACTGTCTGCTTCTACTTCATCCTTTTGTTGTGCCGTTGCTTTTCATTTTTATAGAGTCAGAGCTGTACAGCATGGAAAAAGATCCTTCCAGTCCAACTCATACATGCTGACCAGGTATCCTAAATACATCTGGCCCCATTTGCCAGCATTTAGTCCATATCCCTCTAAACCCATCCTATGCATATACCTATCTTATTTAATTATACATTCTTAAAAAGTAACAAGTTACATTTTTCTACATTTTCTACAACCTACTTTCTTCCAGCTTGTCTTTTCTGTGCCAGGTGAAATTTCTCTGCGAGCTAAGTTTGCTGAATTCTGCTTAATCTCATTCTTGTCCTAAAATCCACTTATTGCCATCTCATGTGTTTTTAATGGCTGCCTGACGTGAATTGTGGGTTCCATAAGTACAGACCCTACACTCCATATTGATGGAAAACAATACAAATACACTACACTTAAAACAAAAGTCAAGCTTACCAAGTTTCTTTGCTAATAATTCAGCTGAGAGTGTACAGTTTTTGGGAATGAACTTTGATGATACAATTCCTTTGTGCAGCATACCAATAAAGCTGGCTAACTAAGTTATGCATCATCAGTTTCACAACAGGCTTCACAGAAAAAGCAGACTTTGAAACAATTTCAATGGACAAAAGTTGGTGTAAGTGTTGAATACAAGGTCAGAAGAGATGAAAAGTTAGGACACATCCAACCATTTTAAAAACTAAACATTGATCACGCACAAAAGCATTCTTGTCACAAATGAAACATGAGTCATTTCAACTGAAAATGATACATCATCAGCTAAAGAATCTGAGTACCACAGAGAAGAACATATTTAAAGAGATTAAAAAAAGGTTTGGGTTTGCCAGTTTAAAGGTAATAGGAATTATTTCACAATTATTTTGTAGCTTTGCTTCTTTGAGAGTTTTAAAAACTTAAGGAAAAACATGACTGTGGAATCATCAACACTTTGAGCCACCCCAGCGCTGAAACTTAGTCAAACTGCACTGTGCCAAAGGGAAATGTAAATGTACATTGTAAATAAGTGATTTAGGGTTTCTAAAAAAAATCATCTAAATCAGGGTCAATATAGTGTTTTTCTCATTAGATTGAAAAGACAAATAGCAACAGGATTCATAGCATATGTATCACATGTGACTGAAATATAATATTCAACAAATTTATCAGTGAAAAATTAAATGCCATCTATTTTGAGGAAACATCACCTTGCTTAAACTCAAAGTTGGCTTGACTGAACCTGGTATTTTTCATTGAAACCTCAGCCCAGTCGTTTAGAAGAGATGGCTCCTGTGTAGACGGAACTCTTTTAACCATCTCGTGAAAATGTAAAATTTCAGAAGGGAAACTGAACACTGCTGAACAATGAACAATCGTTTTGTGGGAATATTGTTAATAGCTTCTAGGAACTTGAGACAAAGGGAACTTGAACACAAGCCTATTGCAAATATGCTAAGTTACCCATAGTGTTAGGTGCATTAGATTTTTAGATTACTTACTTAGATTTAGATTACTTACAGTGCAGAAAGGGTAAATGTAGGGAAATGACTCTGGGTGGGTTACTCTTCGGAAGGACGGTGTAGACTTGTTGGGCCGATGGGCCTGTTTCCACACTGTAGGGAATCTAATCTAATCTAATCTTAACATCGGTTAACTATAAACTACACATAAGCATGCGAGGGTAAGGCTTCATTTGCCTTCTTCTATCAAGTCTCAGTTCATGTGATCTGGCATCATCTTGACACAGCTTGTGAAATATGTTCAGGTGACCAAGCTCAAGTTTTGGTACAGTCAACCCTTTAATCTACATCTCTCCCCAAGTTCATATTTCTACATATCCTCATACACCTCCCCCTCCAAATGCTCTTTTTTATAAGGGTAACCCTTTCCTGGTTTCACCAATCTCCTCAAATGTGCATGAAACTCTTTTTGAGGTTTCTGAGGATCTGTTTGTTCCAAACACAGTCCCTGAGGATCTTTTTTCCTTTACTCAATCATTATGGGTTGTGCAGTGATAGCTGCCTCCTGAGGACTAGGATTGGGATTGCACCCCAGCTGACTAATGGCAAATCAAGACAATCCTGTTTCTTCAGATAATGGCAGTTTCCGTCTGGACAAGTTTGTTGCAAACTCACAATTTGTGGTACCCATCGCTGCTGGTCCATGATCCACACCCTCTCTCCCTCCTCCCCAATGTAGACAGGTCCTATGTCCTCTATCATTAGGGTTAAAGGTCTAGACTTGGCCTACTCTGTTGTCAGGCGTTTCCTGGTACTACATCATGACTAGGTGGCACTTATGAAAAGGAGGAAGTCAGGGTTCACAGTTGGCAGACCATCAAAAGTTGGCGTTGGGTGGAGTCTTTCAGAAATGGTGTAAAGCAGTGGTTCACAATAGCTAAATGGAAAGTGGCATGGAGTCTTTAGTGCTACATATCTCTCACATGGCTTTGCTGTTGGTCTGAGAGTTCCATGCTGAACTTTTGATGTGAACAAATCCACCTGAGACTGCAAAGATTGGAAACATTCATTGGTGAGTGGTGGTCTACTGTTGGAGATAACAATGTTGGGCATTAGGGTCAGTTCTGTACTTATAAATACTTATATTATTTTAAGGCTTTGTGCATTGCATAAAACTCAGTTAGAAATAAAGACTCTTGCAGTGAATAACCTGTGAATCCAAATCTACCACTTACAAAGTATTCTTTACTACCCTGACAAATAATTGTGCTAACATTCACAACAAGACACTGCTCTGTAATACCTGTTGTCTGTGTGGGATGCTCTTTGGAGAGTCAGTGTGAACTTGATGGACCAAATGGTCAGGTTGTACATTGTAGGGATTCTATGAGTCTTTGATGTTGAACAGATATGCATCATTTCCAGTACGAAAACAACAAAGTCAAACTAAGATTGTCAACAATGATGTCCAATTGGCTCAATTTCCTGAAATGTCACCACTGTGTAATTGTATTGTTGCATCATTTGGAAAAGAAAAACAGCTAGTCAGACTTTTAAAAATAGTCACAGAAGTCACATTGTTGATTAACTGCAGCCAAGAAGGAGTAAGACTGGTGCGTTATCTCAGCAACAATTGTAAAGACAGACATTAAGAATTAAATTCACCCTTGGACAATACAGTAGGTCCTTCAAGAGGGCTGAGTATACACAGTCTCCGAGAGAATAGGGAACTGGAACGGCATCACAGGGAATGCCAGCATAATTAACTTCAAATAATTCATCAAAGGTAACACAGTAGTCATCTTAGGTTTTGATTCGTATCAGAAAGAGTATGAGCCACCATTTTGGCAGATCTTTCCAAGAAGAATTTGTGAAAAACCTTTAGAGAGAGAATGAATTCTCAAAAGAAACGGTACAGGGAGAAAGGTTTACAGAAATTTAACTGTGGTTTTATCAAGCATCCTGGAACTCTGCAAGTTCCATACCACTGAACTGAAATGTCACTCTCTTCCGAAGTCTACCTTTTGAGATCACTGGTACAAGCCACCTCAAACTATTCAACTAAAGAGGCCATTGCAGGTGCTGAATGTTGACTTCACTTAGCGAAATAAATCATCAAGCAAGTAACGGACCTGCAATGATAAAAGACTAATCTTATTTTAATCTTTATACTCACATACTCAACCTTTCTATCTGCATTTTAAGTAATAACTATATCCTTGTTACAAACAATCCAGGTCTTTTCAATATGTAACTTCAGTTACATCAGACTGTAAACTTTTGCTATAAATTCTGTGTCTCACGATCTTATACTCCACAAACACCTGATAAAAGTTAGTGCTTCCAAACAAACCTGTTGGATTATAACCAGGTGTTGTGTGATTTTTAGCTTTGTATACCCCATTCCAATGCCAGCACCTCCAAATCACAACATTGCAATGACTTTAACCCATCTTATCCCAATACACAATTATGCTTGTATTCAGAAATGTATCAATCTCTACCTTAAGCATACTGAAAAACTGAGCTTTAGGTCATTTAAATTACTTAATAAAGAAAGAAAACTATCTGACAGACCAAGGTGTGTCAAATCTGGGATTTGAGCGTTTGTACAATACTTTCAAACCTTGGTCTCTCCAGAACACCAAATAGAATTGAAACATTTGCCTTCAGTAAAGATGTTACATGCTGTTGTAATATCACCTGCTAGGTAAAGCAACTCTGCTTGTGCAGGATCTGCTGCAATCATCAAAGCGGAAGAGGAGTCTTGATTTTAATCTAAAAACCGAAAGAACTGCGAATACTGAAAATCAGAAACATAAACAGAAGTTGCTTGGAAAGCTCAGCAGGTCTGGTAGTATCTGTGAAGAGAAATTAGAGTTAATATTTCGGGCCCAGTGACCCTATCTCAGAATCTACCTTGTGGCAACAACTGGGCAAATGCGCAGTTAAAATCATGAAAAGCTACCTGCTGCCCGTTCTTGATCTGAATTAACTTGTCCAAGTAATAGTGCAGCAATGTGCAATCTTAGCCTCTTAACCAGAACAAAACAGTACTTCACACTCCCAACAGTCACCTACAATAAATGAGTGCTATCATGAATTTGCTGCAGGAACTCATTCCCTTGTATATAGGATATTATTGAAAGTATACAATATTCAGGACATCAAAAGCCAGGAGCTACTCACAATAGTTTGTCAATCATATCAACATCCATTTGAGGTGTGATCACTACTGAGGGTTCCCTAGGAGCTTTAATGACGTTTTTATTCTGAGATATTGTGGATTGCATCCAGGATCATCATGAAAATGGCTGCTACAAGATAAATAATATTACTCTCATGCATGGTTGATGTCACTGCACAGCAATCCTAAAAAGCACATTTATAATGACAACCATGTAACCACCAAAGTACCTTTGGCCTCTTGACGCTGATGTTTCAGTGTCTTCACCACTGTAATATGCCCAGACAAAGTAGGCATCTTCATTGTAGCCTTCTGCAATCTATGCAAAATAGCTAATTAATAAGGATTATAGTCAGAAAAGACACGTGGCAATAATAGATATCATCTGACAACAACTAATTGGTGGAAGGAAAGAAGAATGGCAACAAAGAGCAATTCAAGATTTGGCAACCATAAACAATTGATTCCCCAGTATTAGCTCAGCCTGAATCTTCTCAATCTCTGTATTAACGGTCTCTGTTACTCCCCCCACCCCACCTTCACCGCTCCTTCATTCTAAATTGAAAATATCAAAATATTTAGTCAACCTTTGCATCACTGTAAACTCATTAATTAAAGGAAAAACGTACACATTCCAAACTCTCAAACTTTAAAATGGCAAAGAATCATTTGTCGGTGCAACATTGAGGGCCAAAAGGCCTGTACTGCGCTGTAACATTCTATTTATCAAATCCACATCTTCAATCCAAAGCAGGTTTCTTAATTGATTATCTCCTCACTTTAAACATGACCATGAGATGCTCCTCCTATGATTTCAGTAGTACTTCGGGAAGACTACAGTTACTCTCTGGGGGTCTTTAAAATAATCAACATCAATGAAACTTGTATGCTTAGAGGGCTGAGCTATAGATTACTGCATGTGAGATTCTGGTAGAGCAGTCTTACCCATACTGGCATTCTGGCGATGTTGCAAGAGTCAGTTGTGAGCATAGCAAGAAGGTTGCCTCTGACATTCTAATAGTGGTCAATATACTCCTTTCCTATGGGTATGAGGCTCATTTAGATTGGCCAGGTGTCTACTGTAATTGCTACAGGCAGCTAAAGAAAGCATTCCAGAAGATTGGAACATGCCTGCTTCCTTGCTTGCTGATCCAATGAAGGTATGCAATATCTGCGGCAAAGAAAGCAGACGAAGAGTTGGGGATGGAGGAGGCGAGTACTGGTAACTGGCCCAGGTTTTTAGCCATGATCTGGTAAAAGACTGAATGGATCAGTTCACTGACACTGATGCAAGGTCACTCTGTAGATCAGGCTTGGAATCCACTTGATCCACCCCCTCAGCTTTCCAAAACATTCTTTCGGCTGATGTCTCCAAAGTCTATCCAGCTTGAATTGGCAATGCCTGGCTCATCACTTCTATTGATTGATGCAGTAGGTGTCTGTAGGAGATTAGCTATCCCCAATGTCCAGGCAAATATGTATCCTTCAGTCACCAGCAGCAAAAAAATGATTAACTAGCACTGACACATTATAAACCACATTGATAACAGAAAATAAATTGGCAGAATACTGATATTGGACAGTGCTGCCCACACAACTGAGGCAGAAACAAAGTGACCTCTGAAAGTCTCCATCCACAGACAGTGTAGACAAAGAGGAACACCTGTTTGAACTCCCAGTTTCCATGCAGCCACTTGAGCTGTGACCAAAGTTGCAAAGAAAATGACCATAGATTCTTCTTGGGTCAGCAGCGTTACATTGTCCTAACATTCAGCAGTGAGGCAATAAAAATGTTGCAAGAGTTAAAAATACTACAGGTCTGTTTTTGGCTGAATATTTGGGTTTGCAATCGCAATAAAAATCTAAGGCAGAGTTAAAATCAAAACCAGCGATTTGGAAGCTCATCAAGACTAATCAGTCAAAATCCATGCACCTTGAATGGATTCATTTTACACCAGCTATTGATCAGGCTAGTAAATGAGGCAATTTGGAAACATTGGGATTCCATCAGAGTCATGGTTGAAACAAAATGGAAGCCACACCATACCTTGCTCGAAAGCTCTGTATGATCAGGTGTCAAGTGGTTCTTTGTTCCAATATAGTACACCACTGGAATAGAATTCTGACAATATCTTTACTTTAAAAAAAAACACGATAAAGCATGTGCTGTCTTGACTATATCATTTTTGAATCTATCTGGGTCAACAGTTGCCTCTTAAGGGCACACATTCCTCTAGGGTTCAAAGGTATATATCCTACCTCCAATTTTCAAACTAATGTTTACTGAGCTATCAGGTGTTTTCACCTAACAAACAGCTCCCTTCTTTGGTCTAGTTGATGCCCCCTTTTTCATCTGAGATCTCTCTGAGCCTTATCAAATACACAATTTAATTACAGCTCCAAGAAGTGTAAACACTACTTCTTTTTATCTTGTGATACATCTGGACAAGTAGACAATGTGCTAAAACAAAATAAATCTGCCCTGACAGTCACATCAAAGGGTTCAGCCAAGGGCTTGCAGCTACTTAAGGCATAGGAATGTTGTTGCTAGGCATCAACCTGCAATTTATCAGCCCTATAAAGAAGAGCTTTTTTACAGTGGGATGAGAAAAATGAGAGAGTGGGAACTGGAAAGTAAAAAGAGACTTTGGGATCTCAGGAGATTTAGAAGCTTAAGCCAAGTAGCTTCAAATTCTTTAGTCTTTTCACCAATTAATGCTTATGATTTTTTTTACGTAAAAGCTAACTATAAACTTATCAATATTTTCTTATTTGGGCTTGCTGTCACTTTTGAGGAGATACAGTTCTTGCTAAAGCCACATACTTGCATGTGCAATCAGTGAGAGACAAAAGTAGTTTAATAATATGCTTGCCCTGTGCTGTTAGAGACTGATAGGAGACTTTTAATCCCAACAGTTAAAAGCCACACTATCAGCTGAAAAATGGGTTAATGGGCTTACAACAACTTAAATAACTTTAATGTTGCACTACAGTTAAGAAAATAAAAGTTTCTAAATAGTGTCCACTTCTTGTGATTGCAGGATGAAAGGAGTGTTCTCGATAACCTGACTGAGCAACAAATACTGAGTATCTTATATAAAAAAACTTCATCCTTTTCAAAACATTCCTCAATTGTTAATCACAATTTATTGCAAGTGAAGCACAAAAAAATTAAAAAAACAAACTACTTCAGGACTAGCACAAGGAAAAAATTGCTTTAATGACAAACTACTGTGGAAAATCTAGCTTTCACTGCACTGTAAGCTTTCCTACCTTGTGGAGTTTAGGAAACCTGCACAAATGTTTGAAATAAACTGTTACATCCTAAGTTATAATATTCCATGGAAGTTATTCTGTTGTTTTTCAACACATCAATCAGTAGGTACACAGTTATTCCACCTCATTCAATTATAACATTATGTTACAAACCTGTTTGAATGTGTTAGAACATACCTTTATAGGCATCACATTCTAATGGCATACCTCCGTGTCAGGTGGAACTTGAACCCAAGATCTTTTAGTTCAGAGGTAAGGACAGTACCACTGTGTTACAAGATGACAAACATCAACAAAAGTTGGAGCTGAACTGATGTGTACAGAGCACAATGGATTAACAGTCCATCATCTTAACCTCTTCACCACCATGTCATAAAATTATTTTTAATCAACCTGTTCAGTCATGTTATGACAAACCTCTGTGGCTGATAGGACTTGAAGCCATATCACCTGGCCTAGATGTAGGGACATAACTATTGTGCCACCAGACCCTGTAAAGATTTAATTCAATTATTATTTGGCTGTTGTATCTTCCCTTCTTAAATCAAACATTGAGAACACGAGATTCAATCAAATCCATCTGGCAACACAACACCACACAACCCGAAAGCTATCTGTACTGTATGGGTTATCAGCTATACTGCTAAAACAATCAAAGGCAAACCTTAGTACAAGTTCTCTATGTATGGTAAGAACATAAATAGAAAATAATATCTAGAACATAGGACTTTATTATAGTTTAGGAAAGGGAAAACACATTTTCTGACAAACTCTTCTAGGACTATGGTGACTTTGCCTTTATATCTTCAACAGGCAGTATTTTCACCTAAGTGTGATTGACATCAATGTAATGTTTTGTCTCCACTTTTCCAATGTAAACCTTTGCAAAGGTAACGTCGCCATAGTCCCAGAGGACCATGGTGCTACTCTCTCATTAGAATGAGCTGACTGGTGAGTTCAACCTGAATGTCAGCACGCCTCAGGCAAGGGCGAGGCAGAGAAGGTGGGAAATTCATGGTAACTTCAACCAGTGTGGGAATTGAACGTGTACTGTTGCCATTACATTGGATCATAAACCAGCTTTTCAGCCAACTGAGCTAAATGACCCCAAGTAAAATATCATACAGTTGAGCTAGTTCTGTTTCTAGGAATTGTTGCCTTTCTGTGCAGTGTTTTTCTGGGTGAAAACCTTTTAGAGAAATAACTTTCTGATGAAAGGTTCTTCTATTGAATGTTCTCAGATATTAAACATTAACTGTTTTTTGTTCTCTACAGATGCTGTTTGACCCACAGTAAGTTCATTTTGATGTGTTTACCATTGTGGTTGGTCCTGGCAATTGTCATTGAACATATTCACAAGAGTCTGTCATCATACATTTAACAAAAGAACATAGAAGTTTGTTGCACACAAAAGGAAAAGAACATTAACTTCACTAAACAGGACCAAAATGCTTTTATTACAAATCGCAGAAATAAAGATTCAAGTCTTTTATCCTCAACAATAATCTTGCAAATACTCAAACCTCAGTAAAGGGTTACTCTGTCTCCACTTTTAAGTTCCTTATTCAGTTGGCATGGCTGCAAATGTATTGTAGTGCTCTCTTCTTAACTTCTAAACCCTTTCAGAATAAACATGCATGTTTTTCATATTCACATTTACCAACAGCTTTCTGATTGTGGAGTTTTCTTTAAAGCCACTCGTGATTTGATTTTCCTGCCCTGAACTTTTTTGGAGACTGCTCAGACTGCTTTTGTTTGATTGAATCTATACACATTGCTTAACCTTCTAGTTGGTTCTGCCTTTCTATGATACTGGATTTCTGTTGTTAGGCAACAAGCATTTCTCTTCTATTCTTTTTCCTCATGCTCTAAGCTGTTCACCTCGACTTCAAGGCTGCAAACCAATATTACAAATTCATGAATCAATAAACTTAAAATACCCTTGGATCAATTTCAGAACAAATCTAAAATGAAATGAAAGCTACATCGTTTCTAAACACAACACACAGAAATGCAAAGCAAATTTAAAGTTATATGTAGTTCTATCTACTTTAGAACCCAAATAAAAAAATGTAATGAATGTTCATTAAAGAATCCTCAATGAAATATCTTAGAAGAAAATTTAGTTCATGCTTATGTCAGATTTGAGCAAATACTATACAATTATATGATTATTTAGACTGCATGAAATAGAACAAGATGAGCCCAGCAGCCCAGACTGGAGCCAGAATTGGTCCAACAGCCTGGACTCAGATAGGTCCAGTAGCTCGGTTCGGATTTGGCCCAGCAGCATGGATCGGATTTGGCCCAGCAGCGCAGACCGGAGTTGGTCCAGCAGCGTGGATTCAGATAGGCCCAGCAGCTCAGACCAAATGGGCCCAGCAGCGCGGACCGGGGTTGGCCCAGCAGTGCAGACCAGACTTGGCCCATCAGCGTGGACCAGAGTTGGCCCAGCAGCGTGAACTCAGGTAGGCCCAGCAGCTCAGACCAGAGTTGGTCCAGCAGCACAGACTTGAGGCTGTAACATTGGGTTCCCGGTGACTTCTGCATCATTGCGGCGGTCCTAGTGCCAACTCATGGCTGTTCTTGTGGAGCCAATGTTGGGTTCCCACCGGTGTTTCCTTCCAGCGCAGATTCATGAAGGTGGTAGTGGAGGCGAATTTGGGCCCAGTACAAGATTCGGCAGTATCAGCAGTGTCTGCATTGGCAAGGTACAGTGAGGACTGATAGTGGCAAGGGAGAGGGTGGAGGCGAGATGGTGGGAAGACTTTCACTCTTGTGACAGCAACACCAGGCTCCATGGCAGAGCACTTAACAAAGATGGATTGTGAAGCTGGATACTTTCCTTATTTCTTCATTTTTCTGCCTTTATATTCTATAGTTTGGTTTATTTTTCTGTATTTTAAGATGGCGCCAGAGAGTGGCAACATTACACAACACTTTTCACTGTATTTTGTAACAAGATACATGTGACAAGAAATAAATCAAATCAAATTCTAAAGCCAATTAAGTTATTTTAAGTACAGTCACAGTTGTAGGAACTGTAGGCATTTTTTAAGTGAGACACCAGCTATTTAGGTCAACTTCCCATTCTTAACCATACATCCTTCCGAGACAAGTGGTCTTACACAATATTTATTTTCCTCCATATCCTTATCTCTCTCACAACAGAAACAAAACCGTGATCCAAGTAAAATGTCAAATTGTGTGTTAACTAATGATGTATTTACAATACAAAGGAATTGACCTAATTTAAAACAAAAAGCTGAGGAAATAGAAACTGAGATTTTGAAGTTATTGTACTGAAATAGAGTAGCATTGCCGATCAATTGCTGATCACTGTAATTATTACCAAACCTGTATGTGATTACTCACTGCTGTACTTAATAAATCAAGTATACACTTCAAAATGAATATTTTCCCTGACATAGATAGGATTTGATTTCTAGTTAAACAAAATAATATTACTCTTAAAGCAGCAGCCTGTCTCTTATCAGTCAGTCAATACAAACTAAGGATACAAGGAAATTTGAGTTGGGAAAACACCTGACCAAAGGTTATACTCAATGCCCTTGCTTTCATTTTGATTCTGCAAAAGATCTTACACGGAACTCAAATATGGTCACAATGTTTTATCATGGACTTTGAAGTCAAGCCACATCAACAGAGCTGAACTGTTGACAGAAGAGTTGCTCAACAGAATATAATACCTGCTCACTTCTATGATTGAGTTTTATTCCATATAAATACAGTGGCTTTCCTTGCTGTCCATTTTGTAATCTTGTTTGCTGTATTACTTTTGCTAATAAATTTACCATTGTCCCTTCTTTCATACATAGTATTAAAAGCCGAGAAACAGACTGTACAATGCTGCAGAGATTTCATCTCATGAGAAGCTGAACCACACAGTGAGAAAGTTAACGCTCTTTGATCCCTAGTTACACTGTAGTTGCTTTGATCTCAGCTGAACAATGCTGTGAGCACTGCAACTCATTGTAGTGCCTGGGAAATATTTGGGAATCACAAGAGTACAGACAGTGCTTGGATTGGACCAAAAATTATGGGCCAACTCTTCCAATCAATCAGTGTTGGAACCACTTACCTATATATATTTATAAGGCCAAACTTGTGATCCAGGGCACAGAAGGAATGCTTCAGTGTAAGATCCAGCCAGAACCAGTGAAGAAGCACACTCTCCTTTTTACTGCCTCGGCAGCTCTATTCAGGTAAGGGTTTACACATCCCGAGGCTTTCCAGTGTGTTAGCACTCCCAGCGAATAAGTGTGAGAGGACACAAGCGAATGGGCGAGTGGTTGAACGGATGTGTCGGGTTGTGGTTGAGGTGGCTCAGTGGATATTGAGGTCAGGGCTTGATCAGGAAGATAGTCAAGATCCCGACTGGCAATGGACAGGAGCATGATTGCTCAAGGAGCACAATAGATTGGCTGGGTTTGGGAGGGGAGTGGTGAGGCCGTTGGTTGGAAGGATCAACTACAGTTACCCAGTTGACAGACCAAGTTTTAACATATCCTGGGTAGCCATGGAGCTCTTTCCCCAATCCCTGATTCTATCTCAGAGATGGAGACATTTGCATAGTTTCCAGGGCTGTAGGGAATTTGTCCATCAGCAGCTTAAACTTGTCAGGAAATTCCCAAGATTTGGACACCGGGGGAATTGGGCTGATAATTTAATGATCAGAGTGACTTGTTTGCAAGCACTGCACTATTTTCACATCGAGGAACTTGATCCTATCATTAACAGAGCTAACCCACCGTGCTTGTGAGATTGCAACATTTGATTCTGTTCAGATGGTAGAATGAATCAAATGCTGTTTGTTTTTGGCATGGCATTCTGAGTTGTTGTCGAATGCTTTGGTGCACACTGGCATTCCATTCATTTTTTTTAAAAATCAAAACTACTTGCTTACATTTACAGTCAAGACTCCTACAGAAATAATGCAGCTTGACAAAAACAGAGACAAAAAAGAACTGCAGATGCTGGAATCCAAGGTGGACAAGCAGGAGGCTGGAAGGACACAGCAAGCCAGGCAGCATCAGGAGATGGAGAAGTCACAGTTTCATGTATAACCCTTCTTCAGTCCTGATGCTGCCTGGTTTGCTGTGTTCTTCCAGCCTCCTGCTTGCCCACCTGATAAACGATAGAGGGCAATCGACAGCTACAAGACTGGGCACAGTAATGAATCAATTACTTCAGGTCTGCTGGGTAAAAACTAGTGAGAAAGAAAGGAGGAGAAAACACAACATGATCTCATTTTTAACTTCATGAAAACAGCTTACATTTATAAGGACTTTGATGTTCACAAGGGCCTATAGCCCAGGCATGAGTCATAATACAGGAGAAAGTGAGGACTACAGATGCTGGAGAGTCAGAGTTCAAAAGTGTGGAGCTGGAAATGTTGAGCAGGTCTGGCAGCATCTGAGGAGCAGGAGAGTTGACATTTCGGGCATAAGCCCTTCATCATTCCTAATATGCTTGACCAGGTGGATTAAAAAGATCCATAGCTTTCCATAGAAGGCAATTTTTAAAAAATGAATGCAGAAGTAATAACCATGACAGTTCAAAAGAACTAAACTGAAATATAAGATCTAGACACACTATGCTTTGTGCCTTTGAAGAATTTAACATCTGATAATGTTGTATATCAGGGACTAACAGAAATGTGGGCATTATAATGATGCAGAAGTCAAAGACAGGTGTGGTTACATCTGTCAGGAGCATGTCTCAGTCTGAGGAACTAACTTGAAAAGGCTCCTGAAGGCTTGAGCAAGCTATAAATGATTAACCTAAATGCTATTTATTTACAAATTATTTTGCATTGGTTTATTCATTTATTTTGCCTCTGATTGAAGGAGAGATGCCTGAATATTTTTACCCTTGTCCCCTTTGATGTTCCACCCTGAAATACATAATCTGTCACAGTATTGTTCTTATGCCAATGCTGAGATAAAATTTGTTATCAAGAGGTGTGGGAAAGGTACTTTCCATTTATCCCCAACTCCCTGTGAGAAAATATCTGGATTACTGTTAACATGTGTTACTAAACTTTAGTGAAACAACTGTGTGCTGTTAACAAAGTTTTCTGATCAAGGACATCTTATAATCTTTACATTCATGATAACAACACAGACTACACATGAATATGAGCATGGTCCAGCTGGACCTAACAAGAGAATATTTCTTGCCGTTAAATTCTATAAGGAAATTTCTCAATAGATCTGGTTACCAATCACCAAATGTTTGAGGCAAAAGGAAGTCAAGGTGGAGGAACTGGGTGAAAGGAATGGAAGAATCAAGCTTCTTCGCAGTACATTATTGATATCATTCATTCAACAGTGAAAACAAGTACTAGATATACTGAGTGTTGGCTTTCTTAAAGATCCAACAAGGCTCCATTTAGTTGCATGGATGAAGGCTGTAAAGTAATCTAAGATTGAAGTTGTTGAGACACTAATAAAGAAAATGGTCATGTCCTGAACACCAATAGCTGAATATACTAAAGGAAAATCTTTGACTTGGGTGATAACACAACAAAGTCAACAGTCAACAGGATAGCTCATTTTATACTCCATTTTTTTTAAACAAAGTTCACTTAAAAGGAATGCAACACAAATTCAGTGAAAATTGCCTCAAATGGGATAGATGCAGGAGGACTAAAATTGACCTCAATAGGATGATGGTGGAACTAATGAGCCCCTCCTGATTGGTATCAGAGAGTCTGGATGGAAAGTTCTGTGTGTTTCAATGTGGGTGCACACATTGAATGAGGATGGGATTGAGCTTCAGCTGCTCCCACAGTTGAACAGCTTGTTAACCTTCTCCAAGTCGTCTCACACATGAAGAAACAAATCTTTACATGGCAACTTAGCACAACCTCAGCATATTTTTAAACGTTTTCAATCCAAAGATTTACTTTTGAAATGGTGTCATTGTTGTATGCAAACATGTCAGTAATCTGAATAGAACAAAATACCACAAACTGTGAATGAAATGCATCCCCAGTTAATTAGATGTTTTGACAGTATTAATCAAAGAAAGAGTGTTGGCCATAACACTGGGATAATTTGCTTTTGCAAATCATCCAGCTGAAAATCAGAGTCTTTAACAGAGCTGCATCCCCTCAGCACTACACCAGAATATATGCTGAGATTCTGGAGTCAGACGTGAACACAGAACTTTCTGGCTTTCTGAGTCAGGGAAGAAATAGCCCCATATCAGCCAATATGATCTGGAAGAAAGGACAAAATTATGGTAACTAACTTTATTGATGGCATCAAGATAGGTAGGAAAGTACCCTCTCCCCCAACCTATCTTCTGCATATAAACCAACATTTTCCTAGCTACTATCAGTTCTGAGGAAAGGTCACCGAATCAGAAAGGTTAACTTTGATTTCGCTTCACAGATGCTGCCAGACCTGCTGGGTTTTTCCAGTAACTTCTGTTTTTGTTTCTGATTTACAGCTGCCGTAGTTCTTTCGGTTTTTATTTAGATAGAAAAGTAAATTGTCCCATTGAGGTAGAGAATCTGCAAAGGGATATCAATAGGTTCAGTTACAGATGGAGTGTTCACATAAGCACATGTGAATTCGTGCATTTTGGCAGGAAGAATAGAAAAAACATTATTTAAATGGGGAGAGACTGCAGGATTCAGTGGTATAAAGAAATCAGAATATTCTGGGACATGAATCGTATAAAAATAGGAAGCAGATGAAATAAGCGATTAGCAAGAGCAAATTTGCCATTTACAAGAAGGGAAATGGGAGATAAAGGTAAGAACGTTTTAGTGCATCAATATAGGGCATGCGATGATTCTATGCCCTTAAAAGGCGTATTTTGTCCTTTTTTTCTGAAGAGAGGTTGAGACAGAGATGCTAAGCAGTCTGCTCTATAGCTAATAAAGTAAACAGCTTCTGAGACCTTGTTTTATTTTGAAAGTTGGGACAAAAGAAACAGTCTGAATGGGTGGGGGTCAAGTTCCCACAGAACCAGGATTTTTTTTAGTTTTCACTTTCTACAATTGCTGGGGTCTTGAAGATGGGTGTGGAAGATTTTATTCATCTAAAAGCTGGAGTTCTGTTCCTGCTGCTAGAATTGCAGGTGATATAATCTATTTCACTGAATTTCCCTTTGCCAAGCATATGTTTATGGGATGTTAATGTCTTGGAACACTTAATTAGTAGCAGTTAATATATTTATTATTTTGTTAAGCATTTCGATAGGGCTACAGCTAAGCCGATTCTTTTATTGTTGTTTTGTCTGTTTATATTATTTTATACATTTTTATAGTGTATGAATAATGTATGTTTTGTTTCAAGTCTGGTAATTTGGCCAATCAAATTGCATCCGGAACACAATACCTTACACTTACCTTTAAAATAAGAAACAGTTAGGGTCTAGGCTATCATCTTAATATATTTTAAGGGCATTTTTCTGGACCATAACACATCTGGATTCCTAATTACAGTTGCAATCTCCATATTTTAAAAAAATGTAAATGGTTTAAAATAGTTCAGGGACACTTCACTCTGCTCAGTCCTGGGATGAAGGACCTACCTTATAAAGAAAGGTTGAATAATTAAATCTGTATCCATCGGAGTTTAGAAGAACAAGAGGTGCTTTTGTTGCAACACATAAGGCTTTGTGGGGGGACTTGGTAGGGTGAGTACCAAGATGATGTTTCCTTTTGTAGGGGAGACTTAAACTAAGGGACATATTTTAAGAGAAAGAGGTCGTTGCTTTAACACTGACATAGGGAGATGTTGTCCTCACAGCAGGTTGTTAGAATCTGAAACTCCCTTCCCCAGAAGGTAGTGGATGCTGGGTCTTCAAATTTAGTCAAGGCTAATTTTGATAGATTTTTTCACAGATAAGACAGTCAAGGATTTTGGGGTTGAGGTTTGGTGGTGAGTGTGGAAAATAACTAGACCATTCTTGAGTTTATTAGTGGTAGAGCAGCCTCAAAGGGGCAAAGAGTTTATGCTTGCTCTAAACTCCTGTGTTCAGTACAAACACTGTGAAACTGACAACCCAAGCGAATCAACACCCTCTGCCCTTAGGACTGAAAAAAGTAGCAATGGAAGAAAAACAAATTAGAAAGTTGATAGGCTTTGTTGAAATTTGGCTGATATTCCTTTTCCAATTATTTCTCCATCTTGAAGGCTTGAGGTACTGAAAATAGAAAAGAACATTACAACCACTTGCACGACGAGAAAACCGACTTTGGCAAATGCATTGACTGAAGTCTTGTGGTGCATTTAAGTGTCAAAAAGGAAAAGCAGACTTTCTACAGTCTTTTAAACAATAATCTTAGTGATGTTTCTCATTTTTTTTTAAAATTACTAAGGAATTGAGGACTTTCACAACCTGGAAATGCTGGATATACATTTTATTTCCTCAACCCTCAAGATAAGATTGCTGTCCCTAATGTAATACCCATGATATCATCAGGGTTTAGGGAGTAGGGTTGGAGTGATGGCATTTTTACTTAATTTAAACTTGTATATAAACACTCTTATTGTGAATTCAATAGGCACTAAAATTCCAGGCATCCTAGATCAAATCGTGGCACCATCTGGAACATTTTATTGCTTGTGTGAAAGGTCAAAATGATGTCTGTATTCCTCAATGCATGTGGGAGACTAATGGCTACTGGACCAGGTCATCAACTGACAGACCCTAGCATCAAGATGTCATAAGACAAAGAAGTTCACTGTCCCATCTGCAAAACAGTCTTCAAACTGTTCAAGACCACTGTGGATGATTTTCTTTCATCCAGTTCAATTTTCTTTCATCCAGTTAAATTCTACAATGGAGGAGTCAAATGAAGTCCGCTGTAACATACTACAGTGCCCAGGTCATTCAAGTACCAGCATTGTCAGCACAAGGATTGGCTTGATCACAATAATATTGAAACAGGTGACCTCCTCAAACAAAAATGAGTAGCCTTCATTGTCTGGCAGAACAAACCAAAGTCACAAGTCAAGAAGCCAATATTCCTCAAGGCAGATATTAAAAGATAAGTCTAGAAGTTAAAGTTCGTGTTGTGGGAAGAGGAAAACCTGATAGATACAATAATACGCTGATCATCATGAAATGCTTTAAAAGATACCTATGGACCAAGGTGAAGTGGATAAAATGCCCTTTGTTCACAGGATGGCAATGAGGATGGCAGTGCTATCCACCAATGTGGGAAATAACATCTTGAACAACTCAACTGGGAATCTCCAGGTTAACCTCTAGTATACACAGACAGAATCCATGGGTGTGTACAAATGGAGATTTAGCCAGAACACATACTGCTGATTGGCTTTCATAGTTGGTCATTAGTCCGCAGACCAAAGGCCTTCAGCCTGGCAACAACTATGTGATTGGTTCTTAGTCTTAGCTTGGGGCTATAAACAAGATGGGGAGAAGCAATGTAAACACCACCAGCTCATGAGTTCCCTCCATTTTCTGCAGAAAAAACTCACTCTAAAGCTGAAGAAAATCAGTTAGGAGAAAATGAGGACTGCAGATGCTGGTGATCAGGGTTAAAGAGTGTGGCGCTGGAAAAGCACAGCTGGTCAGGTAGCATCCGAGGCTGAGTCTCATTCCTGATGAAGGGCTTGTGCCTGAAACATCGATTCTCCTGCTTCGCAGATGCTGCCTGACCGGCTGTGCTTTTCCAGCCACACACTCTTTGATTGAAGAAAATCAGTGTCTTCTTCCATCAACAGTTGCCGTAAGCTGTTTCTTTTAGTTAATAAGTCAGAGAACCTTTATAAATGTGAAACAGTCGCCCTGTGCCTCCTGAAAACAAGTGAAAGCAGTATTATGAAAAGTACAAGAACCATCTTGATAAATCTTGTGAACAGGGAGTGTGCACCAGAGAGTGTACATGCCAGAGAGTGCGCAGACCACAGAGCATGCAACTGCAGGAATAGTTTAATTTCCAGAACACTACCCCTGTGAGTTCAAACATATGTTAAAAGTAAAAATGAAATACGTTAGGCACTTCATTAGCACTGCTGACTCACAGCACTAGAGACCTGGGTTTGATTCCAGCCTCAGGCGACTAGCTGTGGGGAGTTTGCATGTTCTCCCAGTGACTGCGTATGTTTCCTCTGGATGCACCGGTTTCTTTCCACGGTCCAAAGATATGCAGGTTAGGTGGAGTGGCCATGATAAATTACCCAGCAGTGTCCAGGGTTGTGGAGGCTAGGTGGATTAGCCAGGAGAAATGCAGCATTATGGGGATTGGGGGGGGGGGGGGGGGGAATGCTTAGACAAGGTAGGGGGGATGTTTTTCGGAGGGTCAATGCAGGGCCAATGGGCCGAATAGCCTCCATCATGATTCTATGTTTTACATCTATCTATCTCAATAGACCGCCACTGACCAGGATGGCCAACAATGAATCAGTTCGATCAACCCAGCTTTCTCCACATATAGAAGCAAGTGGTAGATTACGAAGAATTCACAAGAGACTAAAGGCTCAATGCAAGAAGGAGTTTTTGTCAACATAATTTTATACTGTAGTAGACATTGTCCATGTGTACAATGAAGTAGTGTCAAACAAACGCAAATGTCCTTTTTGCTGTTCCACAAACATTCCAACAAAACATCTGTAAACATTAACCTTGATAGATTAGACACGCTGTCTGGGTGTCCAAAACAATCCTCCCAAACAAGCTGAGTTTTCCCAAATCTGAAATAGCTGAAGACAGGATGAAGGAGAGGACAAAGTAAACACCTCACAGACACTGATTAAGCTATCTTTGAAGTGTGGCAGCATTGACACATTATGACTGGGAGAAACCTGCTACCAATGATTCAGAATGACAACAACCTGTCCCTCAAGCTACATTGCACTTTGAGTCACAATGCCTTAATGATGAACCTGACAGGCAGCAGAGAAGGAAACGAAGCACGTCCTACACTCCAGATCCCACCAGCTTGTGCGACATTCCGCCGCATATACACCAAGAATGATGGGTCAAAAACTGATTTTGTCAGTCACAAGATCCATGCCAGAAACTCGCAACCCTGAGTAGACACCAGGGTTAGCTAATAACGGGTTTGCCAAAACCTCCTTCCTTTTGTACTCATTGCTCTTGAATGCTCAGAAATACTCAATGCTCGTAAGTAGCAATGAGCAAAGTTAACAGAAAGTCTGCCTTAGTGATATTCATAATTATGCTGGAGGAACTCTTCCTTCAAAGATATTGCAGGAATTTTTTTTGTGCCAAATTGAGTTGGGAGATAGAGTCTCAGTGCAACACAGCAGCAGGCAGAGTATACCTCTGACAGTGCAATACTCCCTCAGCACTGCACTGAAGGGTCAGCCCACATTGTGCGCCTCAGGCTCCAGCTGCAGTATTTGAACCTAAATCTTCTGAGTCCCGAAGCTAGAATGCTCCACAGAGCCATGATTGATATTTTTAAAACATCATGACAGGGACAAGGCATATATTGCAGCTTGCTACAAAGTTTGCAAAAGGTAAATCATTTTTTGGGAAGTATAGTTCACGTTATACCTGAATATTGGCAGAGAGAGAGAGAAGGATAGGGAGTCACACAGTTTTGAAATCTTGGCAAGGAAAGAATGGTTAATATTACAAAAGCTATTGTAAGTATTTTTACAGCTCCTTTAACATAATGAAGCATCCCAATGCAATTAGACAGGCAAAAGGAAAAAAAAAGTGATGCCCATCTAATGACAATACTGTGGCTTTAAGAGATTATTTTGTCTGCTTTTTTTGAAGTGAGGTTTTAAGGCAGAGTTAGTGAGCAGTCTACCAGAATCACTTGAGTAAACAGCTTGTGAAGCCTTGGGGTTTTTTTTGAAGCTGGAACAACAGAAGCATGGGTGTGGTCAAACTCCCACAGAACCAGGTCTCTGGTTCAGCTTTCAGCTGTTGGGGTTCTTGAAGAAGTGGAAGCTATTTTTTGTCGCTCACTTGGTTACAGCCAAAAGCTGGTGTTCTCTGCCGGCTACAGGAGCTGCAAGTGAGACAATCTGTTTTCTGAGTTTGCCTTTACTGACAATGGATTTATGGGATGTTGCAATATGCAACTGTTTAGTAGCAAAATAATCTAACATTCTGCTAAGTGTACCAATTAAGTTAAGTTATTCCAAGTTCCTCTTTCTTTTGTTGTATTTTAATGACAGTGTTTGAATAAATTGTGTTTTGCTTAACGTCAAGTAGTTTGACCAATGGAATTGCATCTGGAACACAGCATCTCACATTTCCCTTTAAAATAAGAAAAGGTTGGGGGGTCTAAGCTACCTTCTTAACATATTTTGAGGGGGTATGGTCTGGTCCGGTCCATAACACATCAAACAGCAAGATATTGGCACAGCGAGCATCTATGGATAATCCCAGCAAGTCATTGTAAACCAGAAAAGGAAGATGCCACAAAATGCAGGCACAGTGAAATAACTGCACAGATGCCATTATCCCATTACCAAGCCACCCTTTATTCACTAGTGCACAGTACACTGGCCAGCCAGCTCAGAGTCAATTCTCAACTGAGGAAGTTCTACTCTCTTGGTTATATCGGTCAGCCAAGGCTTTCCTGATTGGGAGAAGTAAGGATTGCAGATGCTGGGGACCTGATTGGCACAGGTTAACAATCTCAGTGAAGCACTTTGTAGTTGATGAGGTCAACCTGACCCAATCACTGCACATAGTCCATACATTTTGTAAAGCAAGTAAATCTCTTTTTAAAATTGACACAAAAGGCCTTTCAAAATGGCTGCCAAAAGCCAAATGAATTCTCTTATGGATCCCATGATAGCCAAAAGCAGACAATGCTATCTTAAGAGGCAATCCCAAAAGGTCATTATATATTTTGAGGGCTCCAGCACCGTCCACTGAAGCCCCAAAAAGTGTGAATTCTCAAAAGCCTCTGTAGTGCTGAACAGGAAATGGGTGGGACATCACACGGAACTCCAGTATATTTGATTTTGTGAAACAATAACTCATCAAAATGAACATCTTCAGCCATTTTGTTTGATTATGACAAACTGGCTGGAAACAGCCATTTTGAGAAAAAAAACATTGTAACTCAGAGAAACCTCTTTTTCAACGGGGTCGTAGAGGAAGGTTTCTAGTACTACCGTACTGAACCAGGCTACCAAAAACCACAAGCTGTCGTTCAATAAAAACAAAACGAGGTAGCTTTTGGTCACTCCAAGCATCAGTTTTGTACATTTCACCTGTACAAACAAAGTTCAACTTCACAGTTGTTGAAGGATTCAACACCTTCTCTTCAGAAAGAGAACAAATCCGACCTGCAATAATAATATAGACTGATCTTATTTTGTAACTTCTTTTGATCTTCGTGTGTAACTTTTAACCTTACTTTAAATTTTTGCACCCACCTCCATTTTTATTAATAACTTAATTACTTTTTTCTTGCAATAACTCTGAGCAATAGCTGAGTAATAAACTGAACTTTTATCTTGTTTAAAGCTTAAAGCTGGTTATTTAAACACTTGAAAGACGTGATAATTAAAAAAGGGTCAACAAGTGAGCTGATACAAATTCTTAGTCCACTGGCCACTGAGGGGCATGCATGGTATGTGATTGTGACAGATGAACGGAAAAACATGGAAATTAAAACAGTACAAAAATGAAAGCAAATAAACTCTGTGTACCTTCTAACAGATTTTCCACTCTACAATTACATTTTTGTTGCATGACTACATAACATACAAAGTTAATTGATAAAATAGCTGACTTTTGCTTCAGAAAAAGACGTTAGAGATGCTTTTACTTAGCAGTAGTGTAGAGCATGAACTTTTGAAAGATTTATCCACTGTGCTTGACTGTACTTGCTCTGTATAAAGGGTCATACAAAAGTTGATGTTGAAATTGATTCAATTTCTACCATGCTGAAAATTAGTGACAATGTGCTGTTCAGATGAAATGTTAAATGAAAGGATAGTTGCATACAACATCCAGTTAGTGCTTCATAACACTAAACCCAGACTCAATTGAGTCCTTAAAGCTGGTTTCCATACATTTAAATGACCCAGCAGCTGCAGCTGAGATTGTGCAATTTACTCATTTATATCTGTATATGTAAATACTCATGGAGTGCTTTACAACACCACACTGCCAGAGACTAATCTCAATTTCTGGTTTAAACTGAAAGATTTCAAACGCAAGTCTTGTGGTACAGGACTAGCTGTCATTGTGAAGTGTAAAGGGTAGTTTAATAAATCATAGGAAGCAAGAAAAACACCTATACAATGTCAGCTGAGTCCACATGTGGGAAGATATCTATACAGGCCTGCTGAGCTCTGTTTTCCCAGGCTATTCAACTCAGTTTTCATCATAAAACGTCTGCTGCAGTTTTTTTTTCCCCCAAGAAAGTCCCTTCACAGAAGTAGTGCAAACTTTCCAAGTGTAATGCTTTTATGAGGGGCATTGGTGACTTTAAAAAAATACCAGAAAAATACCCCTCAAAACCTTTTTGCAGATCAATGTGGTTCTCATACTTCAGAGAGTTGTAAGATATACAAATGTTAATCTTTTCCTTATCTGAATAGGATTAAGAGTTAATTTCCAGCCTTACATAACTCTCACATCATTTCATATCCAAATGCAAAAAATACTGAGACAACTAGTTTGAACCAGTTTATCTGTTAAAACATCAGTTGCAAAAGAAATACACTATAAGAAAACTTTAATTGAGCACCTTCAAAGAAATTGGAATGGTTGCTAACATACATAGCTACTCCTTCCAGTTACCTGGGTTAACAATGGTGCTGCATTAAATGCTGTACTCTGTTGCGATCGTAGACCTCTGCTGAGTCTGCTCAAATACGTTTGCAACTAAATTAACCTGGCCTGGCAACTACAAATCAGTTCTTCAGAAACACTTCTGCTGCTAAATTGTTTAATCTCATCAAGCTCTGCTTTGACTTCCAACAATAAATCAAAAAGTCTTTGTTATTATCGACCTCCATAAGTGCCACTCCAGAGAGCAATGGATCGTGGGGATACGTAATCCTGACTGATCATTGCTGGCTGAAATACTTTCATATTAGTGGCAGTGCAGCTGCTGGAGCACAAACCTGTGATGGATATCTCATTTCCTATGCATGGCATTTATTTCTGGCAAATTATTGCCACATAAATTTCTTGTCAACAGAAACAGCCAATTAATTAAGTTAAAAATTTACTTCTGATCACATCTATAAACCAAACAGAACAGCAAGGCAATTTTCCAGTTAACAAAGCTACTTCAGGGCAGTTTAATGAATAATTTTTAACCCTGCCATCAACCAAAGATGAGTTAATACCTGCAGAATGTTGAAAGCAATCAAGCTGGTATTTACAAAAGCCTGAAAAGTGTGCCATATGCACTTGCACGTGTATGTAAAGCGCACAATAGATCGAGGCCTGTCAGCATTTTTTCAATACAGGGTTTATTCATGGAAAACCATCTGAGACAGTAATGTGCCATTAATCTTCACATGAAAGGAATGAATAGCTAAATGAAACTCAATGAGAAGTGCGATAGATAGGAATATACACCATCATACATATTTATAAATTGCACACCAACAGCCTGGATTGTGATCAATTGTGAAGTACGTTGCTCAATTTCACTTGATTTTGAATTTGTCTCAAACTGGGATTAATTACTGCACAGTTTGCAAGCTCTCTGTAATGGTGTATTGTTTAGTTCTGGCAGTGACAAGCCAAGAGCGGAGGCATCTGGTTTGAAATATGTTGCAGATCTTTGGTCGGCTGAGCATTTTGCCTTGACAATATTATGTCAGACAATCAAGTAACAAGTTGCATTGAACTTTTTTTTCCTCTGTAAGCTAATAAATTCAAGAGTATTATCAGTGACCCTTTCCATTTTAATAGTGACACATTTCTAGTGAATTACAGGCCAACTTTATCCACTAGGCCTTGGGCCAGTTTCAGCTTTGTGTATGAATGTTGTCTCCCACACAGCCTCCCTGTCTGGTAATAAATCAAGGGAAGTGTCACAGCACACTTGGTTACTGTGCGTCATTGGGGAGAGCAGGAAGCATTGGGGGTGTAATTCTGTCTATCAAACTAATATATTATATCAGTAGCTTCGTAATCTGCTCCAGTAAGTTATGGAAACTGACAAACAGAAATTATGTTTTAAGGCAACTTTTTCATGAAATGTTAAAATCAATCCAGGGTCTGTAAATGTTCCATTGTTTAGTGTTGGGAAGCTACAAAACTCTTGTCAGCACTGCAGCATTGTAAAGATTCACAATCCAAAAGAACTGCACATTTGGTAGCTGCCTTCTGAGGTAACAAACTGTCTTTAACAAAATATTATTTTTGGGCCACATTAACAAGGAAAGTCCCAAGCCAGTCCTTGGTTATATGGAGCTAACTGATTGGCTGAGGTGCCAAGTCCAGCTGGGTGCCTTTGCATAATACAATTTTTTGTTCTTTAACCATTGGTGAAGAAAACTAGAATAATGAAGTTCTTGATTCATATAGCTTTGGGACTCTATTCATATTCTCCACTGTCATTTCAAGTGCTGTCCACTGACGATTTTTTTTTAAGAAGCCCTACTGTGTTGAAACAGGCTATTCAGCCCAACATGTCCACACTGAGTCTCCGTAGATTCAGAGAAGATACCCAAAAGTTAGTTAAAAGCTCTACTGCTCATACTATTGGACTTCTGTAATGACAACCCATGTCATTAAAATTCAAAATTGTTTGTTATCTAGGAAATAATTTGGTCAAATGATCAGTTTGGAAGCAAACTTTAACTTAATTTACTGGCCAGCTCTATTGACAAGCAATTTGCTAGAATTGTGTGTCTCATTTTTCTTTTGTATTCATTAACGTGAAGGAGATTAGTGACAAGCAGTGGGGTATATTTCATTCTATCACTCTTGCAACAAGCACTTTCAATACAGGTGTAGAGACAGAAATAAAACTAGTCCACTGAAGATCTTATATACTTAATAAGCCAATTGTGACATTACTTAGTTCTGTATTGAGTAACTATTAGATTCAGAGGAAACCTAGGCAGCCATACTATTTTGATTTCAATTATAAATTAATTCTTGCTATTTGCATCAACAGCTTTCAGTGTCTTCAGCCAAAAATGTCATGTGGTTGATAATACGTATACTTGTCTTCCTTCCAAAGTTCCCACATCACAGATTCCAGTGTTCAGTCAATTCAGTTCATTCCATATGACATTAAAAAGCATCTGAAAGTATTGAACTTAACAATGACCCTAGAAATAACACGCAGTGTAAAACTGCATGCTAGAACTAGCCAAATCCCTACCCTCAAGCCCAGCTGTTCCACTGCAGTGATTACACTGGCATTTTACCAAGCTATGTGCAAAAATTACCCAGGTATGTCTTATTCCCAAAGCACAGCACAAATTTAATGCAGCAGCTTACGGCTCCATTAGGTTCCTCCAAATCCTCAGTAAAGCAACAGATGCAGTCATCAATAGATTCATTGAGAGATACCTCTTTACCAATCATCACTCATTGACATTCTGCTCGGATTCTCTGGAACAGTTCAACTTCAGACCTCATTGCAGCTTTGGTGCTGACTTGGAAAAGAAACAATGCCTGTTTCTCATGTCATGAAGAGGATATTTAACCATGCCTCATTCCAAGAATCCCTACACACCAAAGGTCAATGGTATGCAAGAAGGAAACCCTACAAAATGATTTGAGTCAGAAGTAACACGCAGCTGATATTCAGGATTATGGGATACTCATCATTTCAGTCCCAGGACATTTTTGAATGCATTTTTCACAATGTCATCCCTGAATGAACCATTTTCAGCCAGAGTAGTGACCTTATTACCATCTCCGATTTGACAACATTCATTATGGGAAGAATTATGATTGAAGCTTAAACAGCTCAAGCCAATCTCGGTGGGCTGACATACATGAGCAACATCTGCATCATCTAAACACCAAGCAAGTAACTTCGCCAACCAGCAAAGACCAACATTCTTCCTCTGACCTTCAGTGGGATGTCCACTAATCAGTTGCGCACTATCAACATCTTGGGGATCACCACTGGCCCAAGTTTAACTGGGTGAGCCGCACCATGCTACTAAAACATGAGGAAAGGGGCTACACTGTAAAAAGCAACTCAAAGTCTGTCCACTATTTACATGGTTCACCTTTGGAGTCTGACAGAAACTTCTATAGCCATCAGAATGGTTATAGCTCCAACAACACTTCAGATTTTTCTCACTGTGCAGGATATAACAGTGCCTCTGCCACAGAAATCCAAATGCATTCTGTACATAAGCTTGCCTATGTCCACTGTGGTTATGATTGTACTATTCACAGATGGACTCCAGCAACTCAAGCAAGTTTATTTCTACTGTACAACATCCATCACCAAAAGGGACAAATTAAACAATTTCACATAAAACCATCACATCTTGGTCCCAATGAAAGGTCTTGGAGCTTATTACAATCAATGTTTCCCAATTTATTATGGTTTCTGACAGGATACCCCAAAATGTCAAGCTCCTGCAGAGGGAGGGATGAAGTGATTCCCCTTTTGTGTTCATCTGCCCATTTGCAACAACAAAGGATCTCCTCTCTGTGGACACCTTTCTCCCAGACCAAATAAAGCATTTGGACGGCAAGGTGGCTCAGTGTTAGCACTGCTACCTCACAGCAACAGGGAGCCAGGTTTGACTCCAGCCTCAGGCGACTGTCTGGAGTCTATATGTTCTCCCAGTGTCTGCATAGGTTTCCTCCAAGTAGTCTGGTTTCCTCCCACGATCCAAAGATGTGCAGGTTAGGTAAACTGGCCATGCTAAATTGCCCATGATGTTCAGCGATGTGTAGACTAGGTGCATTAATCAGGGGAAATGTGGAGTGATTGGGTAGGGGAATGGGTCTGGGTGGGATACTCTTTGGACTTGTTGGGACAAAATGGCCTGTTTCTACACTGTAGGGATTCTATGAAATCAATCTACCAGGCTTTCTTGAGTTAACAAAAGAATTATTAGTTACTAAATATGAGAAGAAATAATATTGCAGATTACATAGATTAGACATTTTGGTCAGCATGGACCAGTTTGGGCCAAAGGGCCTGTCTCCGTGCTGTAGGATTCTGTGATTCTAAATAAGAAGGGATTCCAAAAAAATGATGAAGATTAAAAGATATGCAGATCAGTTACTGGGTCATTTGAAAGAAGGAGATAGTGCAATGTTAATAGTAGTGCAGCCAAGTTTGAGATTCTTGGTTTTGTAATTTTGGAAATTCTTTTATCCTGCTTCGCTAAATGGCTTTCAGCACTCTGGGTGAGAGAACGTTTTATTTGGAATACATGGGTGACTAGTGGATAGCTCTTCCACTGACTTTCACAGTATACCAGCATTCAAGCCCAAACTAGTGCACATAAGTTCCTCACCTCAAAAAGTACATACAGTCTAAGATTGAATCTAGTTTTTAATCTCTGTCCTTGGATGCTCTTAAAAGGGAAAAACACAAACATGTCTCTCACCCACTGCTGGCTTTTTCTCATCATGTTCACGGTCTGAGATTGTCACAAGAGATTACAGTTTAGTTTATGGTGCACTTTGAAGTTCCATTAACACCTTTAGGTGTGTCATTCCAGGAATACCCTCCAGACATGCAATGATCTCATACCCATGTGCATATTTTGACAGCATCCTCTCTTTTTAAAAGCACATACTACACAAAAAAAAAATCAGTATACCGATAGGTGATCTGAGGTTATGATCTTTGGTCATGACAACTTAAACATTTCTCTCCACAGATGGTGAACATTTTCAATGTTTTCTGATTTTGTTACTATAACATATCATCCTGATTTGGCAACATGTTATCATTCACTCAATGACAATGAGTCGAAATCCTACAATTCCATACTTCATACCAATATGGAAGCACAATTACAGAAGGATGGTGTCAACTGAGTACAAAGGCCCACTTCTGGGGACAAGAAGCATGGTAATACAATATTATGCTCCCAACATCACTCATACACTTTGAAATAAGTTTTGCAAAACCATTCCATTCTACATGTCAGTTCATGAATTAACTACCCTTTGGTCAGTAGGCAGGTTTAAAAACCCAAGAAAAACTGCCTGTTCATTCTTTTTACTTAATGTACTGCAGCTCAACTGAAATGGATTGCACACAATTCCACTGAATATTATGAATCCTCACTTGTAAGAGTGTCCTGCTGAACTCCTGGCCTCTGAATTTTGGATTGCCATTCAGTGGGCTCTGCCATCCATAGAGATGAAAAGTGTGGTGCTGGAAAAGCACAGCAGGTTAAGCATCATCCAAGGAGCAGGAGAATCGACATTTTGGGCATAGGCCTTTCATGGGGTGGGAGAAGGCGGCTTGGAGTTAAAGTGAAGGATGGGGTTTGGACTGGGAGGAAGGTAGCTGGGAGGGGCAATAGGTGGATGGAGGTGGGGAGTGATGGCGACAAGTTGGTGGGGAGGACCAAGCAGACAGGTGGGAAGGAAATAGACAGGTAGGACAGTTCAAGAGGGCAATGCCAAGTTGGACGGTTGGATCAGGTATGAGGTAGGGGGAGGGGAGATTTGGAAACTAGCGAAGTCGATATTGATGTCATGTGGTTGGAGGGCCCGAAGGCGGAAGATGAGGTGTTCTTCCTCCAGCTGTCAGGTTGCTTGGATTTGGCGATGGAGATGGCCTAGGACTTGCATGTCCTTGATGGAGTGTGACAGGGAGTTGGAGTGGTCAGCCACAGTGAGGTGGAATTGTTTGGTAATGTGTATCTGGTGATGTTCCTTGAAATGCTCTGTGAGTTGGCATCCTGTCTCCCCAATGTAGCAGAGACCACATTGAGAGCAACGGACACAGCGGAGGAGGCATTTGGATGTACAGGAGAATTTCCTGCCAAATATTGGGAGGAGGTGTAGTCAAGGTAGCTGTGGGAGTCAGTGGGTTTGAAATAGATGTCCGTGTTGAGTCAGCCATCAGAAATGGAGATGGAGAGGTCCAGGAAGGGAAGGGAGGTGTCCTAGATGGTCCAGGTGAACTTAAAGTGAGGGTGGGAAGGTGTCAGTGAAGTTTATGAACTGTTCAGCCTTTTCGTGGATCAATGTAGCGGAGAAAAGGGGAATGGTGCCGGTGTAACTACAGAAGATGGACTGTTTCACGAATCTTACAAAGAGGCAGGCATAGCTGGGGCCCAAACAGGTGCCCATGGCTACCTCTTTGGTCCGAAGGAAGTGGGAGGATTCGAAGGAGAAGTTGTTGAGGGTGAGGACCAGTTCTGCTAATCGAATGAGCGTCAGTGGAGGGGTACTGGTTGGGTCGGTGAGAGAGGAAGAAATGGAGGGCTTGGAGGCCTTTGTCATGGTTGATGGACATGTATAGGGACTGGATGGGGGAAGATGGGGCATTGGGAGCTAGACAAACAAAAGTCATGGAGAAGTTGGAGGATGTGGGTGGTGTCCATAATGTATGTGTGGAGTTCCTGGACCAAGGGGGATAGCACAATGTCGAGGTATGAGGAATTAAGGTCGGTGGGGCAGGAGCAAGCAGAGACGATGTGTCGACCAGGGCAGTCAGGTTTGTGGATTTTGAGTAACAGGTAGAAATGGGCGGTGCATGGTTCTGGGACACTGAGGGTGGGAGATCCCCTGAGGTGGTGAGGTTGTGAATGGTCTGGGAGATGATGGTTTGGTGATGAGAGGTGAGATCGTGATCGAGGGGGCAGTAGGAGGAGGTGTCCGTGAGTCGGTGCATGGCTTCGGCGATGTAGAAGTCAGTGCGCCAAACTACCACTGGACTCCCCCTTGTCTGCTGGTTCAATGGTGTGTCTTCATTTCTCCTACCTGTAGAGTAGAGAGTTGTCTTATCTCACCCACAAATCAGATTCCTGTTGTAGGGAGTTGTGAAGCAGGCTAATGTCCACGTAAAAAGGAACAGTTTTGGAAAAAGCCCAGAACGCAGTCTGCTAGACGTAATGGAGCAGAAGAGTTGGGCTGCTCATAGTATTGGATAAGGAAGAAGACAGATGCACTTAGATGCAGTACAAATGTCAATTCAAGTCTACTGTGTTAGTCCCTTGAAAGTGGAGTCATAGGTAGACAGGATAGTGAATAAAGTGTTTGGTATGCTTGCCTTCATTGGTTAGTGCATTGAGTATAGGAGTTGGGAGGTCATGTTGCGTCTGTACTGGACATACGTTAGCCCACTTTGGGAATATTGTGTGCAATTCTGATCTCCCTGCTGAAGGAAGGATGTTGTGAAATTTGAAAGGGCTCAGAAAAGATTTCTAAGGACGTTGCCAGGGTTTGGGGTGGGGGGGGTGGTTGAGCTATAAGGAGAGGCTGAATAGCTGGGCTTTTCGCTGGAGCACTAGAAGCTGAGGGGTAACATCATAGACGTTCATAACATCATGAGGGGTATGGATAGGGTGAATAGCCACAGTCTTCTCCCTGAAGTGGGGGAGTCCAGAACTCGAGGTTTAAGGTGAGAGGGGAAAGATTTAAAAGGGACCTAAGGGGCAACTTTTTCCACACAGAGTCGTGTGTGTATGGAATGAGCTGCCAGATGAAGTAGTGGAGGCTGGTGCAATTACAACATTTAGATTAGATTAGATTCCCTACAGTGTGGAAACAGGCCCTTTGGCCTAACCAGTCCACACCGACCCTCCGAAGAGTAATCCACCCAGACCCACTTCCCTCTGACTAATGCACCTAGCATTATGGGCAATTTAGCATGACCAATTCACCTGACCTGCACATCTTTGGATTGTGGGAGGAAACCAGAGCACCCAAAGGAAACCCACGCAGACATGGGGACAATGTGCAAACTCCACACAGACAGTTGCCTGAGACTAGAATTGAACCTGGGACGCTGGTGCTTTGAGGCAGCAGTGTTAACCACTGAGCCACGATGCCACATTTAAAAGGCATCTGGATGGGTATATGAATAAGAAGGGTTTAAAGGGATATGTGCCAAACGCTGACAAATGGGACTAGATTAATTTAAGATATCTGGTTAGCATGGATGAGTTGGACCGAAGGGTCTGTCTCCAAACTGTACATCTCTATGACTCCATTTTTAATGAAATGTTTTGGATCTGAGAATGCTGCACACATTTAATATAACACATATCTCTATTGTCTCCTGCTTAATGGTTACATATTGTTATGTACAGAACCTGTTTTATAGCTTGTAATCTAAATCACTGTCTGATGAGAATGTTCATTCTTCTGCTTTCAAACATCTACAAGGATCACTAGAAGTTCATGTCTTACCCAGTTAGATAAGTAACACCATCAGATATTGCATGCACTGCTAAACATCAGTTCCTACTGAGCCTGAATTCACTGATAATTGCAGCGTTTAGCATGATGAAAATCCTAAGACTTGAACAGCTTCTACTTCCCTACCTCTGAGTGAAATTGGCTTTGTAGAAAACCATTTCAAATCTTTCAAAAAGAACAATGTGTGCTCAAGTTTCCAGAATGGCATCCAAATGATAGATTTATAGGTCATTGTCAATTTCCGGTAATTTCCTCAATTGAAATGCTTAAATCACTTCACAATAAAGTACCATCTTGTCAACGGGTTGACAGCTTCAATAGGTATTCTTGAGAGCTATTCAAGTCATTTTCAAAGATAGTAATGTCATTTTCTCTGTAGGTCATTCAGAACTTTAACATGATGTGCAACATATATGTGCCACAAAGGATTCTAATTAATACAGTACATCATCAATGATAACAAAATAAAGATCAGATCTAGGGCATCTCGGATTCTCTGAAATTCTAAATTCAAATATTTTGGTGAAGTTGCCATCTTGAAGACAGGGCCTTTTGAGTATTATAGAACAATGGAGGCTTGCACTTTGAATGAAGTCATTGTCATTGAGTGTCATTGTCCACCTAGGAAACCACCTGGTCAAAGGATACTGAAGGGTCTTGCGAGGCTGGTGAGCCTGATCTTAAAGCCACATCTCCAACCAAATGTTTGGCTGGTGTTTCCTGGAGGTGGAATTAGTCCTTGGCCATGAGATCATTGCCATTCCTTTCTCTGTATCTCTTCTTCTTCTGTATCTCCCCTTGCTAATAGGTGTTCTCAAAAACATTGTGTCCCATCATAAAAGAGGCTTTTCTGAGTCAGTTTCATTGGACAAGAGTCTCACACATGTTGACATCTATGTTTCATTTATTGAGGGAAGCCTTCAAGACGTCTTTGAAATGCTTTCTTCTTCATCTTGTTTGAGTGTCTTCCTTTATCTGGGCATATTATAAAACAATGAATGTTTTCACCATGAATGAAGTATGTCACTGTTGATGAAATCAAGTAATTCCTGGAAAGTAATTGAAGTTGCATTACGGCTGTAATGTGCACCTTCCATGAATCTGTGCAGGTGTCTGTCAATTGTCCATAAAGTATGGTTGTGTATGTCTTAATCTACAGATGCCTGTATAATAGTTAGACTATGCATTCACATTAACTCATTCTGCAGTTTGTTCATAAGCACTTCCTCCGTTTATTTCAGAAGCAATGCACCAAGTAGCATTTGGACTGCTCCACATTTTGAATGACATGTGGACATCTCACTTCTGACCAATTGTTAGCTTTAACAATTCATGTGTGGAGGCATTCACAGACATGCCAGTGCCTTATGGCACAGCATGAAAGCAAGGAATATTTATGAAGCTTCCCTTGCAAAACAAAAATGCAACTATTCAATTCTACACTTAACAACAGACACTTCCATGCTTGCATTGGTACTGCCAAGAACAGATACAGGATATAGAACATTAGACTCCAACTGGGTTCTTCCCAGAACGTTTGTTATTCAGTATTTCCAGCAGTGATTTGCCTGAACGCAGCCCCAGATGTTCACACGTGGCAGAGATAATGTCGCATGAAACAAGAAGTTGCCTGCCACCATGATGAACCTAACCACGCTGGCAGAGAATTAAAGACTACTTCCATCAATGGTAACCTTGACCATATCCTCAAAAGACAGCCATATTGGCATTTCATCTCAATATCAGGAATTCTATGATTACAGTTTATAAAATAACTGCCAATGCTAGAGATTTCAAACTAGAACAGAAATTGCTGGAGAAACCCAGCAGGCCTGGCAGATTCTGTGGAGGGAGAAACAGTTACCATTTCCAGACTGGTATGACTCTTCTTCAGAACTTTTATGGGGTGGCACGGTGGCTCAGTGGTTAGCACTGCTGCCTCACAGCACCAGGGACCTGGGTCCAATTCCATCCTCGGGCAACTATCTGTGTGGAGTTTGCACATTTTTTCCGTGTCTGCGTGGGTTTCCCCCGGGTGCTCTGGTTTCCTCCCACAATCCAAAAGTGTGCAGGTTAGGTGAATTGGCCATGCTAAATTTTCCATAGTTGAGATGCATTAGTCAGGGGTAAATATGGGGAATTGGTCTGGGTGGGTCATTTTTCGGAGGATCGGTGTGGACTTGTTGGGCCAAAGGGCCTGTTTCCATACTGTAGGGAATCTAATCTAATCTAATCAACTCTGAAAATCTCCTTTTGCAATTGGATGGTCAGCCATGTCAGAAAATGCTCCTATATTGTGGAATCATCATGCATTGCACTCTGTCATTTGGTGGCATCTCCAGAATCTTTCAAAGAAACTAAAACCTAGGATCAACATAATTCAGAAATCTCACAGACCAACATGAGAAGCTGATATTCAAACTCTCTGTATGCTAACTCTCCACTTGGACCCTTCTCTTGTGCTTGACTTGACAGCAGAATACTGCTCTTTGGCAAGATTGTCAACTGTGCATATCAAATTTGTTAATGCATGTAACTGAACATTACTATGAGAATTAACCACAGTACACTTTGATTCAGATTTACCCATTGGTTCCTATGTTTTCATACATCACACTGCCACACTTTGATTGCGAATTTGCAGTCTTTAAAGATTGAAACCAGCATAGATATGCCAATCTAGGATGACTTCACCGGTCTACTTCTAACAATCCAGAAGCCTAATTTGGACCATCCTCAAGGAACTTCAATGATCTGTCCACACCTTGATGACCAATAGCAAAGTGCTTAGAAGAATTGCAATATCACAAAGGGATTCCTTATGTAGGACCTAGCTGTAGAACCTGAAGGATCACATCTTTCAAGCAACAGCAGGGAACCATTAACCCCCTCAGAACTGGTTATTGCAGAGATTTACACTTTTCCTAAAGGTGGAAACCAAAAGCATGCTATTATGTGACTGCAGAGCTCCTAATCAAACCATGGAATGCATCATTACACAATCCTCTCTGAGGACAATCCCAAAGTATAAGATAACATTGTTAAAATAGAAATTTTGGTGTGGGCATCTAATCCTTTTGTTGCAACAATACAAGTAGTAATAATTGCTCATGAATAAAATCTGTTCAATTACTATATATATATTCAACTTAAAGTTGCATCAATTGCTTTCCCATGCTTTAATTGATGACTTATTTTAAATAGTACCAATGGCTCTCATGTCGTGCATTAACAATATCTATCAGTTATTTCAAAATGAAATACTGTTATGGGGATTCCACATTCACGAACTCATAAGTGCAAAGTTATTTCTTGTTTGCCTTCACATATCTGAACTGTCATAATTAGTTTCAAGTTTCAAAAATAAATATGATCACCTTCACAGCTAGAGGTTCCATATGGGTGATAATCAAAACAGCAACTCAATTTAAATGTTCCTTTTGTACAATGTGCGTGTGTTTACCATAAGGATCACATCTTTCAAAAGAATAAAAAAGGGCATATTTGTTTCAAATCTGCTTGCTCAGTTAACACAGTATGGCACAAAGATTTGTTTTTAACAAATAATTCTATCTTAAGAGAAGTGCTTGTTCACTTTCATTGAAAAGTTATTGTTGTAGATTTTTCAGTCATGCTCTACCACGTTGAAAAGTAATAATATCAACTATTATCTTGTTGAAGCTTATTTCTTTCCTGTATTTCAAGACTGTAAAATTGTTTTGTACGTTCTTACATGAAATTTCCAGCATTTTCCAACATGTTCCACATGGTTTGATATTTATTGGGCATTCCTTTATCTTCTATCATTTGATCATGAATTTAAAAAGCTTGCATCAATTTCTCCCTATTGGCTGGTTAGTTTTATTCTGTCACTTCCTCCATGTGATCCACTGTTTCACACAGACTGTTCTGGCATTCAACTTGGGTTTCTCTGTAAACTAGGCATGTGGTACTTTTTTTTAAACTTCATCAGCCATGTGAATAAATAAAAAGCAAAAAGTTATTTTATTTCCTTGCAATAATTTTTTTAAAATGATTCATTGTTTATCTTAATTTGAGTAATTTCCATGCCAACATACTACAAAACCTGATCAGGTGTGCCCTAGAACTCTATGGGAAGTTAGGGAAATGATTGTTGGGCCGCTTGCTGAGATATTTGTATCATCGATAGTCACAGGTGAGGTGCTGGAAGACTGGAGGTTGGTTAACATGGTACCACTACTTAAGAAAGGTGATAAGGACAAGCCAGGAACTGTAGACCAGTGAGCCTGATGTTGGTGGTGGGCAAATTGTTGGAGGGAACCCCAAGGGACAGGATGTACATGTATTTGGAAAAGCAAGGACTGATTAGGGATAGTCAACATGGCTTTGTGCAGGGGAAAGCATATCTCACAAATTCAACTGAGGTTTTGAAGAAGTAACAAAGAGGATTGATGAGGGTAGATCGGTAGACGTTATCTATATGGACTTCAGTAAGGTGTTCGACAAGGTTTCCCATGGGAGACTGATTAGCAAGATCAGATCTCAAGGAATACAGGGAGAACTAGCCATTTCTATACAGAACTCGCTCAAAGGTAGAAGACAGGGTGGTGGTGGAGGGTTGGTTTTCAGATTGGAGGCCTGTGACCAGTGGAGTGCCACAAGGATCGGTGCTGGGTCCACTACTTTTTGTCATTTATATAAATGATTTGGATGTGAGCTTAAGAGTTATAGTCAGCAAGTTTGCAGATGACACCAAAATTGGAGATGTAGTGGACAGCAATGAAAGTGACTTTGGATTACAACGGGATCTTGATCAGATGGGCTAATGGGCTGAGGAGTGGCAGATGGAGTTTAATTTAGATAAATGCAAGGTGCTGCATTTTAGGAAAGCAAATCAGAGCAGGACTTATACACTTAACGGTAAGCTCCTAGAGGGTGTTGCTGAACAAAGGGATCTTGGAATGCAGGTTCTTAGCTCCTTGAAAGTAGAGTCGCAGCTAGATAGGATAGTGAAGAAGGTGTTTGGTATGCTTTCCTTTATTGGTCACAGTATTGAGTATAGGAGTTGGGAGGTCATATTGTGTCTGTACAGGACATTGGTTAGGCCACTTTTGGAATATTGCATGCAATTCTGGTCTTCTTCCTATCAGAAGGATATTGTGAAACTTGAAAGGGTTCAGAAAAGATTTAGAAGGATGCTGCCAGAGTTGGAGGTTTTGAGCTATAGGGAGAGGTTGAATAGGCTAGGGCTGTTTTCTCTGGAGCGTCAGAGACTATGGGGTGACCTTATAGAAGTTTATAAAATCATGAGGAGCATGAATAGGGTAAATAGACACAAGGTCTTTTCCCTGGGGTGGGGCAGTCCAGAACTGAAAGGCATATGTTTAGGGTGAGAGGGGAAAGATTTAAAAGAGACCTAAGGGGCAACTTTTTCATTCAGTGGGTGGTGCGTTTGTGGAATGGGCTGCCAGAGGAAGTGGTGGAGGCTGGTACAATTGCAACATTTAAAGGGCATCTGGATAGGTACATGAATAGGAAGGGTTTGGAGGAATATGAGCGGGTGCTGGCAGGTGGGACTAAATTGGATGGGATATCTGATCTGCATGGATGAGTTAGACCAATGGGTCTGTTTCCGTGTTGTACATCTCAATAAGTCTACAACACTTGTGGAAAAATGTGCACTGTACTTCGATGGTTAGATTTCAATTATGCATTTATGGATTAAAACAGTTTTGAATGATCTTTCATATATGTGCTATAAATATGTGGAATCAAAAATCTCAAAACTCTACAACTATCTTCAGCTTTTTTGCTCGCAGACAATCCATGACACTCTGTCTACTGCATTGGATCACATCTTCACTGTCACTTCCAACTGATAACTAGGATATTGACCTTTAAGAATCAATGCCACTAAGTTGTAAGGTACAGATGACTGAACTCCACTGTGGAAGTTCAATGAGCTTTTCTTTCTAGACAAAATAATGTGTTTCGCAACGCTAAAAATAATTTACCAGCATTTAACAACCTAGCCAAAAGCTGTTCCAAATTTTTGCTTTGTTAATCTTCATTTAACCACTTGATAGATTTCCCGTTACATGGTGTGATGCAGTACATGTGACATTTCAATATTTCTGTCAGTCTATGGCTGTAGCAGATCAAAAATTAAATTAATGCCCATGAACTCCCCTGGATATTGAAAGAAATGAATGCAGCCCATGCATACTTCGTGAATGGTGTTGAGTAACCTAACTGTTGATTTGAAAGAAGTTTGGGGTATTAGTAGCCCAGATCTTAACAACCCAATCATTTCAGAGCAGCAAAGACGATCAATGCTCTGGTTAAATCTGGCACAATAATCTGGTCATCAAGACAAAATGCCATTCAAGTCTTGGAGAACTGATTTAAGAAGGAAGTCAATGAAATTTGAGTTCTTCAGCCTCGAGTGGATATAAGCCAGAAGGGAACTTATAACAGTGTATTTAAGAGTAGAAAGTAGCACTGTCAAAGTAAAGCCAACATGTGACTTCTGAGGAGAGATAGCATTGGAGGCTCCAAAGAGTGGAAAGCAATTTTAGTCTAAATACTATGATTTTGGAGGCATAGGAAAATAAGAAATTGGAGCATTAACAGTGTGGATAGCCCTTCAAGTTGCTTCTAGTAAAAATCACAGCTGAACTTGTACATCATTTATACTTCCTCCTGTACCTTCACTCCCCCTAATTCCCATTATTAAGTGAAAATGCATCAATCTCAGTTCTAAATATGCTGAACATCCACAGCCCTCTGATGTGGGGAATTATAGCCTTCTGAGTAGAGACATTTCACATCTCAGTCCTTATTTGTCCTTAATAAAATATTTTAAATTGTAATCATGTAGCCAAGTTCAAACTTAAAAATCTTCATTTCCTGGTCAACAGATATTTTCATGTACTGATTTCTTCTTACACACTTCAGAAATTTGAGCCATAAAATCATGCTAAATATTTCATTGGTACGGAGAAACATAATAGCAAAATCGTATCAATTAATTTACTGAATTTCCCAAATTCAAATCATAATACATTTTTAAAGGCTGTGCATTGAAAAAGAAGTTACAATACATCCGCAACTTACCTAGGGTGTTCATAGGAAAGTACTGCTTCAAGATAGAAGATGAAAAAAGTGGGAAGTCTCCAATACTACTAACATCCCCAATCTTCTTATGCAGTGTCTAGTTATTTTAATATTGACAATACTCTAATTCAGGTTGCTTAGGAAACATTAGGGGCATGACCACTACTTTGCTTTCTACGCCATGCTTATTCAGGTAATCACAATATCATTCTAACCCTGACGTCTTTGGCTATTTGTAAGGGTACTCTAAAACTCAATTTCTCTCAGTAATTAAAAGATAATTGTAATGCAATTCTTTTGAATAATTATAAAGTTGCTACAGTCATCTGGCCAAAGTTACTCTTGCAATATGCCATTACCAGGCAAAAGAAATGCTGTAATCAAGATGATGGGGTTTCAGTGGAGCCTTTTGCTCTTGGTGTTGACAAGTGTTCATTTCTCTTCTGTTCAGATTTTAGTGCCTATCTGGGCAAACATAAAAACTTATTGACGATTCCTTCTTCATCAGAGAATTCTTTTGGATGGTTCTGGATTTGAAGTTCCTGACATCTTACACCTTCAGGATTTCCCCAGTGCTGGCTACTTCAGTGTAACCTTCAAAAACATCACTGCATATATGAACGATATTTGGGGAGAAAGGAACCGTAGTATTTCATAGCTGGTAATCTTCACAACGAAGTCCCCATTTACGTTGTGGCTGTGCATCTTTCCAAACCCCAGGTTCCTGTTAGGAATGTGCTTACCATCTTGCCAAGAATGTTGATGCAGTTAGGAACAACATGGAGGTCAAGGACATCTCAGAATTGAGGTAACTTTAATGGTGGACAACAGGGGAGCAATCCTCCACTCTCTCTCCAGCTTTGAGGGAAACCAGAGCGATCTTGTCTATGATTCGAGCCCTGATTTAATCATACATGCAACAATCAGGCCACATTGCATTCAACTCTAACATGCTATCGGCAAGCAGGGAGACTATCAGATATAGGTCTACAGGGAAATTAACTGCACCTTTACAAGACTGTCCAATATGCTGCCTCAATTACTGACAGACAGCAGGAGTCATAGAGTGACAAGAACCGAAAATGATGAGCATGGCTGCACTGAAGGACATCTATAACTTTACACATACCAAGCCCTCCAGTAAATAGAACAAAACAGGAAACAAAAAAGCAGATGCTGGAAATATGAAACAAGAACAGAAATTAGTGGAGAGACTCTGCAAGTTTGGCAGCAACTATGGAGAGAAAATAGAGTCAATCATTTGGATCCAGTGACCGACTCTGCTTTCTATCCACAAAAGCTGAGTTTCTCCAGCAACTTCTGTTTTTGAAAACAAAGGATGACACAGGGAGGAGTTGGGGAAGAAGTAAAAGTAAAAGAGAGCAGCAACAGGCTACCAAGCACTAGTTCTATCACATTATAGTCCTACTCAGTGCCAGGCAGAATTGGACTGAAGCCAACAGAGGGACAAATGGGTGAGTGGCAGCAGATTCAAAAGAAACCACATCCGAAACCACTGGCAAGAAACAGTAGTGATATTAAATAATTGCCTGAACCCTCTGCGCTTTGGTTAAGGAAGCAAAAGGGTAGCACTTGGAGAAATGGTGCAAAAATGTTAAGGAGCTGGATAAGAAGAAACCCAAATTCACAAATTTTGGAGAAGTGAGGAGGCCAGTGCATCCTAACCTCAAAACAAAATGGCCAGCACACCCCAGTTCTAGGAAGCTCAGTGTTCTGCTGCAAGGATACCTCATCACCATCTCTAGAGTTGTGGTGGTGGTGGTGGGAAGGGGTCCCCTCCTTCAAACATTATGTACAAAAATGATCTGCTCCAAAGCCGAAACAGCAAGTAGCTGATCATCCTTCAGCAGCTTCCTTGCTCTGGTGATGTTCGGAACAGCTATTCTAGCTCGTGACTGGTGACTTTATCTGCAGTATTATTGTGCCTGGATGTGTTGGCAGGGCTGAGAGCAAGCTGGATGATATGGCCAAACCCCTAATCAAATGGACGATGCCAAGTTGTACAATTTGTCCAGCAATCCCACAGGTGAAACATTGTAGATCATGGGGAATCCAATGGGCCCATTCATTCCAGGATGGGGTTCTGGTTTGTGTCTCAAGTATTCATGATCGCATCCACCAACATCCTGCCAGTGCTCACCATTGCTGCCACCTACTTGTCCTCCAGGGATCTCAGAAAAAGCTGAAGACATGGAAACTGAATGTGAAATTGTTGAATTCTGGAAACACAGAGGAACTTGAAAGAGGATGACAATGGTTGCAGAACAGCGTAACCCCCTCTTTGAATACCCAGTGCTTGGGTGGCGGAAAGCAATCTTTGCAGATGATTATTCTCTAGTTTGGGTGGGCTGGACAAGAATTTCCCAAGAGTTGGCATGGATATTGTGTTTGTTCAGGAAGGGTTTTAGGATATAGAGTCATACAGCATGGCAACAAACCCTTCAGTCCAACTAATCCATGCCAAGTGTAATCCCAAACTAAACTCGTCCCACCTGTCTCCTCCTAGTTCATATCTCTCCAAACCCGTCCTAATCATGTATCTATCAAAATGTCTTTTAAATGTTGTAATCATACCCACATCTACCACTTCCTCAGGATGTTCATTCCACACATGAATCACCCCACGTGTAAAAGCTCAACCTCTCATGTCTTTTTTACATCTCTCTCCTCTCACCTTAAAAATGTGCCCCCGGTCTTGAAATCCCCCATCCTGGGGAAAAGACAACTATCATTAACAGCTCTCATTATTTTATAAACTTCTATCAGGTCGTGTCTCAACCTCCTACGCTCCAGTGGAATAATGTTCCAGCCTTTCTTTATAACTCAGACCTTTCACATGCAGCAACATCCTGGTAAATCTTTTCTGAACCCTCTGCAGCTTGATAATATCCTTTCTATAACTAGGCAACCAGAACAGGACACAGTACTCCAGAAGAGGCCTCACCAATGTCCTGTACAACCTCAACATGGCTTCGCAACTCTTACACTCAAAGGATTGAGTAATGAAGGCAAGTGTACCAAATGCCTTTTTAACCACCCTGTCAATACGTGAACTTCAAAGAATTATGTACTTGCACCTCTTGTATTACCTCTCGCTGCTGTGATGAAGCTCAAAGTAGAATGCTCGTTTTGGGAGTCTAATATCAGGAATATTGTCAATGTGACCCATCCAACACAGCTGTTTGACCATAACCAGTACTTCAATGTTAGGCACGCTGGCCAGAGGGAGGACACTGACATTGGAGTGCTTATCCTGCCATTGCATTTGTCGAATTTGACAGAGACATTGAACGTTATATTTCTCTAGGGAGTTGAGATGTTTGCAATACATTTCAGGAAGGCTAGTAACACTGCTGCCCTGTTGACTATGAGTTCAGAGCAAGGTTGAAAACCTTTGTTATTAAATATTCTAATGTCCAAAAAGTCATTGGCTGCATTGACACACATCGAGGCAATGTTCAATCTTATTGATGACAGTGTTAAGAGGATCCTCTGAAGATATCAGAACTGATTCACATTATTGAGCAACTAGCAATCGTTCTTGTAGGTAGGGAGAGTGTCACATACAGAAGCAGACTAGACTTCTGGAAGTTTAATCTTAAACCCAGTAATGCTGATTTGGAACTCAAACTTGGAGTGCAAATACAAAGATGTCATCTACATAATGCAGCTTCATGACAGAGATGTGTGTAGTCTTGGCTTTGGACTGGAGGTGACATGGGTTGTACAGTTTCCCAATCATCCTGTAGCTTAGTTCTGCTCCAGTGGGTGGAGAGTTGCAGTGAGGAAGATGGAGAAGAGTATTGGTGCGATGACCATACATGTGCTTGACCCCAGTTTATGCTCAGATTTGTTGGGAGGATCACGGCTGCAAGTGGTCATGCAGCAGGTGAGTACTATGAACAATTTCTGCCAACAGCCAAATTTGAGAAGGTTCCTCCATAATCCCTCCTAGTTGACAAAGCCAAAGGCCTTTGAAGGAGGCCATGTCTACACATCAATAGATGGCATGCATATTTCTGCTTTTCGCTGCATTTTCCATGGAGTTGCCTTGCTTTGAAAACCACTGTACCTTTTGATTGATGAAATTGTGATTGGGAAGGAGCTATTCAGTCACTGGGAGAGTGGAAGGATGAGAGGGATTTTTATGATGACCTCCACTGTGATAGGCAGCAAAGAGACCCCTCTGTTGCTACCACAGTCTTATCTTCCTTTATTCAAAATAGTTTTAATTACTGTGCCATGGAGATCTTTGGCATTCTCTCCTTCATTGGAAATAATTAAATTGGTTTGCATCTTATGTAACATCAGTTTTGAACAATCTCTGCATATACCATTACAAATTTTCTGAATAAAACATAATTTTTGGAAAGTAAAATTCTCATTTTTTTTAAACCAATGAAACTTCCATATTTCCAAAGATATAAGATTCTCTTTATCCTGTAATGTAAAGCTTACAAACGTTTTGAATATGCCATAAATTACATTGCAACATAATGATTATTACCTTATAAATTATTTTCAAATATCTACTGTGATCTTAAGGTACAATATTTCAAACGCAACATGTGGATTTCAATTTGTAGATTTAAAATTTGCCCTTACTTTCGTTTTGTATTGTGACACAAATCTAACATACATTTAGCAAGTGTTTGAAAACATTACCACCTAAGCTAGAAAAAAATCCTTGAAATGCAAAATATCAATTTAAGTTGCACACAGACTGAACATTCTGGGGTATAAATAGGGTCTAACTCTTCAAGTGAATAGAATCTGTGTTGATTTCATTCACATCAGGGAAATGAATGAAACAATGCGTTTTGGAGCAGATTTCCTAACCGACGCTTTGAAAAATAAGCTCTTACTGCCTTAGCAATCAGAATTTTAAGAACTGAGAAGAAAGTTTCGTTTTCCATAATGTCTATTACTTAGAAACAAAAAAAAGGAGGGAAAGGGAGGGAAATGGTTACTTATCTCTCAAGTATTGACATCAAAGGCTAAAGCACCGTGGCAGTGTTTCATGAAGAAATGAACTCATCTCAACCCATGGCATTACGTGGGTCACTGACTGTTGTATAAGGGCTATCAAAGTGAAACAGTTCCAGTCTCAAAATTGTGTACTGTTCCTGCTCCTCCCAGAGGACAACTACAATGCTGTAATTCTTCAACTTTTACTTTTTAGAGAGCATTATTCCAATTACAGGTCTTTTATTTAATTCAAATTTAATCATGCAATGCCTATCACCAAGGACAGAAAACAGAGAAATTTGTGAATAATCCCAAACACACTGGGATCAACAATATTCATCAACTCATTTCACTGTTCAACAATGATTTGTTTAAATTTTTAAAAAAGCGTTTAAAATTTTACAAATTGTAAAGCCAAAGAAAGTTTCAAATTTTAGTGTTTTCACACTAACACATTTAAAGAATTCCTGTGGCATTTCAGTTAGAAAATGGAATGCTCATACAGAATAAATTGCACGATTTTTAAAGTCCGAGAATACTTTGACTTTGAGATGAGGGTATGCATCAGCAGAATGATAATTCTTAAATCTCTCACAATCCCATTCCCAACTCTCCTTGCTTTCATACCAGGCAACAAAGCAGATTTAAACAAGACTATCAACAAAGCCTTCATCTAGCCCTTTTATTTAGGCTATTCATATTCTCAGCCTTAAAATTAAAGGACTTTCACAATAAAACACAGAAATCAATGCTCCATCCATTGTAATGGTTGAAAGAAGAGATCTAATTAGAAGCTAAAACTGAGAATCATTACAACTCTTAATCCCAAACACAAGGATTGATGGCCTTTGAACACCGCACCAACCTCCTCTTTGATTTTTTTGTGAACACTCCTTATCTGAGAACTGCAATTTGCATGACTTTGCTTGCAAGCAGCTCCTATGATATGTTAATTGCAGGGTGTGTTAGTGTTAAAAGGTTAGCATAAAATTCTTTGCAAACAAGCTGATAGTTTATGATAATCTTGTTCTTAGTATTTTTCTATTGCTGGATTGCCTCCAGCTGCCGTCTTATCAAAAGCTGTTAAATATATCTTAAACAACTTATTTCATTCATAATTAATATTTAAATCACTTAGCTTAATTTGCTGTTCTGATCTGCTAACAGCCTCCAAATTATAATGTAATTAAACCATCCTCCCTTACGGATGTTTTCATTTCAGAAACAAAGGGTCAACAGCCTTCCATTCAAGATTATCACAGCATGTTACTGCAAAAGTTGAAAAACTGCAAATTTGCTTATTTGAAAGTTATTACAGATATTATAATGCACTACTGTGGAACCACAAAGGCACGTTTCATAAGTCTATATTTCTTGCATCCTTATTTTTATACAAACCCATAATTTTGAAGATGTTTACAGAAAAACTGTGGCACTGAGAGCACTATTCATTCTAAAATGGGAAAGTCTTTTGAACATAACTACCCTTTCAGGTCTTAAGGTAATTATATAGTGTGTGTATCATGTTATGACTACTGTATTTCTTTTGGATATGGGCAGAAAGACCAAAATAAAGTCTTAGCTGTAAGTGGGAAATGTTCTTGACATTTCCAAAAACCACTCAAATTTTATTATAAAGTAGATTCAATACTAAATACAAAATAATTTTATCCTCAGAAGAGGATTGAATAAAACTGACAGTGAAACCAAAAAAAGTTAAGGAAGTAACTTTACAAAGATAATCACATTCAACGCTGACTATACAAGATGAGGCTTAGAGTCTGGCAGTGAGCAACAGAACAGTGTGCCTGGGACATGCCTTGAGAATAGACTGTTCTTAACTTTCAATCTTATTAATGGAAGGGAGGATCAAAAAAAAACCTGACAGATGCACAACCTAACATTGTGGTCTGATGAACTTTTGCAAGATTTGTTAATGATTAGAGGCAAACTGTGGAAGGAATATTTAAAAGACGGAATTGGATATCCCATGATGAAGCCTTTGATAATCTTGGCCACAATAATTACCCTTTATTATTCAAACTTCTTCCGATTTTTGTCTAAACATGATATAATCTAATACCACTACAACATATAATCCTCCAAATTTTTATGCAGCATATCTTGCTTTAAATTTATATGTTCGATCAAATATTTAGAACCCAAAATTTAGCTGTCTGGGCACATTGAATTGGTTGAATCTAATTGCCAAAGTTTTCTTTCTGTTTTGCTTAGTCACTTGTCATAGCATTTGATTAATTTCAAATGTCCCCATATTGTTCCACATCGGATTATCATTGAAATACCTATCTTTATGATTGATAAAGCGCAACTATATTGCATTATTATAAAATCATGGAATGGTTACAGCACTGAAGACAACTTGCGTCCATGATGGCTATCAGAGCAGTTCTCCAACAGCCTTTTTCCTTAGGCCTACTCACTTTGTCTCAAGTTCTCATCCAATTTCATTTTACAAACCCTGATGGAATTTGCCTGTCTCACATTCTCAGATTCTGGCCATTTACAATGTGTAAAGTTTACCCTCTCGCTCACAGTTTCTTTTGCCAACTATCTTAGGTTTGTGTCCTCTGGTTGTCAATCCTTCTGCTAAAGAAGACAGTTTCTCTGTAACTAAATCTGTCTGGTTTCCTCATTATTTTGAACACTTCTGCCAAATCTTCTCTCAATCGTTTATTCTCGCGGATGTTCAGCTTCTTCAATATATGCACAGGACTGAAGCCCTTGTCCTTGGAGTCATTCTTGTAAATCTCTACTGCCCAAAATCTGACATGATCCTCTCACAGATGCCAAACCACTTATTTATAAAAACTCATCATACAGTTTCTTGCTTTGGTACCCTCTTACTGTGGTCTTATGCCTTTTTAACAACTTTCTTAACCTGCTACAAAAGGTAAAGGTAAAATTGCCTTAATCACACCAGATCATAGGATTGCTCTGTCATTAGAGAGAGATGACTGGTTTAACCTAAGGGTCAGGATTCCTGAAGAAGGGCTTATGCCCGAAACGTCAATTCTCCTGCTCCTTTGATGCTGCCTGATATTCTGCGCTTTTCCAGCAACACATTTATAAGCTCTGATCTCCAGCATCTGCAGTCCTCACTTTCTCCCTCTTAACCTAAGGGTCACCGTACCTCAGGTAAGGGGAGAGATTGAGAAGGAGAGTCCTTCATGGTAACTTCAGCCAGTGCAAGAATTGGACCCATGCTGTTGGTATTACTCTGCATCACAAAACAGTCATCCAACCAACTGAACTAACTGACCCCATGTCATCTACAACAGCTATTCTCTCTGCTCCTCTTTAATAGTGTCCTACATTTAACTTTACTTCCACTTATTTGAAATGAATTTCAGAATAGAATAGTATCCATACAGTGGGGAAACAGGCCATTTGGCCCAATAAGTCTTTATGGACTTCAGTAAGGCGTTCGACAAGGTTCCCCATGGGAGACTGATTAGCAAGGTTAGATCTCACAGAATGCAGGGAGAACTAGCCATTTGGATACAGAACTGGCTCAAAGATAGAAGACAGAAGGTGGTGGTGGAGGATTGTTTTTCAGACTGGAGAGTAGAATGCCACTAGGATCGGTGCTGGGCCCTCTACTTTTTGTCATTTACATAAATGATTTGGATGCGAGCATAAGAGATACAGTTAGTAAGTTTGCAGATGACACCAACATTAGAGGTGCAGCAGACAGCGAAGAGGGTTAACTCAGATTACAACAGGATCTGGACCAGATGGGCCAATGGGCTGAGAAGTGGCAGATGGAGTTTAATTCAGATAAATGCGAGGTGCTGCATTTTGGGAAAGCAAATCTTAGCAGGACTTATACACTTAATGGTAAGGTCCTAGGGAGTGTTGCTGAAGTTGGGAGGTCATGTTGTGGCTGTACAGGAAATTGGTCAGGCCACTGTTGGAATATTGCATGCAATTCTGGTCTCCTTCCTATCGGAAAGATGTTGTGAAACATAAAAGGGTTCAGAAAAGATTTGCAATGATGTTGCCAGGGTTAGAGGATTTGAACTACAAGGAGAGGCTGAACAGGCTGTGGCTGCTTTCCCTGGAGCATCGGAGGCTGAGGGGTGACCTTAGAGGTTTACAAAATTATGAGGGGCATGGATAGGGTAAATAGGCAAAATCTTTTCCCTGCAGTCAGGGAGTCCAGAACTAGAGGGCATAGGTTTAGGGTGAGAGGGGAAAGATATAAGAGAGACCTATGGGGCAACTTTTCATGCAGAGGGTGGTACATCTTAAGGAATGAGCTGCCGGAGGAAGTGGTACAATTGCAATATTTAAAAGGCAACATCATTGCAAATCTGGATGGATATATGAATAGGAAGGGTTTTGAGGGATATGGGCCAGGTGCTGGCAGGTGGGTCTAGATTGGGTTGGGATATCTGGTTGGCATAGACGGGTTGGACCGATTGTTTCCATGTTGTACATCTCTATGATTCTATGACTTTCCAAGTGCAATATGAATACACTTAGCTGACGTTTTATTCAATCCTTTGGTGTAATAGTTACCTACTTGTTAGAAAAATGTCACCCATAAGGGACATACACCCTTCATTATTTAGTTCATTATTGATTTAGATTAGATTAGATTAGATTACATTACAGTGTGGAAACAGGCCCTTCGGCCCAACAAGTCCACACCGACCCGCCGAAGCGAAACCCACCCATACCCCTACATTTACCCCTTACCTAACACTACGGGCAATTTAGTATGGCCAATTCACCTGACCCTGCACATCTTTTGGACTGTGGGAGGAAACCGGAGCACCCGGAGGAAACCCACGCAGACACAGGGAGAACGTGCAAACTCCACACAGTCAGTCACCTGAGGCGGGAAATGAACCCGGGTCTCAGGCGCTGTGAGGCAGCAGTGCTAACCACTGTGCCACCGTGCCGCCCACCATTGAAGAACAGGGAATTTCTGAATTTGAACAGTCTGATTATATTTTGTTATGATTTCCTGCATCTTTATCCAAAAGGAATCTTTTGACAATAAGTAGCCATCACTCTCTTGCATGTTTATCTTCTAGACAATCATGGAGGTGACAAAACTCTCAAAGAGCAGAACGAACATAGCATGAGAGCAAGCATTACTTTATTTATTTAAAGGCTACTTTCTGTTCTTTCTTTGTCACTAGTTCTATTCTTCGTTTTAATTCTGACGTGGTTCAATGCGAAATACATACACGACAGAATTGAAGTTGGAAATCTTGTGTAAGGAGGAGCAACCTGTGATCGCACAAGCAATGCTGCCATATTAGAAAAGTAGCAATTGCATAAGTAAAGGGCTTGGAGGAATAGTGTTTGTCAAAAAACACACTGCAGTGTTTTAATGAATTGCTTCTTTGAGAATTAGTTGATGGGTTGGAGAGATACAGCGATTATTTTAGAGATGGAGTAGAGATATAGAGCATTTATTTTAGACCTACAGGGATCACCAAATAGGCCAGACAGCAACAAGTTCAGCAAGTTGTCCCCCAGCAACCTGCCATCAGCCTTCTGAAAACTGCTAAAGTAATTCATAGTTACAGGAGATAACAATGGGTGGTCACAAAATTACATATTGGAAACCTTTTTGTAATCTAGAAGTCGAATATGGCATGACACAGTGTCAAGATTCTAAAAAGAGTAGTCCTGCCCAACAACATGGGTGCCAATCAGTCTGATTGCCATAGTGGAAGCACAGCTGCAAGAAAATAAAGTGCTGTTCTGTAACAAACAGCTGTCTATTAGGAAATAGGGGAATAAATAAATGTGCACTCACCATCATGCCCTATGTTTCAATGAATGAACGTAATATAAAGTTGGCTGTTTTGCAAATCTGCAGTGTTCTAGTTAACATAACCTACTGTTTATGTATACTTTTCCAAAAGAACAGTGTGTAAAACTACTTGTTGTTTCATCTAGGTCAAGCTGTCATACAACAGCCAAGTTCTAACATTGTTTGGGAGAGGTTTCATCTGCAGAGCACTCCCCCTTTATGGCAGATGTAATCAGGTCTCCATTCCAGAACGAATGGCCATTCAACACAGAATATAACCGCTAAAAAATTACAATGTATCACATACGCCCATGACTGCACATTGAACAAAGTACAATATTACCATTAACTCGCGCTATCCCATAGTTCTCTTCACAGTTGAACAGCCCACAAACATAGACATGAACACCTTTCAAGGTCAGGGAACTTTAGACATAAATCACAAATCAGGACATGAAAAATTATAAAAAGAGTAAAACTAGTAATACTGGCAAGGAGCTTTCAACTGGCATTGCTCACAAAAAGGCTCACAGTGATTGCATTCACACAATCCCCATCTCTCTTGACATGTAGTGCCTTTAATGCAGTGAAAGATTCTAAGTTGCATTGTAGAGCAACATTATGAAGCAATTATAACATTGGGATGTATTATGAAACATTAGGTCAGATAATCTAAACCTTGGGCAAAGAGATAGGTTTTCAAGCACTTTTAAAAGGATTAAGATGAGATAGAAAGGTAACAGGCTATGAAGGGAATTCCAGAGCTTGGGGTCTAGGTAACTGCAGATATAGTCACCAGAGGGATAATGATGATTGGAAATGCACAAGAGCCCAAAATCCGAGGAATGGGGATACCATGGCTGTTGGAGGAAATGAAAGATTTACAGAGGGGAAGACGTTGGAGTGAGTTAAACTATGGATTGGAGTTTTAAAATCAAGATGCTCATTGATCTCCATAGGTGAAAAAGCCAAGGGTACTTGGAGAATGGCACTTGCTGCAAGTTACCGCAGGGTCGGCAAAGTTTTTGATGGTCTCTGAAATATAAGAGTTTGAATGGGTTAATATCCAGGACAGTGAGAGAAACACCACCCACTGTGAGAATAGACATGGCCATGGCTTCCAGAGAGATAGTCATAGTTACAAAATTGTTTAAAGTCGCTGAATATGTCACTAGTTATCATTCAAACCTATTGAATACTTGGTAAACTCTCCTGCTTAGACTACCCAAACATAAAACAATTTCAAGTTTACCAAACTTAGAAAAGAGGAGACAAGCCACAAGTACAATGGAATGGTCTAGAAGTAACAAATGCAGATTGAGGATTTCAGCAGCAGATGAACTGAGACGGGGGTAAAGTCAAACAATGTTATGGATGTAGAAATAGGTAGTCTTAGAGATTGCATGCATATGTGGTATGCTTCATCTCAGGATCAAATGTAACACTAAGATTGTGAATACACTGGCTTCATTTCAGACTGTTGTTCAGGAAAGTGATGGACTTGGCGGTTAGGGTACAGAGGATGGAGAAGGATGATTTCAGTCTTCCCAATATTTAATTGGAAATGATTTCTTCTCATGCAGTAAGAGGATAAGTAGTCTGATAATGTTGCAATGGCGGATGAGTCAAGAGAGATGGTGGTAAGGTAGTGTGTGTGTGTGCGCGTGTGTGCGTGTCATAAAATTAATATCATGTCTTTGAATGATGTTGCCAAGTGGCAGCATGTATATGAGAAATAGACAGGGATCAGGGATTAATCCTTGCAGCATCAGATAAACCATTCTGGGTAATCCAAGATGGAGGACAGGAAAAATCTCAGGCTATAAGAGCTGCTACTTTTTTTGAGGTATTTTAGTTGTCGGAGGTGATTTCCTCAAATTCCAGGAGCAGCAAAAACTGTTTTATATGATGTTGCATTGTTTTGGAACTTTGGAAAAAAAAGTCAAAACAACAGCAGTTTAAAAGGGAGAAGAGCAGACAAAGGAAGCACATGGTGAGGACAGTGCAGGAGAGAGAGAAAGAGAGAACCTGCACAGTTACCGCCTGTTACTGCCTTTGCTGATTGAATTAGTGTATCGCTGGACATCGGAGTGCATCTGG
>NC_057747.1:15666614-15683355 GCF_004010195.1 Chiloscyllium plagiosum | reverse complement strand
GGTTTAGATGGAGAGGGATTTGTTAAGTGTGTACAAGACAATTTTCTGATTCAGTATGTGGATGTACCTACTAGAGAAGGTGCAAAACTTGACCTACTCTTGGGAAATAAGGCAGGGCAGGTGACTGAGGTGTCAGTGGGGGAGCACTTTGGGGCCAGTGACCATAATTCTATTCGTTTTAAAATAGTGATGGAAAAGGAGAGACCAGATCTAAAAGTTGAAGTCCTAAATTGGAGAAAGGCCAATTTTGATGGTATTAGGCAAGAACTTTCGAAAGCTGATTGGAGGCAGATGTTTGCAGCTAAAGGGACAACTGGAAAATGGGAAGCCTTCAGAAATGAGATAACTGTCAGGGTGAAAGGGAAGGCTGGTGGGTGAAAGGGAAGGCTGGTAGGGTTGGGAATGCTGGATGACTAAAGAAATTGAGGGTTTGGTTAAGAAAAAGAAGGAAGCATATGTCAGGATAGATCGAGTGAATCCTTAGAAGAGTATAAAGAAAGGAGACTTATACTTATGAGGGAAATCAGGAGGGTAAAACGGGGACATGAGATAGCTTTGGCAAACAGAATTAAGGAGAATCCAAAGGGTTTTTACAAATATACTAAGGACAAAAGGGTAACTAGGGCGAGAACAGGGCCCCTCAAAGATCAGCAAGGCGGCCTTTGTGTGGAGCCATAGAAAATGGGGGAGATATTAACTGAATATTTTGCATCAATATTTACTGTGGAAAGGATATGAAAGATATAGACTGTAGGGAAATAGATGCAAAATGTCCAGATTACAGAGGAGGAAGTGCTGGATGTCTTGAAACAGTTAAAGGTGGATAAATCCCCAGGACCTGATCAGGTGTACCCGAGAACTCTGTGGGAAGCTAGAGAAGTGATTGCTGGGCCTCTTGCTGAGATATTTGTATCATCGATAGTCACAGGTGAGGTGCCTGAAGGCTGGAGGTTGCCAAACGTGGTGCCACTGTTTAAGAAGGACGGTAAAGACAAGCCAGGGAACCAAAAACCGGTGAACCTGACCTCGGTGGTGGGCAAGTTGTTGGAGGGAATCCTGAGGGACAGGATGTACATGTGTTTGAAAAGGCAAGGATTGATTCGGGATAGTCAACATGGCTTTGTGCGTGGGAAATCATGCCTCACAAACTTGATTGAATTTTTTGAAGAAGTAACAAAGCAGATTGATGAGGGTAGAGCAGTAGATGTGATCTATATGGACTTCAGTAAGGCATTCGACAAGGTTCCCCATGGGAGACTGATTAGCAAGGTTAGATCTCATGGAATACAGGGAGAACTAGCCATTTGGATACAGAACTGGCTCAAAGATAGAAGACAGAAGGTGGTGGTGGAGTGTTGTTTTTCAGTCTGAAGGCCTGTGACCAGTGGAATGCGACTAGGATCGGTGCTGGGCCCTCTACTTTTTGTCATTTACATAAATGATTTGGATGCGAGCATAAGAGGTACAGTTAGTAAGTTTGCAGATGACACCAACATTGGAGGTGTGGTGGACAGCAAAGAGGGTTACATCAGATTACTACAGGATCTGGACCAGATGGGCCAATGGGCTGAGAAGTGGCAGATGGAGTTTAATTCAGATAAATGCAAGGTGCTGCATTTTGGGAAAGCAAATCTTAGCAGGACTTATACACTTAATTCTCCTGTTCCCTGGATGCTGCCTGACCTGCTGCGCTTTTCCAGCAACACATTTTCAGCTCTGATCTCCAGCATCTGCAGACCTCACTTTCTCCTTATACACTTAATGGTAAGGTCCTAGGGAGTGTTGCTGAACAAAGAGACCTTGGAGTGCAGGTTCATAGCTCCTTGTAAGTGGAGTCGCAGGTAGATAGGATAGTGGAGAGGGCGTTTGGTATGCTTTTCTTTATTGGTCAGAGTATTGAGTACAGGAGTTGGGAGGTTATGTTGTGGCTATACAGGACATTGGTTAGGACACTGTTGGAATATTGCATGAAATTCTGATCTTCTTCCTATCGGAAAGATGTTGTGAAACTTGAAAGAGTTCAGAAAAGATTTACAAGGATGATGCCAGGGTTGGAGGATCTGAGCTACAGGGATAGGCTGAACAGGCTGGGGCTGTTTTCCCTGGAATTTCAGAGGCTGAGGGGTGACCTTATACAAAATTATGAGGGGCATGGATAGGATAAATAGACAAGGTTTTTTCCCTGCGGTCGGGGAGTCCAGAACTAGAGGGCATAGGTTTAGGGTGAGAGGGGAAAGATATAAAACAGACCTAAGGGGCAACTTTTTCACACAGAGCGTGAGCTGGCGGAGGATGTGGTCGACGCTGGTACAATTGCAATATTTAAGAGGCATTTGGATGGGTATATGAATAGGAAGGGTTTGGAGGGATATGGGCCGGGTGCTGGCAAGTGGGACTAGATTGGGTTGGGATATCTAGTCGGCTGGAACGAACGGTCTGTTTCCATGCTGTACATCTCTATGACTTGAAGTGATTCTCTGCCTATGATTAGGTAGGTGAATGCAGACCCACACAACTGGGTAACATTGAAGAAGCTTTAGAGGAGGTTGATGTCGTCAATCATATAGACAGATCGAAAAGGTAGCGGAGGGAAAGCTTATGTTTGTCACTTTATGGAGGTGCTGGTGTTGAACTGGGGGTGGACAAAGTTAAAAATCACATACATGAAATAAAACCAGTCTGACTCTGGGGCTGTGACTTGAAAGAAATTCTGGGGTTTACATATTAATTAATTGAAATCTGCATCCACAATCTAAGTGATTAAAGACTTAACAGCCATCTAGGTTTGTCTAATGCACTGCATCAGTTGTATTATACTTTGAACTTTTACTTATAAATTGTGTGACCTATGTATCCTGTCCCACTAGCTACCTGACAAAGGGGCAGCGCTCCAAATGTTTATACTTACAAATAAACCTGTTGGACTATAACCTGGCGTTGTGTGATTTTTCAGGTTGTCAAAGTAACATGGACCATCATTGAATACTTGTTGGTCTTCCAGAACAAGGACTTGACCTTGACCAAGCGTTGCAGACTGGCACATTCCAAAGTCAAAGACTGTGTGTTAAGGGGTGCACTAAAGCAGCTGCCACGAAGGCACGGTGGGGAAAGACCACTGTCTGGGGCTTTTCTACAGAAGTTAAATGGGATTTGAGACAAAAGACTGCAGATGCTGAATTCCAGGATAGGCGAGCAGGAGGCTGGAAGAACACAACAGGCCAGGCAGCATCAGGAGGCGGAGAAGTCAACATTTTCGGTGTAACCCTTCTTCAGGAAGTTAAATATGGTTTCACTCAGTTATTGGACATTTCCAGTACCTCAACTTTATGTAAATATAATCTTACACAAAAAAGACATGACTTTGGTTTGTTTGTTGGAAAAAAATTAAACTCTAATGCTTGTTTGTTGTTTTCATATGCTATTGTACAGAACCAATCAATAAAGTATATTTTGAAATAAAAAGCAATCATTGAATACTTTGTAACTCCTTTAAGCATAGTATACTGACCCATGAATAAGATCTGATTTGGTTTCTGTTATATATTTACCTTGCTTTTAAGGAACTTGAAGGACTATGTGCATACATTGTTGCAATTTGCCCTTGCAGTTAACCTGTTTTGTGTTGCAAGCTATACACAGAAGTAATTTTTTTTAGATTAGATTACATTATAGTGTGGAAACAGGCCCTTCGGCCCAACAAGTCCACACCGATCCGCCGAAGCGCAATCCACCCATACCCCTACATTTACCCCTTACATAACATTGCGGGCAATTTAGCATGGCCAATTCACCTGACCTGCACATCTTTGGACTGTGGGAGGAAACCGGAGCACCCGGAGGAAACCCACACAGACACGGGGAGAACGTGCAAACTCCACACAGTCGCCTGAGGCGGGAATTGAACCCGGGTTTCCGGCGCTGTGAGGCAGCAGTGCTAACCACTGTGCCACCGTGCTGTAATGTTTTGCTGTAATGTCTGTTTCACCGTTTTAAGTAAACAAACCTAAAATCTCTGATGAAGAATTGATTATAAAACTACTATTAATGATACATCATGCTAATAATACCTGTCTTGTTTGAGCAGTCAGCAAACAAGTTAATCTACAGGTGAAATACATAGTAGACGGTCTTTAATTTTGCATGAGACAACCCTTAATATCTTTGTTTATTACTGTAGAGAGTTTTGAAAAGAAACAGCTTACAAGTCAGCACACAAATCTCTACTAAACTTGAGAAACACAAGTGATCAGGATGTGTGCCAAGTTAAAGCAAGCAAGGTCAAAAGTTCATTGTTAGAAAGTCCATAAAATTCCATAATATAAATTGGGACACGGCAAACCTCCCTGCAGAATTCAAAATATTTAAACAGCATTAGAGTTTCTGAATTCACATGTGTCCAGTGCAAAAAAAAGGCATTAAAACTTGTTTAGCAACTGGAAATGAAATTGGAGCATCAGGAAAAGGAGCTAAAATAACTCCAAAAGATTCAGATCTCCTTAGGAAACCAATTCAGAATCAGAATTAACTTCCATATTCTTAGGAGTAAATTACTGCTGATGCTGGAATCTAAACTGAAAACAGCAGGTCGGACAGCATCGATGGAGAGAGAGCATGCTGAGGTTTCAAGATGACTCTTCCTCAGAACTGATATTCTTTGGTTAGAATTCATGTCATTTTGACAGAAGCCTTTAGAATCCGCAGACGTTGTGACTTGTGACTCATTATTTGATTTTCAGATGGAGAGCTAGAAAACAGGTTATGCACAGAAGACAATGAATTTTAGGTACGTTGTATAGCCCAACAATACCAGTCTACAGAGTTCTGTTTTTGCATCAAACAGTTCAGGAATGTTAAATATTGATCAAATCAAAATTAATAATAGTGCAGTGCAGAGTTGGGGATTCTCAGAATATACAGAGTCATAGCTGTAGAGACGTACAGCACGGAAACAGACCCTTCGGTCCAAATCGTCTGTGCCGACCAGATATCTTAACCTGATTTAGTCCAATTTGCCAGAACTTGGCTCATATCTCTCTAAATCTTTCCTATTTATATACCCATCTGGATGCCTTTTAAACGTTGCAATGGTACCAGTCTATTCAGCCTCTCCCTATGGCTCAAACTCTTCATCCTTGGCAACATCCTTGTAAATCTTTTCTGAACTCATTCAAGTCTCACAACATCCTTCTGACAGGCGGGAGACTAGAATTGCACACAATATTCTAAAAGTGGCCTAACCAATATATGTGCAAGATAACTCCACAGTTCTCGCTAATGTCATTGTTTTAGGAGCACAAGGAGATGGAATCAATGTATAAATTATGATAAAAGGGAGGGTCACAATGAACTCAAAGTACCCCAAAGATGATCAAGAAATGTGAGAACTCAAAAAATCATATATTTAAGAAAAATTAAGAATTGGATTTTTATAGCACCTTTTACTTCATCAGCCTTCATTCAATCTGAGCACTGCAATCAAAGAATAGTCAGTGTTGTTATCGAGGTGAAAATGGTCACCTCGATAACATGCTCTCTTTCATACATACCTCCTTACAAACAGCAAGAAAATGAGCAACAATATCGTCAACGCATGATATGATGCTCGTTGAGGGATGAATGATGACTCGGATATGAAGATCCTTCTGCTCTTGGATAAAAAAGCATGGTCAAATATTTTACCTTGTCTTGAAAAAGTTGGTTTTAACCTTGAACTAGTATTTCATCCAAAAAAGATGGACCTCTGACAGAGATAATGGTTTATGGTTGTTTCTTGGATTGGAGGAAGGTAAATAGTGAAGATCCCTGGGGGTCAATATTAGGATTGCTACTTTTGTGAATAACCAAAAGTTGGATGTACAGGGCACAATTTCAAAAGTTGCAATAACACAAAAATTAGAGGTATGATGAATTGCGAGACAGATAGTTCAACTCTTCAAGAGAACAGGTTGGTGGAATGAGTGGTCATATGTCGATGAAATTTAATATCACAAAGTCTGAAAAGAGAGATTAAGAATGGCGAAAGACAATATAAAACAAAGGATGAAACTTTGAAGTGCAAGTATAGAGGGACCTACATCTGGGCAGCACAGTGGCTCAGTGGTTAGCATTGCTGCAAGATAGAGCCAGGGACCCAGGTTTGATTCCAACCTCAGGCAATGGTCTGTGTGGAGTTTATACATTGTCTCTGTGTCTATGTGGGTTTCCTCCGGGTGCTCCAGTTTCCTCCCACAATTCAAATTTGTGCAGGTAAGGTGAATTGGCCATGCTAAATTGCCCACGGTGTTCAGGGATGTGTAGGTTAGGCACATTAGTAAGGGGTAAATGTAGAGTAGGGTAGGAGAGTGGGTCTGAGTGCATTACGCTTCAGAGGGTTGGTGTGAACTGGTTGGGCCAAATGCCCTGTTTCCATACTGTAGGGATTCTATAATTCTATGCATGGATCATTGAAGATGGCAGTTCAGGTTGAAAAAACTTTTAACAAGTCAAATGGGAGCTTCACTCGAACAAAGTACCTTAGTATTTCTTTCAAAAGTGTTGATTTCTGACAATAGTTTCCTGAACTGGTCAGAATTAAAGCAAGGAAAGATATTTGATGGGGAGAGGTTTGTTCAGGAAGTATTGATGTGCACAAGTGATGCATCTGAACAAGAGGTGAATGAGGAATGAGGAATGAGGAAGGCCTTCATCACCCTGATGAAGAACTTTTGCTCGAAACGTTGATTTTCCTGCTCCTCGGATGCTTCCTGACCTGTTGTGCTTTTCCAGCAGCACTCTAATCTTGACTCTGAATTCTTAAGTGGTAGAACCTAGTGAAGTATTTATTACATCAATTGGTGTTAGGATCTATTAATAATTTGTTAACTGGAATTATTAAACTAGGCCAGTAAGACAGTGCCAGAAAATTACTATTAAGATATTCTTTCCACAAGGAAGCATTAAAACCATCAAGAAGGCTGCTAGTTTCCTTTCCTTTGTTTTAATGCCAGCTTTTTCTTTGGGAACTGATAATAGCATTCACTTGCTGATATGTCAAAAATGGATTGCAACTCAAGATGAAAGCATGACTACAATAAACTCAGTGTTTGAGGTCACTTGTGTACATTTCCATCAAAAGAGGCACCTTATTCTGTTGCCTACACACTAATACAAAGACTCCAGCTGGGAAACTTGTAAAGCTCTGGTAACAACATTGTTAAAATGGCTTTAGGCAACCCCTCCCAATCATTCAGAGTCTGCTGTTTACTTCTTTGTAAACACTGTCGCTTACAGACTCCGAGGCACCAACTCTCTGATATTAGCCTTCACTTACATGAAACTGTGCAGAAGCTTAACTTGTTTGACCTTTTTAATAATCTCTGAAACTAAACTGTGTGCGGTAGCACAGTAGAGTATTTAGAAACATGCCTGATATTTGACATTTTCTTGGAATTTGGGAATTTTCTATCATACATAGTGAGTGCAAAGGAGATCTGCTATGTCATGGTGAGTTGAAATAGTTTCATGCTTCAGTTCATTTACAACATTCAATAATGAGTTTAAAAGAGCATGGTTTTCTGCAATACCTGGTTTACAAACTAGACATTCCAGTACGTAAACCACGAACATTTGGAAGGAATCCAGGGTTCAAGTGAGAAGTTACATTTATATAGCTGCTTTCAGGCAGAAAATGGTTTTCAAGGCATACATGGAAGTACAATCCGAAAGAAAACAAAATACTGTAGATGCTGGAAATCAGAAATAAACAAAAAAAAATGCTTAGCTTCTGAACATTGTAGCAAGCTGTCCAGGAGAAAACAAAACCATAAAGGCAAAAAAAAATTGTATTCACTTTCTTTGAACATGTTCATACACTAGCTATAAAAACATTGGTGATGGGTGAATGTCTGCTGACTGGGAATGATTGTGGTAAGCGATCGCGTGATGAAACCTTAAAGTGTACATCCAAAGTTGGAAGTCCTGATTTACAACCGTCATGAAGTGTCAGCAGAACCTTGTGATGTTGCCAATGATCTTTACAATAGTAAGGGAACAGGGTTTTTAAGCCTTCTTCCCTGTAGTTGTATGACACCCAATAGTCCAGGTATAAATTGGTCCTTTAAGTTTCAGTTTTTGCACAGCTACTCAAAAAAGTTAAAAGGGGTCACAACACTTAATCAAATCACTGATCAGCCTGGAATTGGTTCAACTGAGAGTTAAAAACAGCATTGAATTTCTGACAATTCAGTTATAGCTGTAAGACAGAAGGAACCAATGCAACGGGGAGTTTGTGCTGGGGACTGAAGATGGTTGATGAGATCATGGGTCAGGGTAATAACTGTTGGTGGGGGGGTCATTAAAGAGATTGCAGGGCACATTTGAAATAGCATTGAGGGAAGCAAATTGAGTGACTGTAGGGGAAGCGCTCTGCTCTTCTCGGCAGACAAGTCGTGCCGAATCCAGTTTCTCTCACCTCTCTAATTGCTGCATTTGACTTTCAATGCTTTAAGATGCAGACCTACAGCCTTTAAATCAAACAGCACATTCAGGTTTGAGGCATTTTGCAAAGTTTTAGCCCTTGTGCTTTCAGAATTTCAACAACACTCCGTTCATTTATGATGCAACATTAGCAGAAGCATTTCCTGCACAGGTATAGAGTCATACAGCATGGAAACTGACTCTTGGGTCCAACCTATCCATACCAATCAAGTTTCCTAAACTGAAACTAGTCCCAACTGCCTGCGTTTGGCCCATATCCCTCTAAACCATTGCAATTCAAATGTTTTTTTTAAATGTACTAATTGTACTCACCTCTACCACTTCCTCTGTCAGTTCATACCATATACACACTACCCTCTACGTGAAAAAGTTGCCCCTCAGGTCTCTTTTAAATTTTTCCCCTCTCACCTTAAACCTATGCCGTCTTGTTTTGGACTCCATTACCCTGAGGAAAAAGCTCTGACTATTCATCTTATCCATGCCCCTCATGATTTTATAAAACTCTAAGGTCATCCCTCATCCTTCTACCCTCCAGGATGGAAGGTCCCAGCCTATCCAGCCTCTCCTTACAAGTCAAACTCTACAGTCTCTGTAACATCCTTGTAAACCTTTTCAGCATGCAGTCTCAGCATCAGTCACTGCATTAAAATTAACAAGTTGGCTTGACACAGACTAACAACGGTGTTTGTTTTTAATCAACTACAGGTCCTTTTATCTACTTTACCTGTAACTTATTAACTTTTGCTTTGTAAAATATGTTTCTGATAATCGAGTGAAAGAAGAGAAGAATCAGGAAAATTCAGTGAATTAATTCAGAATTTTCAAAGATCTATAAGAAACGCTCAGATTTTTTTCTTTTTATATAAAGTGTTTTGAATACAATACTTGACAAATTTATCATACATATGATTTGAAGGAATGCTGTTCAAGAGTCTGATTAACACCCAACTGTGCTATCTAGGCTCTGAGGGACTCCCGACACAAAGCCTTAACACACTAGTGGGAAAATAATATTTAAATAACCTCATTTAATTTGTTGACTTTCTCAGTCTGATTTATTATGAATATAGGCAATTTTGATTTGTGTCATGTCAAGGGTGGATTTTGATCCCTCTGTGGATGTAACCATTTCTCCACCTCAATGTCATTTACAGTGCTTTTGTTGCTGGCCACAGGAATGATTGCTCATGTACCAGCAGCAACAGTGTGGGTCAAATACACATGTGCATCTGTTCCTGCTGCACTTCCACCTCGTGGCTGGAGTTTCAGTCTTTATAATTGATGTGTGGCGTTGAATCAATCTCTTTGACAGCTCTGATGGAGGACATAGCCTTTGATAACATCGATAAGGTCTCAAAGAGCCAGTCCAAAGGTAAAACAAAGATAAAAGCAATTTAGCTTTTGGTCAAAGCAGTTCTGCTCCCCTCATGTCTATTGGCCATTTGGACATAAAAAGACTAAATTAATTTTGGAAAAAACACAATTACTTGAAATGCATGATGTGGTCATTAATTTTTTTTTTAAAAAAAAGCTCTTTTGGTCATATGGCAACATGAAAAGAGGAAGAATTCATAAAATCACAGAATCCTTACAGTGTGGAAGCTGCCCATTCAGCCCATCAAGTCTACACTGACCTTCCAAAGAGCATCCCCTCTTAGAGTCAGCCCCTCTACTCTATCCCTGTAGCCCCTCATTTCCATGGCTGACCCATTAAACCTACACATCTTTGGACTGTGGGAGAAAACCAGAGCACCCAGAGGAAAATCCACACAAACACAGGTAGAATATGCAAACTCTACAGTCACTTGAGAGTGGAATTGAACCCAGGTCTCTGGCCTTGTGAGGCAGCAGTGCTAACCACTAAGCCAGCATGACAAATAGTTTGCAGAAATGAAGAGGGGTGAATGTAAGAAAGTAACTTAAGCTTCTTGCCAATGCAATAGGCAGGTTTTTAACTACCTTTACTTTGGAGGTAGCTTTACAGTTTAAGGATCTCATTAAGCCAGAAGCTGGCATGAAGTGCATCAGAATTTCAATCCTTAAGGAGGCTAATGTAGATTCATGTCTTTCAAAAGGCATGAGCAACAGTTAAAGGATTGATCAAGTCACAACAACAGCATTAAAGTAAGGCCAGAAACTGAAATCTTACAGCTTATATAATTGGCAACACTGAAGTTTTCAACTGGTTTCCAACATTAGCATTTAGACAAGTGAAACAGTATAAATACATATTTATATGTTTCAGACACCATCCATTGCATACAAGTACAGAATGACACTTGAGCCTTGATTTTCTTCTCTCCAAATTATGATCTCACAAAAGAATGCTGAAATTTCATTTAATGAATTAATTTTCAGAGTAATTTTGATTCCTGAAAGTTTAGTTGCAGCTTTCTATTTCCCCAAGAGATCCAACAGTTTTCTCAGATACTTGCTCAATGGGATGGACCAAGTGAATTCTTATTATTCCATATTTTGTTACATCTCTTAATTTAAATATGGTCTTAGTGTTCTTGGTGGACTTTGTACACAGTGATAAATAATTTCACAACCACCCATAAAATGCAGTTGGTGGTTAATCCTTCAAAATGATAAGTACTGATCATTGATAGTGTCCTTGATAGTGGGGAAGCAATGCTAATAGACTCAGTTCAGGAGCAGGAACATGACAGTTTTCCAAAACACCACCCAGCCTTAGCAACTGGGGAGGGAAAAGGAGAATGGTTAAGTTTTCATTCTGCTTCATTCTGCAAAGCGACATCTGTGGTCCCCCAGAGAGGCCAATGGAATCCATTGTCATATAATTGTTCACCGAATGAATCCATTGTTCACCGAATGAATAAATGAGTGATTATTGTCATATATATCTTTAAGATACAGTGAAAAGTGTATTGTCACCCACAATCAATTTCAAGTTACAATAACGATAAAAAGAAATTACTTAATAGGAGTTCATCTCTGTTCAATTTAGGGTCTCAAGCCTGGCTTCAGGGCTTCTGCAAATGTGTGCAAGATGTTCTGGTGCTCTAGGAGTCCTGCTCTGGATACAGTGACAACGCCAATGCCCCAGGAGATCCTGGCTCTACTGGCACCACCGCCTCGCGAGCACCAGTAAGAGTCCCAGCACCGGGCTCTGCCACCACCAAGAATCCAGTTTCCAGGCTTACTGCTGCCATTAAAATTCCTTGCTGTAACATGGCTGGAATCCCTCTCTGGGCCTACTGCTGCTGGGAGTCCCTGCTCCTGGCCTAATGTGGCTGGTAGTCCGTGTTCTGGGTCTATTGCCACCAGGAGTCCCTGCTCCAGGCCTAGTACCACCGGGAGTCCCTGCTCTGGGGCCATTGCTGCTGGGAATCCCTGCTCCGGGCCTAGTGCCGCCGGGAGCCCCTGCTCTGGGTCTAGTGCTGCCGCGAGTCCCTGCTCCAGGCCTATTACCGCCGGGAGTCCCTGTTCTGGGTCTATTGCCGCCGGGAGTCCCTGCTTCAGTCCCATTGCTACCAGCTGTCCCTGCCCCAGGCATATTGTCCGCAGGAGTCACTGTTCCGGGCCTAGTGCTGCCAGGAGTCACTGCTCCAGGCCTAGTACCGCCGGGAGTGGCTGCTCCGGGCCCAGTGCCATCAGGAGACCCTGCTCCAGGACCAGTGACACCGGCAGTCCCTGCTCCAGGCTGAGTGCCGCTAGGAGTCCCTGCTCCAGGCCCAGTGCTGCTGGGAGTTTCTGTTCCGGGCCTCGTACCGCCGGGAGTTTCTGCTCCGGGCCTAGTACCGCCAGGAGTGGCTGCTCCGGGCCCAGTGCCATCAGAAGACCCTACTCCGGGCCCTGTGGTGCCAGGAGTCCCTGCTCTTGACCGATTGCCGTCGGGAATCCCTGTTCTGGGCCTAGTGCTGCCGGGAGTTCCTGCTCCGAGCCTAATGGTGCCGGGAGTCCCTGCTCTGGGCCGAGTGCCACTGGGAGTTTCTGCTCTGGGCCCAGTGCTGCCGGGAGCCCCTGCTCCGGGCCCAGTGACACCGGCAGCCCCTGCTCGGGGCCCAGTGGTGCTGGGAGTCCCTGCTCTGGGCATATTCCTGTCCCGGTCCACGCCTCCACTATACACACAACCACCACAACACCACTCCAGCCTCGAAGAAGAATAATAAAAGGAAAAAAGATGAAAAATACATTGAGAAAACAATACTGCTATCCTGAATTGGATGGGCTCTGCTGAGCTGAACACTACTTACCGTGCCAGGGCTATCTTGGATCTTGAGTCATCACATCAGCAGGAAACCACAGCATCCCAGAGAAGCAAAACACATGTGAAAACATCGCACAAAAAAATGTATTGGCCTATTCAGTAGAGGAGGCAAGAAAGTGAACATAGGTTTTTAGTTTTTTACCTTTAACTTCTTTCTTTCTTATTCTCTATTTGATTGTTTAAGCGGATTATTGGTCAGAGTCTGAAATTGATGGCAATTCCCAGCAGGTAGTTCAGCATCAGCTAAAGCCAGTTTAAGTTACAAGGTCCTTCTTCTGGCTCTTTAGTTGATTATGAGTTCATCACTGGGCTTCTCGCAACACAGAAAAGTAAGACGGATGGTATTAACAGCTTTCCCTCTTTATACAGGATCACTCATGGCCTCCTGCAGAAGATCCTTCTCACAAGGTAAAATATTCAGAACTTTTCCACTGCTTTGCCAAATTATTAAAAGGTAAAAATCACAATGTCATAATCTTCAGGTCAGTGATTAGTCCAGGGGAAAGATCCATGGTTTGATGATCATGGAGATGCTAAAACGTTCCACATCTGAGTATTCCTTTCATATTGAAGAACAAGAAACATACTGAGCAATTACATAAATATCTACCTCAGAGTGTTGATATTGTAGTAGTGAAAGTACAGTAGTAGGCAATCAGACTGAAGAAAGTGGTGAATAAACTTCCCTCATTTTGAGCAGATTGTAATTTAGAATGTAAAACAATGCTGCATTGTAAGGTCTGACTGTGTCTCAACAAAAATAAAAATTTCAACGGACCACACAAACATTTTGATCTTCATGCAGTGGAAAATACACAATTGCATCAAATCACTGTACACCACTACAATTCACCAGCAGGGTGTTCCCATTGCACTCGAGTGTTTTATTCACATCTGCACATCAAAATGGCACATATCCAAGTTTGGCCCTGGCTCTCCTCTGGAGCACATGACAGCATCAAGCTCAGCACATTACAATCTATTCCCCTAGAAGAAAGAATGATACAATGTGCACATTGTTAAAAGTTCATCTTGCTTCCATTACGGTATGCCGACTGGTAATAAATTACATTAAGTAGTCACAGACTGCACCACGTGAACAGAAAGTCCAAGCCAAGCCAGAAAAAGCCGAGATTTCACCATTTGTATGAACAGGCACAGAGGAATTGCTTTTTTAAAAGGAATTTAACAGAGATTTTAGCAAATTTTCATACATTCTAAGTACAGAACTACTACAGTTGTCATTCTTTTGTTGTAAAAGCTCAGCAGGTCTGGCAGCATCTGTGGAGAGAGTTCAGAGTTAACGCTTTGGGACAAGTGACCCTTCCTCGAAACTCAGTTCTTTTGGATTTTATTTGCTATTCTTTTACTGTTCTACTCCAAACCCTATCCAATAAAATTAGCATTTCCTTCCACCCTCAAGTGCAAAAGTTGGATTCATACATTTCTTGCCTAAAGATGAAAGCACATAAAAAGATGACCTTTGTGGATGATCTACATCATAGCAGTCAGACACCCAGTACATAATATCAGTAGCTGTATTTCTTTTTGGGTGATTCATGTGATATGGATATCTCTGGCTCAGCCAGCATTTATTGATATGGATATCCCTGGCTCGGCCAACATATATCAATATGGATATCTCTGGCTCGGCCAGCATTTATTGATATGGATATCCCTGGCTCGGCCAACATATATCAATATGGATATCTCTGGCTCGGTCAGCATTTATTGTTATGGATATCCCTGGCTCGGCCAACATATATCAATATGGATATCTCTGGCTCGGTCAGCATTTATTGATATGGATATCTCTGGCTCGGCCAACATATATCAATATGGATATCTCTGGCTGGGTCAGCACTTATTGCTTATCCATAAATACATTTTAGAGGGTCCTTATTCATAGAGAAAAGATGCTGTACCTGAAAGCTGAGATAAAGATGGTTGGCAGTAAAGAAATGGATCTTAAAGAGGGCAGTTGCTAAAGACACTGAAACGATTCTTGGAATGGGGGTAAGTAACTGGGATGTTGATAAAGAAAATGACAGTGATGGGTTGCTGTATATTAGGCTGTGGAATACAATTAGATAATTAGGTGTCAAGGAGAGAGAGAAGGAGCAGGTGAATTGCAAATGGGTCTGTACAAGGCTAAGGTTGGTATGGGGATTTGGGTGGGAGCAGGATCAAGGAAGAAGACCAACACCGTACATAATGCTCCAAATATGATCTCACCTATGCCCAATTGGTGCATAAGCAAAATCTCTGTATGTTTGTATTTAATTTGTTTCTCAATAAACAAATACGTGCTGTTAACTTTTACCTTAGTATGGCTGCATATTAACATTTTGGAATTCATGCATCAAGACTTCCAGATCTTTCTGCATCTCAGAACGCTGCAATCTCTCTCTCACCATTTAGATAATACAATGTGGGCGGCACGGTGGCACAGTGGTTAGCACTGCTGCCTCGCAGCGCCAGAGACCCGGGTTCAATTCCCGCCTCAGGCGACTGACTGTGTTTGCACGTTCTCCCCGTGTCTGCGTGGGTTTCCTCCGGGTGCTCCCGTTTCCTCCCACAGTCCAAAGATGTGCAGGTCAGGTGAATTGGTCATGCTAAATTGCCCGTAGTGTTAGGTAAGGGGTAAATGTAGGGGCATGGGTAGGTTGCATTTCGGCGGGGCGGTGTGGACTTGTTGGGCCGAAGGGCCTGTTTCCACACTGTAAGTAATCTAATCTAATCTAATTTCTTTTATATTCTTCATACCAAAATGAACAATTACATATTTTCCCACAATATGCTCCATTAATCAGACCTTTACCCACTCATTTAACCTATCGATATTCCTTTGCTGCTTCCTTATGTTTTTCACAGCTTAGTTTTCTATCTTTGTGTCACCATAAATTTAGCAATCATACCTTCTGTCCCTTCATTCAAGTCATTGAAATGAATCGTAAAAATTTGAGGCCCCAGCCATGATCCCTGTGACACTCTACATCTTCGAGGAGAAAGTGAGGGCTGCAGATTCTAGAGATCAGAGCTGAAAATGTGTTGCTGGAACAGCGCAGCAGGTCAGGCAGCATCCAAGGAGCAGGAGAAGCGACATTTCAGGCATTCCTGAAGAAAGGCTTATGCCCGAAACGTCGATTCTCCTGTTCCCTGGATGCTGCCTGACCTGCTGCGCTGTTCCAGCGACACATTTTCAGCACACTCTACATCTTGCCAACCAGAAAATAAGCCAATTATGCCCACTGTCTGCTTTCCGTTAAATAGTCAAGAAGTGTTGCATTGGAAAAGCACAGCAGGTCAGGCAGCATCTGAGGAGCAGGAGAATTGAAATTTTGGGCATAAGTCCTTTCTGTTAAATACCCAACCTCCATCCATGCCAATATGTTACCCATTACTCTTTGGGCTTTTAGTTTTTGCAATAACTTTTGTTGTCATACCTTATCGAATGTCTTCTGGAAATAGGAGTCCAGTCAATCCATGGCACAATTACTTCCTGAAAAGCCTCCAATAATTTGGTTAAATATGATTCCCTTTCATAAAACTACAGTGAACTCTTGAACTCTTCTCAGTGCCCTGATACAAAGTCTTTGGTTATAGCTTCTCACAGCTTTCTCACGACAGATATTATGGAGCCTGTAGTCCGCCTTCTGTCTTCCTCTTTTTTTGAGTAATGAAGTTACAAGCACTACTTTCCATTCCAACTGAACCTCCCTCAAATTGTGGGAATTTTGGAAAATTAAAACCGATACATCAACTATCTCACCAGCCACTTCTTTTCAATCTATCAGGATCCATGGACTTGTCAGCTTACAGCTCCAACAATTTGCTGAATAACTGCTTTAAAACATAAAAATAACCTTCGGTCTAAAAAAAAAGGTCTCAAAGCTTCAACTTTTGCACAAGTACTTATGCTGTTAGGTTTTCTTTGAGTCCTATTAAAGGAAGCTGAAAATTTGTTGCTGGAAAAGAGCAGTAGGTCAGGCAGCATCCAAGGAGCAGGAGAATCGACGTTTCGGGCATGAG
>NC_057747.1:15648441-15665764 GCF_004010195.1 Chiloscyllium plagiosum | reverse complement strand
CCTCCCTACCTTTTATCTTAGCCCGCTTGGCACACTTTCCTCATTCCTGAAGAAGGGCTCATGCCCAAAACGTCGATTCTCCTGCTCCTTGGATGCTGCCTGACCTGCTGTGCTTTTCCAGCAACATATTTTCAGCTCTGATCTCCAGTATCTGCAGTCCTCACTTTCTCCTATCAAAGGAAGCTGTGGAAAGGCATTTCTGTGAAGGGCTGGTCTAAAACAACAGCCAAACATTGAGGATGGAAATTTGATACTAGACCATTATTATTCACAGCTGAGCTGCCCACAGTATGTCTTGAGACTGTAAATATTATGTTTTCCCTGATTTCCATGCTTTCAGATGCTTTTAATGTAGCAATTTGTGTCTTATTTGGTTGCACATTAGTTTCCTCACCACTCTCTTTTGCTGTTGAACAATGAAATCTTGTATTGTTTAATCTCCCCGTCCTCCATCTGGTTACAGAGCATCTCTGCCCTCTTCCACTGGCTGAAAGACATGTCAATCTCTACTTCACTTCTTTGCTGATGAAAGGGTCATCAAGCTGAGACATTAACTCTGTTTCTCTCCACAGATGTGGTCTGCACAGTTGAATTGTTTAAGGCAATTTTTGCTCAGATTTTAGATTTCCAGCAAATGTAATGTTTTGCTTTGGTATTTGTGTTTGTTGAGTACATACTTTACACTTGAATGTAAAAAGAATAACGCTTGCCTGAGGTATATTATGATGACACTGTCAACTCTAATTTAGATTATTAACGACTGAAGACTGAATGAATTAACAAACAAACCTTGATCTTCATATGGAATGGGTAGAAATGAATTCAAAGGATCACAATTTAACTAATCTGAAATACTGCTTATATCATTATGGCTTCAATGGCTTGCATTGCCATAGAGCTTGTCATATATGATACTAAATAAAAGACCAGGATTTTAATATAGAGATAATTGAGGACAGCTACTATAAGCTTATGTAGTTTGAAACACTGCATTTTTCCCTACATTGTTTTCATTGATGTTTTCAATAATACATCTTGGGGCAAAAATTATAGCATCTGAAAAACCTTCATCTACATTCAAGGTGATAGAAAATTGATATGAATGAGTTAATAGGATCCTGCTACATGATCAAATGAATGACAATTAAAGCTGAGTTCAAGGCTAATGGCGCCAATAAGTTTTTGGCAATTAAGAACTTCAATGCTTAATCTATGTTGGCTTTAAGAGTGATACCATGGGTGTAATTGTACTGTTGGAGGTACTGACCTAGAAATTGCACTGAACAGCATGCTTTTCAAGTGCTGCACCTAAACTTTCAGAAACATACACCATATTGCATGAAGACAAAGATGAATGGTCTTTTATGAACATTTGAAGATGTTTGATGCTAAGCATGTGCAAGTAGGAGATCCAATGCTTATTTAAATTCAAGTCAACATCTTCTTTTTCCCATAACCCCTCCTCTTGCTGAAAGTTAACGACTCAATGAATCAAGTAGGAAATGTGAGATTGAGCTCACAGCATCCAATATAATCCCAGGACTTTACACTGAGCTACTTCAGAACTCTATCAAAGGTCTTGGGATACCATTGTTTGGAGATATAGATCCCTAAGAGTGCTGTGTTTTAGTTGTTGTGGAAAGGAACCGTCGATAAACCACAACATTTTACATTTTGCAACACTTTCTCCTTTCCTGTCACAAATCCAAAGTGACACATTTGCTGAAAATACATAAATGCTGTGCAATTCATATCACCCATGTTGAAAAAATAGTTGAAATTGGTCTCTTTACTTCTCCTATAACTAAGTACATTGCAAAATACTTGAAACAGAATTTGTTTCCACATGGGCAATTTGTCCTTTACAACTTACATTTCAAGCTTCAGCGCAATGATCTTTATTCATATGCATTGCATAAGTCAGCTTCCGAAGAAAGAAGAAAGCCTCTTACCAGGTTTTATTGACAGTCTTGCAGACCGACTCAGCATTACAGCTAACTTATTTGGTTATAATGGCATCTTGATGCATCAATCATTTCTTGTCTCTTACTGACCTGACAGTAGGTAATCTTGATAAGATAGTTTGCAAAGTAGTGAGTGGTTGATTCAGACAGTGTGTACAACTCTGAAAGCCAACAATTTTATCTTTTCTCACAAGATGCGAGCATCATTCTCTAGGACAGCAGTTATTCCCCACCCCTAATTATCCTGGAGTTAATGGTAGTGAACCACCTTCCTGAACCACTGCAATCCATATGGTTGAAAGGTAGTTTAACAGGATGAGGAGATACTCGCAATATAGATCCATGACTGTGTATGGTATTAGTCTGTAAATTAAAGACGGTTAAAAGGTGCACAGTTGCTTCGGATAAAACCTCTTCTTACGCCAACCAGAGTCGAAATATGGCAGTGGCAACATATGGGAGTTATGCATAAGAAAGAATCACTAAGGCAAGGTTACAAAATGATAGAAAACCACTCAAGTGTAAGTTAGAGAGACAGAGAAAGGTCTTTGATACACCAGAGAGCAGCTGAAGCTCTCTGGAATTGGAGTCAGAATCCCAACGCAGCAGCAGAGCAACAGATCTTACTTAGAGTAGACATTAGTCCAGTGGTTTACAGAACCATGGAAGCTTCACTACCATTGCCAAGCCATTCCCAATAAAAAGATTCCACAGCAGACACACAGATAGATGGAGTCAATATTGTGCCATTTATCAAACAGCTTTAGGCAAGAAACGGACCAGCACAACAGATCACTACTTTACTCAATAGATCAATACTTTACACTGCAATCAGCACAATTACAGATGATGTTCTCACTAAATAAAGCGTAAGTAAGATAACATTTTCTTATAACAATGTTTGAAAGTGTCCAGTATCCATCAGGATCTGATCGTAATGGGGTTGATGGCACAGTGGGAATATCACTGGATTAGTAATTCAGAGACCCAAGATAATGGATCAAATCTGGATGGGTTCAAATCCCACCATTGATAAAATTTGAATTCAATAAAACACAAACATAGAATTAAAGGCTAGTCTGTGTAATCACCGATAATAGTTGTAAAAATCCATCTGGTTCATAATCTAAGGAAATCTGCTGCCCATACCTGCCATGCTATATGTAACTCAGGACTCACAGCAATGTAGGTGAGTCTTAACTGCCCTCCAAAATGGTCTAGCAGGCTACTCAGTTGGATTAAAACTGCCACAAAGTCTAAAGAAAGGAATGAAACTGGATGGACCACCTGACACCAACCTGGACACTAGAAACACATCTCTGTTAATCTTGCAGAGTTCTCCTTATCGACACTTGGGTTTTTTTTGCCAATATCATTTTACAGACTAGTCAATCAACTGTCTGACACTGTCAAACTCATAGAAACATGTCTTACAGACAATGTCCCAGACATCATCCCAACCCTGTCTTCTGGCAGGACAGAATCACCAAGAGATGATATATAATCAGGAGGAGGGTGCCTTTGGAGTATTTAACATTGACTGAATACCCTATAAAATCTCATAATCTCAGGCCAAATACAGACCAGACAACCTGCTGCCACATTGCTATCTACAGTTTCCCCCCAACTCAGCTATGAATCTGTCCTTCTCCACTTGGAGAAAGCACTGAGGGTGTCAAGGGCAGGGAAAGTATTGTGGTTGGGAGACTTCAATATCCATCACCAAAACTGACTCAGTAGCATATTAACTAATGTGGAAACAAGTGGTGAGGGAGCCAATAAGGAGGACCAACGTACTTGACCTCATCCCCAACAAAGTATCTACTGCAGTTGAACCGATCATTGACAATATCAATATCAATAGGTATGACCATCACTTCTGGAGACATAGTCCTGTCTTCACATTGAAGATACGTCCTGTTGGGTTATCTGGAACTATCACTGTACTAAATGGAACAGACTTAAAACTGGCCTAGCAACTGAAAACTGGGCACCCATGAGGTGCTCTGGGCACCAGGAGCAGGAAAATTTTATTCAACACTATCTTGGCTTGGCATATCCCTGATGAAGGACTTTTGCCCGAAACTTCAACTTTCCTGCTCCTTGGATGCTGCCTGACCTGCTGTGCTTTTCCAGCACCACTCTAATCTAGACTCTGATCTCCAGCATCTGTAGTCCTCATTTATGCCTTGGCATATCCCTCACTCTAACATTACAATTAAGCCAAGAGATCCGCTCTGACTCAATGAGGAGACTGAGAGGACATGCCAGGAGTAGCATCAGATAGACTAAAAGTTAGGTGTCAACCTAGTGAAACTACAACACAGGAGTCCTTGGACTGGGGACAATTAAGTTACCACATGGACAGCATTCACTAAAAAAATCTTCACTTATGGGGCAGCCAAGCACATTAGTGCAATAGACAAGGAGAAGCATTTGCATCTGTCATCAGCCAGAAATAACAAGTGGATGATCCATCTTGGACTTTGAGGTCCCAAATATTGCAGATGCCAGGATTGAATCAATTTGATTCACTCCGTATGGTATAGACAGCTGAAGGTATTGTATAATGACATGACTATGGGTCTTGACAATTTGCCAGCAACAGTACTGAAAGCTTTTGCTCCAGAACTAGCCATGCCCTTAACTAAGTTGTTTGAACACAACTACAAGATTGGCACAAATCCAACTACTGTACTTGGTAAATTTGCCCAGATCTGTCCTGTGCAGAAAAGCACGACATAGCGAACCTGGCAAATTACTGCCATGTCAGTCTCCAAAAATGGCAAAGTGATGAAAGGTATTGTCAACAATTGTATCAAGCCACACTTGCAAAGAAACACACTGCCAACTGATGCCCAGTTTGGGTTCCACCATAGCTACTCAACCCCTGACTTATTACAAACTTGGTCCAAACATGAACTGAATGTCAAGGTCAGGTGAGATTGGTTGGTTTGACATCAATTTAGCTGAACATGGCATCAAGGAAAACAAAGTCAATGGAATCCATGAGAATTTTTTCCATTGCTTGAACTTTTACCGAACACTTAGGAAAATGGTTTTGACTGTTGAAGGTCTATCATCTCAGCCTCCGAATACCTCTGCAGGAGTACCTCAGGGTAGTGTCCTAGGTCCAACAATGTTTAGCTGCTTTATAGTGATCCTCGCTCTATCATAAGGGTCATTCACTGATAATTGCACAATGTTCAATACCACTTAGAATACCTCACATACTAAAACACAGTCTGAATCTATATGCAGCAAGACCTGGACAACATCAAGGCTTGATCTGATAAATGGCACATAATCCTCAGGCCACACAACTGCCAGAAAATGGCCATCTCCAAGAGGAGAATCTAACCATTGTTCATTGACCTTCAATGGCATTGTCATCACCCATGATTAACATTTTGGGGGTCACCATTGATCAGAAACCGAACTGGACAATCCATAAGAATACCATGGCTACAACAGAAAGCAGAAGTTAGGAATTCTTCATCAAGTAATTCAGCTTCAATCTTCCCAATGCCAGTAGACCACAGAACTCAGAGGTGTGATGGAATACTTTGCATTTGTTTGGATGGTGCGCCTCTAATAATACCTAAGGAACATGACATCATCCAGGACAAATCATTCGCCTTCATTGGCATCCCATCTCCCACCTTCAACGTTCAGTCCCTTCACCGCAAGCACACAATGGCAGCAGTGTACCATATACAAGCTGCACTTGAGAAAATCTAAGGCTTCTTAGACAGCACTTTCTAAATCAACTAATTTAGAGACACAGGAACACCACCACCTCAAGTTTCTCTCCAAGCCACTCACCAGCTTGACTTGAAAATATATCGCCAATCCTTCACTGCCATTGAATCAAAATCCCGGAACTCCCTGCCAAATTCAGGGGAGTCCATTGGTTTCTTTGGCAGCCACCTCTAATGGGTTAACAGACAAGTATGCATGTGGCAATTTTAGGGACAAATTAATACAAGACAGCATATTCAAATCAATGGGCCATTGTCAGATTTTTTTTTAAACAAACAAAAGATGATTCAACATTTGCAAAGATGATACTGTTTGTGAAGTAGCCTAAGATCCAGAAGCAAAACTGGTGGATCGTTTGAGGCTAGTCCAAGATTCCATGGGAGAGGTCAAGTGCTTTGGTGCAGTACGTAGGCCTGAAACCAGAAAGTGTGCCAAACAATAGCCTGCCAGATATAATAAAAGAATGTCAACAGCCATTTTGAAATGCAACAAGGTGCGGAAGTATGATGACAGCCCAGCAGGGGGAGCTGAATGCCACAATTGTTGTTCATGTGGTCATTTGGAGAAATAGTGTCATTCCAAATTTAGAAGTAATGGAAGCAAATAGTGACAAAAGTTTAAAATCATGTAACCCAATTCAAGTAGTAGAAGAGTCATAGTTATAGATGTTAGGCATCGTAGTAAATATTAACAATGCTCACAGTGAATACTCATGTCAAATGTTAATCCAGAGGGACATTATACTGAGTTTAATCTTCATTCCAGAGCTGGTGACCATCAGACATACCAGTAGAAGCAGGCCAATCAAGCCCACATATCTGTAGTACAAATCAACAAGATCATGGCACACATGATAATCCTCAGCTCCTTACCTTTCCCTACAACCCTTGATTCTCTACTATTTAATGATTTTGTCTTGCCCTTGAAAATACTCAATGACCAAGCCTCTACCACCTTTTGCAGTAAAGACTTCCACAGGCTCCCACCCTTAGAGAATAAATTCCTCCTCACCTCTGTCTTCAGCAAGCAACTCCTTAATCTGACATTACAACTTTTGGTTCTTGACTCTCCCACAAGGGGAATCAACCACTCAGCATCTATCCTGTCAAGCTCCCTGAGAAGTTTGTCCATTTCAATAGACTGTCCTCCCTCATTCTTCTAAATTCCGATGAGCACAGGCCCAACTTACTTAACCTCTCCTCGTAAGAAAATGCCTCCATACCTGGACCAACTTAGTGAATCTTTTACAAAATGTTTCCAAAGTCAGTCCGGCATATCCTTCCTGAGGTAAGGGATGAAAATGATTCACAGTATTCCAGGTGTGGTTTAACCAGTGCCCTGTATAGTTCCAGCAAGACCTCCTTTTTTTTTACTCCATCTCCTTTGAAATAAGGGCAACAGCTAATTTGTCTCCTCTCTTACTAATAAACTTGTCTGTATGCTAGTTTTTTGCGATTAATACATGTGAACTTCTGTATTGCAGTTTTCTGCAGTCTTTCTCTACTTAAACAACTTTCATCTCTCGATTTTCCCTGCCAAAATGCATAACCTCACATTTCCCCACACTATACTCCAATACTGTATATTTGTTCTTTTTCCACTCACTTTACCTGCCTCTGTAGACTCTTGTGTTCCACTTACTCTCCCAGCATTTTTGTGTATTCCCTGAACTTGGTGATAGTACACTTGTTTCCTCATCCAAGCTATTAGAGTATATCATACCTTACTGTGGCCCAAGCGTTGAGCTCTGTCACACTCCACTAGTTTCAAGCTCCCATCTTCAAAATGCTGCCTTATTCCCCACTTTCTGTCTTCTATTAGTTAGACAATCCTCTATCCATTCCAATAGCCTACTCCAACACCAAGGACTATTACCTTAATAAGTAGTCTCATGTGCAGATCTTATTGAACACCTTTTGAAATGCCAAATATATTACACTAATCCTGCTTTCACCCCTTCAAAATATTTAATAAATTTATTTGAGATGATTTCCCTTTTATGATGCCATGCTAACTCCACTTGATTATTTAAGATATTTCTAATCGCTCTGCTTTTTAATAACATTTTCCCAATGACAGATGTTAAGCCAACTAGACTAATTTTGTGTCTCTTTCCTTTTTGAATAAGCTGTCATATTGTCACTTTTCCAAACCATTGAATCATTTCCAGAATCTAAGGAATCTTGGATGATTATTACCATTGCATCCCCTATCTCTACTGCATTTCACTTCCTGAAATATCTTAGAATGCAATCTATCAGGACCAAAATGTCTATCAAGACCAAGACATCTATCAGTCTTTATTCACATTAGCTCCACTGTAATTTTTCTCCAGAGATGGCTATTGCATTTATTTCCTCCCCTAGCTTTTGCCCCTCAATTATTTTTGGAATGTAATTACAGTGAATATTGATGCAAAGAACTCCTCTACCATTTCCTAGTTGGCCATTATAATTTCTCCAGCTTTACTTTCTAAGGAGCCTATATTTCACTTTTGCCTCTTTCTTATTTTTCATATATTTAAGGAAGCACTTACTGCCCATTTTTATATTGCTTGCTAGTTTACCCTCAAAATTTATTTTCTCCCTCTTTATTAAAATACGATTTAAGGAAACTGTTAATTTGATCTATTTTAACACATTTTTCAATCGAACCAATAGCCCCCAGGAGGAACAATTTTGAAAGATAGAGATCAAATTATAACAAGATTAAAATATAAGTACAGAACAATAACTGAACCCCTTCATTTCTCACAGTAGCAAGAGACTTCACTTCACTGCAGTCTTAAACTTAAAGACAATCATTAACTAGATTAATGATTAATTTAATCACGAGGGTCAGGTTAATGACCCTAACCTGTCATTAGTTGATGGGGAATGAATATAAATAATTGGAACAAGGACTTGATGGGGGTGGGGAGAGACAGACACATGATGTAATGGTTTAATAGCTTGGAACCAAGGTATCATGATGAGATGTAACATCAAATAACTAAGAAGAGCTAGATAGGGATCTAATAGAGGAAACACTTTGAGCTAGTATAAATCCATGCCTACGCAGAGTGTTGGTCTGTAAATAAAAAAATTGTTAAAATGTACGCGGACTGAAATAGAAGCATTCAGGAAATGATAAGATCTCCTATAACCCCAACCAGAAGATCAAGCATGAACACCCACAATGCTGCTGGGAAGGAAGGATTTTTAACCCACTGGGGAGTGAAGGAATGACAACATAGTTTCAAATCAGGATGATGTGTACCTTGGGGGTATCTTGCAGGTCATGATGTTCATATGCACCTGCAGCCCTCTTGCTGTTGGAGGGAGTAAATGTTTAAGGTGATGGATAGGGTGACAAGCTGGCAGTTTTGTCTTGGATGACACAACCTTGAGTGTTGTTGGAGCTGCACTCATCCAGGCAAATGGTGACTGTTCCATCCCACTCCTGACTTGTATCTTGTCAATGGTGGACAGGTTTTGGGGAGTCAGCAGGTGAGTTGCTTGCCACATCATTTCCAACCTGAGAACTACTGCTTAGCCACAATATTTCTTTGCCTTTTCCAATATTGATAATACGCATAAAAAAAGACTAATAAACTTGACCATCTGCCTCTAATCTTTATGCAAAACGAACTTAATATAGAAATACAGCACAAAATTCTCAGAGTCATTCAGCACAGAAACAGACCATTTGGTCCAATCAGTCCACACTGAACACTATCCCAAACTAAACTCATCCCATCTGCCTGCTCCTGGCTCATATCCCTCCAAATCTTTCCTTTTCGTCTACCTATTCAAATGTCATATTCACTAAAAAATTTTAAAAATCCAAAATGAGGCTGCTTTTAATTTAATAGTTTAAGAAATCATTGACTAAATAGAATTGTTTAATAAATTACTTTTCACCAAAAAATTCTGCATTATTAATTTCAAAAGAACTAGTCAAGAGCTCGTTCTCAATCAACTTTGAATAATACTAACTGAATTTATACTCTTGTTGCAGGATTACTTTGAAAGTGCACACATTATATTGCATCTTTCTATAACATTTGCTGAAAATGTTTTTCTATTGCTTAAATTAACCAAATGATTTAAGAATCTAGCAGACTTCTTTGTGTTATCTCACCAATGTTTGCATGTTTGCCTCATTAGATTAGATTAGATTACATTACATTACAGCGTGGAAACAGGCCCTTCGGCCCAACAAGTCCACACCGACCCGCCGAAGCGCAACCCACCCATGGTTATCTCACCAATGTTTGCATGTTTGCCTCATCTTTCACTTTTCTTGAACAGAAAGTCTGGCTGAGTTTTTCTCTCCCAAACCCAACAGAAGTAAACTTGATTGCCCTACCTCAATACTGTTCTCATTAAGGTTATTCAACAGAGGCCAAAGGTTGAAGCTAAAAACCAATTATATGTACCCAAGCACCAAACTACAAACATTAGAATTGATCAAGCATGCCTACACTGAAACAATAAATTAGCATTATAGTCAAAGACAAGATATCATGTAATGGTATTTATCAAATGGAGCACTGGCTGAGGTTTAATGTTGGCACAACACGTAATCACTACATAACCAATCATTACGACCTATGAATTCTATTTCAATGGAGTGCTGAACTGGCAGTATAGAATTTTGCTTACAAATCTCTTTTTGATCTTTTTTATGCATGAATGGGTTGTGCCACATAGGATTATATTCAGCAATTACATGTTCTAAAAAGTAATGGAATTGGCTTTCAGACAGCTCTAATCACTCGCAATTAAATTTATTTTGTGACATCCTATGCTAACCTCCACAATCCTTCTTGAACGTATAAGCTTCCCCTTGGCATTCAACACCATGTGTTAAAGGCTTTACTTTCTAACTGGTCAGCTAATGTTTGCTGATTAAGACTCAATGATTCACTTGTTGTCATGGTGTATGATGCTTTTCTTATTAATCGAGAAACCTCGATTATTCGAATATCAATTATCTGAATTTCAGATTATCCAAAGAAGATCTCAAGGTCCCGATAGAAACATTACATCAAAGAGGTGTTACCAACACTGTTTGCGTCTTTTGCTTACAATGATTAAAGTGAATTCAGCTCACTGAAATGTTGTTGAGAACAGTCCTGGACATCGATGGGAGCCCAGGCACCGTGTCCAAATGATTGACCTCCCGCCCTCCCTCTCTCTCTCACCATACTTTCACTGGAGTTCTAGACAGTGGTGTACCCTAAACCCCCTTTCCCCAGATAATCTGTCCAACATTGTCCTGTACAGGGCAGAGTAGGAACTTGTGAAAAAGCAGTAAAAGGTTTTGTGTGTGTGTGTGTATGAGAGAGAGTGAGAGAGAGAAAATGCCTATTTTGAGACTCACCCCTCAAAGGTAGCAGCAATCTTGTTGTTGGTGTCCAGTCCAGTTGCCGTCTCCATTCCGGGGCAGGGGCGGGGGTGCACAGGGTGGGAGGGTGTTGCATGATATACTGCTGCCTAGTCTCCTGAACAGGGAGCGGACTTAGCAAGTGCTCGCTTTGTCAGTCCCATTGAAGTGAAGCAGCAGTGTGGAGAGGCTACAGCAATGCTGCAGATCCCTCACACACAAGTGTCTGTCTGCTCAGAAACAAACCCCTGAGACAGAGAGAGGGAACAAGGCAGGCAGAGTGAGGAAAAAGGAAGCTTCAGAAAACTCCAAGTCCCTGAGGAGAGGCATTGAGTCAGTTATCCAAATAATCAATTCTCTGAACGAAACACATCTTGTTCGGATAATCGAGGTTCCTCTGTATCGGAAGTGATTTTTCTTTACACAAGCCAGTCTATGTCATATCTTCTGTGGAATTTCAGAGTCGGGTTTCCAACTCGATGCTTTGCTTTGCCAATCAGCTACAACTGTTCTGATGAAAGATTACAAAAATTGAAGATAAGAATTCACTCCTCAGCTCCTCAAAATGCTGAAGATGCTGGAAATCTAATAAAAACACAAAATACTGGTGAAACTCAGCAGGCCTGGCAGCATCTATGGAGAGGTGAAAGTGAGGACTGCAGATTCTGGAGATCAGAGTCAAGATTAGAGTGGTGCTGGAAAAGCACAGGTCAGGAAGCATCCGAGGAGCAGGGAAATTGATGTTTCAGGCAGGAGCCCTTCATCAGGAATGATGAAGGAATTCTTGATGAAGGGCTCCTGCCCGAAATGCCGATTTTCCTGCTCCTCGGATGCTGCCTGACCTACTGTGCTTTTCCAGCACCACTCTAATCTTGACCCAGCATCTATGGAGAGCCAACAAACAGTTAACATTTTGAGGCCAAAGACTATTCTTTGGAATTGAAGGGGGCTGGAAAAAGATGGTTTTTATGCCTCTGACAAAGGGAGAGGAGGAATAAGTGGAACAAGTGGTGACAGTTCCCAGAACAAAAGACAAGGGCATTGATGTCAGTGGTAAAGGAGGAATTAAATGATAGAATTGATGTGAATGTATATTTGAATGAGAGAAAATAGATGAGCATTACTGTGAGCAAAGTCAACAAGTCACCAACAATATGTTTTCAGGGTGTGTAATCAGAATCAAAAATGGAGGGTAATATTCATGCTCTGAAGTTGTTGAATTCAATGTTGAGTGCTGAAGAAACTGGAGAGAACAGAAGGCAGCCCCAATGACACAACTGATGTACCAGAGAAAATGTTCTGGGAGAGATGTCCTGAATAGGGCTGGAACAATGAACATTCCACATTCTCCACAAAGAGCCAAGCCATAACTGGGACCCACAGCCACACCTTTGACTTGGAAAAAAGGGATACAAATCAAAGGAGATGATGTTCAAAGTGAGAACAAGCTCAAGATAGAGTCAAGCTAGGAACAATGAGATTGGAAGCTGCGGAGAGGTGATCTCCAGAATCCAGAATGGCAGATCAGGCTTAAGGTGAAAAATAATATTCTTTTCCGATGTTCCCTTCATATATTTGGGGTTCACAAAAATCTTGGATTTTAAAATAACGATTGATAGTATCAATTGCCATTTGTGGAAGATTCCAATTTATTCTTATGTCAAAGAGTATCCTAGCTTCACACCTGAAAGAGCTGATATTTTTAAATTCTACCCAAGAGTTTTAGATTCCTCAAATCAGAGAGACAATTTCACTCTATCTACCCTATTTTTACATGAGGGAAAGAAGAGGGTAAAACTCCACACATTTTTATTGGCAAAAAGACATATGAAGACCTCGATACCAAAACAATAAACTCACTCTTTTGCTGACCACAAAAACAAAGCCTTATCATAGATCTTTGAGGATTAGGTCAATTGGGTCTTTCCCTAATATTGCTTCCTTCACCAGTTGTCACAGACCCAGCCTGGCAGTTTCAATCGGTCACTCAGTGCAGTGCAGTACAGTAGAGTACACACACTGAAGTCGTTCATTCAGAGTATAGTCTGTGGCCTTGCCACTCTCCATATTTCCTCAAGGCAATGTTCAACATGGAGGAATACTGATTCATCTGCTAAGGATCAGGGAGTTAGTTTGGTGGTGGTGGTGGGGGGGTGGTATGAATGCAGGGGAAAACTAATGGAAGAATTCCTTGCCCATATTTGATCTGATGTTATGAATTTTAATGGAGTCTGGTGTCAATGTTGAAGAGTCCCAGGGCAACTCCTCAACTGTGTCATCATCTCTGTTGGGTCTGCCCTGCTGGTGGAACAAGACACACTCAGGAATGGTGATGGTGGTGTCTGGGACAAGGTACTATTCTTTGAAGAGGACTATGTCACTTTGTTGTCTGACTAGTCTCTGAGACAGCTCTCCGAATTTTGATCCAAGCTTCTGAATATTGGTATGGAGGATATTGGTGGGTTCACAACTTGTTGTTTGCTGTTGTTATTTCTTGATCTTTCCCTCTTTTGAAACTTGTATATACACACTTTCTAGAATGATCGATGGATAATGACTAAAGACAGAAGGACCTGATTGATTTTTCTTTCCTTAACTACAGGGAACTACAGTGGTGGAGATAGTATATCTCAGATCAGGGAATGCGTTTGAGACTTGCTTGTTAGTATGGTTCAGTGCCATGTCAGACAGTATATTGATCACAATCACAAAGCTAATGTTACATGTCATATTTGTGGTTAAAGTGAGAAACACAAGGTTATCACAGGAGCATTGTGTTGATTATTAAATTGTTAAAATAATCTAACAGTCTGTAATACTTGAGTAATTATACCTTATCATTACAAGCAGAGACTAGATATAATCGGTTGTCTCACATGAGCCCTTGATAAAACATTCTGCAAAGATTGTCTTTGACCTCTATTTCAGAAGGTAAATCAAACAAAAATTAACATCTATCTAAGCTTATTTTATACATTAGTATTCTTGACTGCTTGTCTTCCCCTGTGTCACATCTCCATATTCCCATATATTCAGGGTCTACTGTTTTCCATCCCAAATCCATTCATCTCTCCCTGCAATTAGTCTTCTAAACTTCAATCTTGTTCATAAGATAAGCATTCAGCTCTTCTTTGAAGATGTTAAAGCAACACAACCTTTAAAGATTTAGCTGGAAAATATTAAACAGACCCACTTCCATATGGTAGCAGAGAGCCTAAAACTGCTCATAACTAGTGAATATCTGTGAATTTCTTGTTTGGACATAGTCAAATGTCTTTGCAATAAATCTCACTATAATTGGCCTTATTGATAATTAAGTACAATTTAAGGGGTACTTTTAGTATACTATTGATTCAATGTCATCATTATGTGATTTCCATGTTGCCTGTTTGAATGTGCCTAATATGTCTTAAAATTCAACTGCGATGCATTTCATTGATTCAAATTTCTTTGAAAATCATCAATCTTTGTTAAGTTCAGTTGACTACATAGTTTGTTATCATTAGCAAACTTTATATTATGAATATATTATATTGCAGACAATTAGTATTTTCTCCATATGTTTATAAATTGTAAACAGATCCCAATACATCTCTGCTAGTCTTAGAAGTAAAAATAATTCAACTGAACTGATGCACACTTCATTTAGTTAATTTGCCATTGCCACAGCAGCTTTAACTTTCCTTGCAAGTTTTATATGTACAAACATACCAGCTGCATGCATGAAGCATGTCTTAATGGACTCCATCCTGTGTTCAATTTTATATTTGAAAGCAAACACTCAAATGAGTCCCCTTTCCTCAATGACCTAGTTTAAAATTCCATCCAGGATTTCAATGCTATTGAATTCCACTGCATGGGAAGCGTGGTGGCTCAGTGGTTAGCACCAATGCCTCACAGCACTAGGGACCCGGGTTTGATTCCAGCCTTGTACAACAGTCTCTGCGGATTTTATAATGTCTCCCCGTGTCTACGTGCATGGGTTTCCTCTGGCTGCTCCGATTTCCTCCCACAGTCCAAAGATGTGCTGATTAGGTGGATTGGCCGTGATAAATACTGCACCAGATTTTCAAACATTGTGCACGTTATCTGGGTTAGCCATGGTAAAAACCCCTTGTGAGTTACAGGGATGGTGTTGGATACTCTTTGGAGGGTCAGTGCAGACTTGATGGGCTGAATGGCTTCTTTCTGCACTGTAGGGATTCGAGCCACAAGTTTAGCATTACAGGTTAGTACACACATTGGGATGCCTACAGTTCCATGCGATGTACCAGCAATCTCTTAAATATGGTCCAAGCTATTTTTTTTCACCATCCTATCCTGATTCTGAAATAGGGATCATCAAAGTCATCCTGTTGGATAATGGCTACCCTGGTCAGATCATTTCTCACCGTATATTACACAAACTTACAAAAGGCCCGAAGGCAGTCATACTTAGTCATGAAAAGTGTCCAATCTATCTCAGATTACTCTGGAAGGATAAGGTAAGGAAACGAGCAGTTGCAATGCAGTAACACAACTTGTGTTCACCATGGACATTATGCTGCTTATCACACTAATGAGCAATGTGTCATATGAAGTTCAATACTGGTATGATACCAAGTTTGTAGACCACATGCCCCCAAAGACTGGTGGATCATATCAAATAACATACCCCTTCAATTTTACCAACAAGCAAGGTACTATCTGTACCCAACCGGACTGCACTTCCAATATTTGCAACAGAGCTATAAGCATTTGATGGGTTTCTGCAATTCGACAACCTTTGCTGGATAGTCCCGACTGTACAAAGAATTGCATTGACAACCAAATCAAGATGGTCAGTGCAGCACCCTTGTATGTAGCTTCTAGGACTTACATTAATATTGGGGCTGAGACGATGAGAGAAATAGTCTGCTTCTGTAACACACTAATTCTGTGAATACATAAGGCACTGTTCTTTGCTGATAGAAAAGACAATGCTTACATAGTGTGCCCATTTCAATTCAACCAAATAGGTAACAGCTATTCACTGCTTCATTCCTTAGGGCAATACCTCAACCAGAGTTAACTGGTCTGGTTAAAAATTTAAGCAAAGTCTGGCTGTTAATTGTCAAACTGCATTAACAGATGCATTTCCTATGGCAATGCCTTTGCCAATCGGAATTCATTTGCCAACTGTACTATGTGCAGTTCTGGTCACCTCACTATAGGAAGGATGTGATAGCACTAGAGTCATAGAGACGTACAATATGGAAACAGACCCTTCGCTCCATCTCATCCATGCCAGTAAGCTATCCTAACATAATCTAGTCCCATTTGCCAGCACTTGGCCCATATCTCTCTAAACCCTTTATATTGACATACCCACCCAGATGTCTTTTAAATGCTGCAGTTGTACAAGCCTCCACCACTCCCTCTGGTAGCTCATTCAATACACACACCAACTTTTGTGTGAAAACATTGCCCCTTAGGTCCCTTTTACATCTTTCCCCTCTCACACGAAACCCTCTAGCTCTGGACTTCCTCACCTCAGGGAAAAGATCTTGTCTATTTATCCTATCCATTTATAAGGTCACCCCTCCAGCTCCAGCCTGTTCAGCCTCTCCCTATAAATCAAATCCTCAAACCATGGTAACATTCTTGTAAATCTTTTCTGGACCCTTTTAAGTTTCACAACATCCTTTAGAAAGGAAGGAGAACAGAATTGCACATAATATTCCAAAAGTGACCGAACCAACATCCTGGACAGCCACAACATGACCTCCCAACTCCGATACTCAACACTATGACCAATAAAGGTAAAAAGGTAAAAAGGTACGTAGAGCATTTGATCTTCCGTAATTACACCGGCACCACTCCCCACCTCTTCCTCCGCTACATTGATGACTGCATTGGCGCCACCTCGTGCTCCCGCGAGGAGGTTGAGCAATTCATCAACTTCACCAACACATTCCACCCTGACCTTAAATTTACCTGGACCATCTCTGACACCTCCCTCCCCTTCCTGGACCTCTCCATCTCCATCAGTGACGACCGACTTGACACTGACATTTTCTACAAACCCACCGACTCCCACAGCTACCTGGATTACACCTCTTCCCACCCTACCTCTTGAAATATACCATCCCGTATTCCCAATTCCAGTTCCACCACAGAACACACCAGATGACCTCCTTCTTTAGAGACCGCAATTTCCCTTCCCACGTGGTTAAAGATGCCCTCCAACGCACCTCATCCACATCCCG
>NC_057747.1:15611389-15647804 GCF_004010195.1 Chiloscyllium plagiosum | reverse complement strand
TTGTACCCAATGCTACTTTCTCTCCACCCCCACCCTCCTCTAGCTTATCTCTCCACCCTTCAGGCTCTCTGCCTTTATTCCTGAAGGGTTTTTGCCCGAAACGTCGATTTTACTGCTCCTCGGATGCTGCCTGAATTGCTGTGCTCTTCCAGCACCACTGATCCAGACTATGACCAATAAAGGCAAGCATACCAAATGCCTTCTTCACTATCCCATCTACCTGCGACTCTACTTTCAAGGAGCTATGAACCTGCACTCTTTGTACAGCCACACTTCCTAGGACTTCACCATTAAGTGTATAAGTCCTAAGATTTGCTTTCCCACAATGCATCACTTTGCATTATCAAATTAAACTCCATCTGCCACTCCTCAGCCCATGGCCCAGCTGATCAAGATCCCATTGTACTCCGAGGTAATCTTCTTCGCTGTCCACTACACCTCCAATTTTGATATCATCTGCAAACTTACTAACTATACTTCCCATGCTCACATCCAAATCACTTATATAAATGATGAAAAGTAGTGGACCAGCACCGATCCTTGTGGCACTCCACTGGTCACAGGCCTCCAGTCTGAAAAACAACCTTCCACCACTACCCTCTGTCTTTTACCTTCAAGTCAGTTGTGTACCCAATGGCTAGTTCTCCCTGTATTTCATGAGATCTAACCTTGCTAACCAGTCTCCCATGGGGAACCTTGTCGAACGCCTTACGGAGGTCCACATAAATCACATCCACTACTCTGTCCTCATCAATCCTCTTTGTTACTTGTTCAAAAAACTCAATCAAGTTCATGAGGCATGATTTCCCACACACAAAGCCTCGCTGACTCTCCCTAATCAGTCCTTGCCTTTCCAAATAAATGTAAATCCTGTTCCTCAGGGTTCCCTCCAATAACTTGCCCACCACAAACGTCAACCTCACTGCTCTATAGTTCCCTGGCTTTTCTTTACCACTTTCCTTTAATAATGGTACCACATTAGCCAACCTCCAGTCTTCTGGCATCTCACCTGTGACTATCAATGATACAAATATCTCAGTAAGGTGCCCAGCAATCACTTCCCTAGCTTCCCACAGAGTTCTAGGGTACACCTGATCAGGTCCTGGGGATTTATCCAGCTTTATGCATTTCAAGACATCCACACTTCCTCCTCTGTAATATGGACATTTTTTCAAGATGTCATCATCTATTTCCCCACATTCTTTATCTTCCATCTCCTTCTCCACAGTAAGCACTGATGCAAAATACTCGCTTAGTATCTCCCCCACCTCCTGTGGCTCCTCACTAGGCTCCCTTTCTGATCTTTGAGGGGCCCTATACTCTGCCTAGTTACCCTTTTGTCCTTAATGTACTTACAAAAACCCTTTGGATTATCCTTAACCCTATTTGCCAAAGCTATCACATGTCCCCTTTTGCCTTCCTGATTTCCCTCTTAAGTATATTCCTACTGCCTTTATACTCTAAGGATTCATTCGATCTCTCCTGTCTATACCTGACATATGCTTCCTTCATTTTGTTAACCAAAACCTCAGTTCTCATGGCTCAGTGGTTGGCACTGCTACCTCACAGCACCAGGGTCTCAGGTTCGATTCCAGCCTTGGGTGACTGTCTGTGTGGAGTTTGCATGTTCTCCCTGAGTCTGCATGGGTTTCCTCCGGGTCCTCCAGTTTCCTCCCACAGTCCAAAGATGTGCAGATCAGGTGAATTGGCCATGCTAAATTGTCCCATAATGTTAGGTGCATCAGTGAGAAGGAAATGGGTCTGGGTTACTCTTCGGAGGGTCAGTGTGGACTGGTTGGGCTGAAGGTTTCTGAAGGTTTCCCATTTTCCAACCATCCCTTTACCTGTGAACATCTACCCCAAATCAGCTTTGAAAGTTCTTGCCTAATACTGTCAAAATTAGCCTTCCTCCAATTTAGAATGTCAACTTTTAGATCCAGTCTATCCTTTACCCTCACTACTTTAAAATTAATAGAGAATTATGGTCACTGGTCCCAAGGTGCTCCCCCACTGACACCTGTCACCTGCCCTGCCTTATTTCCCAAGAGTAGGTCAAGTTTTGCACCTTTTCTTGTAGGTACATCCACATACTGAATCAGAAAATTCTCTTATGCACACTTAACAAATTCCTCTCCAACTAAACCCTTAACAGTATGGCAGTCCCAGTCATTGTTTGAAAAGTTAAAATTCCCCACCATAACCACCCAATTATTCTTACAGATAACTGAAATCTCAATTTCTTTTCAATCTCCCGCTGACTATTAGGGGATTTATAATACAATCCCAATAAGGTTTCCTTTCTTATTTCTCAGTTCTACCCAAATAAGTTTCCTGGATGTATTCCTAGGAATATCCTCCCTCAGTACAGCTGTAATGCTGTCCTTTATCAAACGCCACTCCCCCCAATTGCCTCTATCTGTCGATCCAACCGATCAATTTGATCTGATAGGATTAATAACCAAAGATATTTCCTGCAGATATAATCCTCAGTAACATGTAAACTCTCCCTAAACTCCCACACCTGAGAAAAAGAGCATATCCCTCTCCCAAAAACCATTTTTGCTCCTTCACAATCTACAGACCCAGAAAATAGCACCATTTTATTGCTCAAAAAAAAAACATAGCTCCAGGCTAACTTAATATTTATGGCTTATATTTTGAAAATTTAATTGAGAGACAGATCTCAATAAAATATGCAATCATGAAAGAACCCACTCTACTTCCTATTATAGATTTACAGCATGGCTACACTTAAACAATATGCACTTATCTGTTCCTGTGCTGTGAGCTCTCCTACCCAGATTGCTTCAAGGTCAGCTGTGAATTTTGCTCTTTGTTAAGTTTTCCGAGACACACTCCGATGTCGAAGAAATACAGAGGAAGTTCACCAGGATGTTGCCTGGGATGGATAAATTGAGCTATAAGGAGTTCTACACAGGCTTGGATTGTTTTCTTTAGACCTGAGAAGGCTGAGGGGAGACACGACTGAGGTGTAATAGGTTATGAGGGATAGGGACGGGGAGTAGAGAGCAGCTGTTCCCCTTGGTTGAGGGGTCAATCATAAGAGGACATAGTTTTAGAGTAAGGGGAAGGAAATTCAGAGAGGATTTGGGAAAAAAAACGTTCTCACTCAGTGGGTGGTGGGAATGTGAAATGCATTATCTGGGAGGCTGGAAACTTGCAACCTTTAAAATAATTTGGATGAGTACTTCAGCTATTCTAACCTTCAAGGATATGGGACAAATGCAGGAAATTGGGATTAGCGCACCTTTAGTAGTGGTTATGTCTGTGCAGACTCAATGGGCTGAAGGTCCTTTTCTGCACTGCATCAATCTACGAACCAATTAGCACGCTGCTGTCATACTGTATAACTGACCGTTTTTCATTGTATTGGTATTCATACAAAATATCCTGATAAATTCAAGATGGAAACAAAACATTATTTAATAGCAATACTCAACCCCTCTGTTACCAAATGACTATTTTTATACTATTGCATATGCAATGAAATATGTAATATCTGTAACATGCCTCATACATGCAAAGGGTAATCAATCAGACAATTTAAAATTTGGTACATTGCATCCACACATTGAATATGGACATCTCACAAGTACCAACTAGTATTTATAAATGATTCCTCAAGCACTTATATTTTCAATGAGTTAGCAGCTTTTTTTTACACTGATCTCAGCATCAAAGAATATATGCAAAGCTTTAGTATCTGATTATCATTCAGCATTGAAACCTTGGGTGTTCATTATATCGTGCATGATTCATTTAGTTTTAAATTACCACTTGGAGGGAAAAATAAATTTTCCTGCATTGCTAATGTTTAAAGTGCACACTGTTTAATGCCTTAATAAAACTATTATTTTTTTAAAATAAAGCATTTAGTGTAAGTAAAGACTTGACTAGCCCTCTTGGAATTTCCAGTCTTTGTGTTGTCTCTACTTTTTGTAATCAGTTTTCATTACAGTTCTTTGATCTCTCCTTTCTTTGCCCACAACACTTCATCACCTTTATTTTGTGCTATAATTGCTTGTGAAAGATTTTTTCTTTGATAGAGGTTGGATGCCAAATCACTATTGGAAAGTGTGTTGAAAAGTGTTATATGTGCAGTGTGCTTTAAAAAAAAATCTATACACCTGCAGAAGAAAAACAATTTTTCAGAGATGTGACATATCTATCATCCCTCTGCAGGATATGAGCTGTTCTATGTACTTAATAGTGAGGGCTTTGCATGGTGGAATACTAAGTGCTGAAAGAAATTTGTAGCATGTTACACACTGTCTGGCAGCCTTCCCCGACCTCATCTCATCTAGCCCTCTGATAATTCACAATTTGTGTTCCAGAGGGCTCATCACTCTGGCTGAGAGAGTGCCTGGATGGGCCCTGTCTCTGCTCTCTGTCACACTGTCAGTCAGGTGTGTCTGTCTCCCATCACCTGCTGACAGCGCCACATGCTTCTCAATTACTGACTAGCCACTGTTTTCATTGCTTTTCAGCAACCGATGATGATGTTAATTCTAAGCTTGTTTATGCCAAGGTTTCAGAGCCTCACTTCTCAAATTTCTAAATATCTCAAAACTGAAACAAGTGATTCCAACACACTGAAAAAATATAAGAGCTCTTGCTTTGGCACCACACATTTTTATTGACGTTGGAAATAATAATATCCATCAGCGATCTGCCAAGTCCCAAGTGGGTTGGGTGGAGAACAAAGACGTGACTGTCTCTCTCTGCTGTGGTTACAAGGAGATGTTGATGTACCTGCCATTCAGGTGCAAATAGTATCATCATGACTGCATAAATCAGGGCTTTCAACCACTTTAACTCCACTTTGAAAATGGGCAATGTTCGCTGATTCTGCTGGATTTGAAAATAAACAGAATCTTGGAGGCTGTAATCAACAGTAGAGCAGACAGCAACAAGAGACAAAAGGAAGCATTAACTGTATTAGCTATACTTGCCATTGGTATAAATAGGTGAGGTGATGATTAATGACTTGAGGGAAATAAATTAACCGGTATGATGAACAGAGACAAAGCCTGTCTGCTCAGTTGCCCACAAACAAGCCACGATGCATCCTTATAGCTGCTGGATGTGACAAACAAAAAAGTCAACTTAATGGACAGCACATGAAGACGTTATTTAACCCCGTCATTATAACACCTTCAGAGCTTTATGCGGACTTTGGCATTTGCTGATGATGAGGTCAGAGGCTGAAAAACCACACTTGAAAATAAAAGTATTGCAGTTAGATAGGAAACTATATGAGAGAAAAGTCTTATACGCGTAAGGAGACCAAATAGGACCTTTCAATATTCAGATGTCAAGTGTGCCAGAATTGAGTCAGTGAAAGAAACTTAGTTTGTATTTGAACAAAGAGTAATAGGCAAGAAGCTCACAAATCTCAGCAGGGATTTCTTCACAATGGCTTTTCATACAACTGCGGCATTATGGAAAGATCTTGATTCCAAAACTGAAGCAGAACAAACAAGGAAAAGAGAAAATTACGAATTCCCCGCACCATAAAGCTTAAAAACATAAAATTTAAGAGTTTTTTAAAAGAAGAAAATGACTTTATTAAAAGACACTTGAAGATAAACCTGTACCTTCAGACTTTTTTCACTGTTAATAGCTTAGATAGTACAATGCATATGTTTCAGGACTTTACTATATTTTCCAGCTAATGGGGAAATAAGAGGCCATTCCTTCATTTCTCTTACAAGAGTAAATCTGGTAAAATCCATAGAAAAACCTCAAACGTTCTTTAAACTTGGAACTGGAAGTTTTTTAAAACTCAAAAAATGTATTAAAAATTATAAGTACTAATGGCTTGGGACTGATATGATAGACCAGCTACGTGGGTCCTAATATTAACTGCCGAAACACCAATAACATTTTAGATAATATTATATTCCAGAATGATCTGAAATACTGTTCAAAGCTTTATTGCCAAACTTTTTCAGTTTATGCAAGATGTTTTGCATAATTGCAAAATTGAGCAAACCAATAAATATTGTAAAACATTAAGTGTATCACTGTCAACAACTGAAAAGTAATTTTAAAAGTAATGAATCAATAATATTTAATTTTTCAAATTGATATTCTATGGTCTAGTAAGAATTAACAGTTTAAACACTAACTTTAGACTTTATTACAGGTCTAAATTTATAATCTTGTAAGAATGGTAAAGGAACATATACCAGCTCAAAATTTCATATGGAACACAGAACTAAATAGATATTTTTATCTTAGTTATCCCAGATGAACAATTGGTTGTAAAATATTAGGTCTCCTCCTTACTCCAATGAAGAATTCATAATCTCTTTTGTAGGTTTTGGCTTTCGTCATATTTAATGGATTGGTTTCAAGTAGAGATGACAGGAACTATTTAAAACATAGTCACATTGATTCTATTATGACAGCAAACTTATTGAGTTTACTGTCTCCTCAGACAGAAAACAACTCACCTTGAAGCAATAGCCTACATAGAATTTTAAACTCTGCAAGTCCAGCTAGCTTATTCGAGTATTCTTAATAAATGACTTAGATTTCAGAGTTTCTTTAAAATATATAAATAATACTTGCAGTGTTGACGTGATAATAAATTATAATTAGTTCTAAATTCGGAGAATTGTCATGGAGCAACATCTTAATGAATAAAATCCAAATATCTACAATTGGAAATGAAACAAGGCTGGATTTATACTGCACCTTTAGTGTCTCTGTGAAATGTTTCCACACTGCAATCTTTAATTTGTAGAGATGTCACAGCTGCAGCATGAACCCTCAATGATGGTCCATTTACGTGTAAACACAAATATCCTGTTTGATTGGCTCTCACTTCGGAAATGGAGTGGGCCATTCAGCCCATTGAGCCAAATGGAGGCACCCACTTTGCATGGAGTGCAACTCAAGTCTGACCTCAAGCCAGAAGATTTTAAAAAATCCTCTCAATTGGTATTCTTGTAAATTTTCCTGAGTACAAGATGAAAGGCTTTCACACAAAATGTGTCTTTTTTCAGCAATATTACTCAGTTGAGCCCTCACAAATGCATCAGGATCGTGACCACTACCAAATGTAGAAGATCACATTGATAATTGAGGTCAATTTGCTTAACCTCCAAACATTGCACATGTGCTGCATCCTTGAGAAAATCTCTATCCTAGACAGATAATTTCAGTTGAACACCCAGCACAAATACCAGTCTTCAATACTTCATTCACGTGTTGAGGGCATCACTAGCCAGGCCAGCATTTATTGCCCATCCCTAATTGCGTTGAGGGCAGTTAAGAGTCAACCTCAATGCTGGGTTCTGGAGTCACATATAGGCCAGCAAGGATGGCAGTTTCCTTCCCTGAAGGGCATTAGTGAATCAGATGAGCTTTTCCAGCAACTGACAATGGTTTCACGCTCATTATTAGACTCTTAATTCCAGACATTTTCAAAATTGAATTTAAATTTCACCATCACAGAATTTAATGTCGTGACAGAATTTAAACCCAGGTTTCCTGGGTCCCTGGATTAACAGTCCAGCAAGAACACTACTAGGCCACCATATCCCTAGTGTGGCTTCAAATAAATGCAGCACAAACCATTAGTTGTCAGGAATGAAGTGACACAGCAATGTGATGTGGATAATGTTGGGGAGGAATGTTGGGCAGAAGTCAGGCATCTTGACATTCAAAATGAAACACCACAATCAATCAATCAATCTCATTCTACAGCTTTTGCTGACAAAAATCTGTACAGAACAAACATGAGGTGAAGTCAGGGGCAAAAAGGAATGGAATTTGTTACTATTGTAAAAAAGTATGAAGTTATGGTCTATTTGAACTGCTCAGTAGCAGAATGCACTTTGTGGTATTGTATTAAATCATCCAGATGGGAAAGATTACAGTCCAGTTTCTTGATCGATGTTGAACACAGGTGCACTTATTTACTGAACTGTTGTGCTCACACAAAAGTGTAGTTTCTTTACACTAATACAAAGTAACAGCAACTTGCTTTTACTTAATCTTTTTCAGAACATCCCTAGAAATCATCCCAAGGAATGTCTGGAACATGAGTATAAAGCCAAGGAAGGAAAGTTTAGAATGGATGATCAGATTCTCTTGCACTGCAGTGGTAGTGTCCCTACTTCTGAGACAGGAGTCCTGGTTCAAGTCTTACCTTGCTCCGCAGGCAAGTAATCATATCTCTGAACAGGTTGATTAGACATTATGTAGGATGTGTGATCAACATTTAGGTTGACGAGAAACATTTTTAGGAATAATTTGAAGCTGTGCATGGCAATTAAAAACACTTGAAGATTAACAGTTAGATAATATAATAGATGTGGACACGGGTGGCTGTGATTATAGGTGGCAGAGATTATAATAAAGGACAACTTTAGAGGAGTCAAAGATAGGATAAATCAAGCTGTACGGAAGATTGCAATCACTGAGGGAAAAAAAACTCAGAGAAAGTCGAGGCGGGAAAAGTAACTGCAGCCTAAACTTGTTTCAATATATGGAAACAACATAAGATGGCCTTGGAAACTCTGAACGACAAAGAGGCAATAACCAACGAGTGTTTGTACAACTAATTACATTCAGCCTCTTCTGTATTTGTTTCCAATTTCCAGCATCCATAGTACTTTGCTTTTATTTGGATAGGATAGAGTTGAACAGAGGAGGCTGGTGTCGCAATTGAGATATGAAAAGTAACGTGGAGCTCAGATACAATGGACAAAGATGACCAGCTTCCCCTAACTGAGAGTTCAGTTACATGGGAGCACAGACTAATGATAATTTATAGAAGGATTAGGGAGGTTACAAGGAAAATGTTTTACATCTCGAGGGTGGTAGATGTCTGGAATTCACTGCTGAATTTAGTGGTTGAGACAGACACCCTTAATTAATTTAAAAAGAACCTGGATCTGGACCTGACACACTGCAGCCTGGTCTGTAAGGTTATGGACAGGAAAGTGAAATGAGAATTGGCATCACATTTATTCAGCTGATGCAGACACAATGGGCTGAATGGCCTCATTCTGTGCTGTGCCCTTCCAAGGTTCTATAAGGACAATGACATGTATCACCGTTTGGGCCACTGCTGAAGCATTCTGAATAATTCTTGGAAGTCCGCTTCTGGAGAAGTGCCAAGATTTTGGAGGGAATACAGGGTTGGTTTGACAGGATGATTTTCAATATGGGAAGTTCAAATAAGTGAAGAGATAAAAGATGGAGGGATGGTTCTTCCTTAAAGCTGAGGTGGTTAGGGGAAGACCTAATATTTAAAATTTGAAATAACTTCCAGAAGAATTGGACCAGAAATGAGGAGGATGTTTTCAAACAGGAAGTTGAGATTTGCAACTCGTCACAGGGGAGTCTGTGTTTAAAGTAGCCCATAAATGGTGTTTCACTTTAACACAACTATGTAAATTGGTTGCGAAAATCTAATTGTCACAAGAGCCATATTCCTGTTGCTTCTTTTATTGCAGTACCTTACCTGACCAGATTGCCACACTTTAGAGGGACATCTCTCAAATCTGAGGCCGCTCCTTGCCACGGAATTGCATTTCCTCCCCATGTCGTGCTGACATCTGAAGTCTTCACCCAGGAGGCTCTACCCACCAGACCCCTGGCCTCCTACCAGCATCTTCCCAGAGAGACCACTAACACCAACAAGACCTGACCATACATGGTGGGCTAGACTAGGATGCCAGCCTAGTCCGAGCTTGGTACCCCTTATATGCCCACATGTAAGGGCACATCCCTAGTGGTAAACTGTGGCCCACTCTCCAGTGAAATGATGCAGAAGTGCCATTGAAGTCTCCATCTGGAGCAGAGCGCCATCATCCCAAACTGGACAAGTCCCAGCAGCTCCCCCGCTCTTCCTCACCAGTGAGTCCTGAACCATCACAGGAATCTGCAGAGCTGGTCAACAACAGAGATAGGAGATACAGCTGGGAACAAAAGGAGGTAACCCAGAGCCGAGACAAAATCCACCCACCTCCCCATCCCTCTGGGCAGAGGATCCCCCAGCTCCAGTCCCAGAGGATCCACTACAGCAGGCATTCTAAGTAAAATATTACTTTATCTTTTCAAATATATATTATTTAAATGGATATTTTATTTACCAATGGAGGAAGTGGACGTTTAAAGCTCAGCAGTTTAATTTAGATAGTACAAGTATAATGTTTTAATTAGAGTCATGGATTCAGAGTTATACAGCAAGGAAGCAGATCCATCAATCCAACTCGTCCATGCTGACCAGAAACCCTCAACCGATCTACTTCCATTTGCCAGCTACAGGCCAGTATCTCTCTAAACTCTTCCTATTGATGTACCCATCCAAATGCCTTTTAAATGTTGTAACTGTACCAACCTCCAACATATTCTCATGTTGCTTGTTCCATACAACCACCACCCTCTGAGTGATAAAGTTACTCCTTAGGTCCCTTTTAAAGCTTTCCTGTCTCACTGTGAACTTCTGCCCTCTGGTTTTAGCCTCAACACACTCTGGTAAAAAGACTTTGGCTATTCACCCTATCCAGACCCCCCCCATAATTTTATAAACCTCTATAAGGTCACCCCTCAGCCTCTTAAACTCCAGGGAAAAAGCCCCAGCTCTCAGTCTCTCAACCCTCAGCTCAAACTCTCCAATCTTGGCAACAACCTTGTAAATCTTTTCTGAACACTTTCAATTTTAACAACATCTTTCTTAAAGCAGGGAGACTGGAATTGTATGCAATATTCTAAAAGTGCCCTCCCCAATGTCCTGTGCAGCTGCAACATGGCACCCCAACTCCTATACTCAACATACTGACCAATGAAGGCAAACATCACTCTGTCTACCTGTGACTCCAATTTCAAGAAAGTCTGCATCTGCACCCCTAGGTTCCTTTGTTCAGAAACACTCACCAGCACCTTGGCATGAAGTGTATAAGTCCTGCCCTGATTTGCCTTTCCAAAATGCAGCACCTCATATTTATCTAAACTGAACTCCATCTGCCACTCCTCAGCCCATTGGCCCATCTGAGCAAGGTCCTATTGTACTCTGAGGTAACCTTCCTCACTGTCAAAAGGTGTGCAGCCGGTCAAGCAGCATCTGAGGAGCAGGAAAGTCAACGCAAGCGTAAGCTCTTCATCAGGATGGGGTGGCGGGTGGGAGGGATAAATGGGAAGGGGTGGGGGTGAGGCTAGGGGGATGGTAGCTGGGAAGGCAATAGGTAGATGAAGGTGGGGGGGTGAAGGGACAGATAGGACGGTGCTGAGGAGTTCAAAAGGGCGGTGCTGAGTTGAAGGGTTAGATTGGGAATAAGGTGAAGAGAGGAGAGATCAGAAAACTGGTGAAATTGACATTGATCCTGTGTGGTTGGAGAATCCCAAGATGGAAGATGAGGTGTTCTTCCTCCAGGAATCGGGTGGTTAGGATTTGGTGGTGAAGGACACCCAGGACTTGAATGTCCTTGGCAAAGTGGAAGGAGGAATTAAAGCGTTTAGCCACAGAATGATGGGTTGTTTGGTGCATGTCCCCAAGAGATGTTCTCTGAAATGTTCCACAAGTTGGCATCCTGTCTCTCCAATGTAGAGGAGACCACATTGAGAGCAACAGACACACCAGATGAGGTGTTTGAGGTACAGGAAAATCTGTGCCGGATGTGGAAGGATACTCACAATCCCCTCCTGAAAAATGATATCCCTTACTCCCAATTCCTCCATAACCACCGCATCTGCTCCAAGGAGGACCAATTCCACCAGAACATCCCAGATGGCCTCCTTCTTCAAGGACCACAACTTCCCCTCCCATGTGGTCATCAGCGTTCTAGGGTAAGATAAAGGGTGGAGGGGTTTGCTTTTTAATCAACAACTTATGATGCATGGATATTGCAACCCTGGACAGCCATTGCTCCCCAAACATTGAATTCCTCACCATAAAATGCTGCCCCTTCTATCTACCACGGGAATTTACTGCTGCTATACTAACTGTTGTGAACATAACCGCCACAAGCAAAGGTTGAGGAAGCTCTGGATGTGCTGTACTCCACCACTAACACCCTGGAGACAGAACACCCTGAGGCCCTGTTTATTGTGACTGGTGAATTCAATTAAGCCAATCTAAGGAAGGTGCTGCCCAAGTACCACCAGAACATTACCTGTCCCACCATGGGCCCGAATATTTTGGACCACTGCTACACCAGTGTAAAAGATGCCCACCACTCCATCCCCCGCCCCCATTTCAGGAACTCTGACCACAATGCTGTATTCCTTCTCCCGGCTTACAGACAATAGCTCAAGCAGGAGACCCCCCTCGCGGATACAGGTCTGGTGCTGGTCGGAGGAGGCAGAGGGTCAACTCCGGTGCTGTCCGGAACTGGCTGATTGGGCCATGTTCAAACAGTCCGCAGGTACCTTGGATGAGTACGCCACCACCGTCACAGACTTTATCAGCAAGTGTTTAGAGGACTGCATACCAAGGAAGTCAATCCGGGTATTCCCCAACAGGAAACCCAGGATGAATTAGGACATACAGAACCTGCTAAAAACCAGGCGTGAGGCCTTCAGATCAGGAGACCCACTCAAACATAAGGAATCCAAGTCTGACCTTCGCAGAGCCACTAAGACAGCCAAGGACAAATACCGATCCAAACTAGAGACCCAGACAGACACCCGGCGACTATGTCAAGGACTGAATGACATTGCAGGTTCTAAAAAGAGACTGTACAAGATAGCAGATGATGACACATCCCCCCAGATCGTCTCAATGCCTTCTATGCTTGCTTTGAGCAGAATTTCGGCAGAGAGGTAACACCTATTCTGACAAGTCCTGACGAACCTATCCCAACAGTTACTGCATCAGAGGTCAGATCAGTTTTCCTTCGTGTGAATCCAAAGAAAGCGATGGGACCAGACGGAGTACCAAGCCGTGCACTCAGAGCATGCGCAGATCAACTGGCAGAGGTCTTCTCAGAACTCTTCAACCTCTCGCTGCAGCAGGCCACTGTTCCTGCTTGTTTCAAGAGGGCCAACATCATCCCTGTGCCTAAGAAGGCTCATGCAGCATGTCAGTGACTACCGCCCAGTAGCCCTAACTTCGGTGGTCATGAAGTGCTTAGAAAGGCTGGTCATGGCATTAATCAACTCCAGCCTCCCCACTACTCTTGACCCATTCCAACTTGTATATTGGACCAACAGATCCAAGTCAGATGCCATATCACTTGCTCTTCACTCCTCCCTAGAAAATCTTGACACCAAGAGCAGTTATGTAAAAAGCTGAAACTTTATTGCTGGAACAGCACAGCAGGTCAGGCAGCATCTAGGGAACAGAAGATTCGACGTTTCGGGCACATGCCCTTCTTCAGGAAGAAGGGCATGTGCCCGAAACGTCGAATCTTCTGTTCCCTAGATGCTGCCTGACCTGCTGTGCTGTTCCAGCAATAAAGTTTCAGCTTTGATCTCCAGCGTCTGCAGACCTCACTTTCTCCCAGTTATGTAAAAATCCTACTCATTGACTACAGTTCAGCCTTCAACACTATTATCCCCTCGAGACTGATTACTAAACTTAGTGATGTAGGACCAAGCCCCACTCTCTCCAAGTGGATCCTCAGTTTCCTGACCCAGGCCACAATCAGTGAAGATTAGGGACAATATTTCATCCTCACTAACACTCAACACTGGAGCCCCCCAGGGTGCATACTTAGCCCTCTACTGTACTCACTGTTTACCCATGACTGTGTCACCAAATACCCGACTAATGTCATTTACACATTCGCTGATGACACCACCATAGTCTGTCAAATCTCAGATGGCGACAAAACAGACTACAGACGGGAGGTGGAAGACCTAGAAAAATTGTGCACTGAGAATAATCTAGCTCTCAAAGCCGGCAAAACCAAGGAACTCATTATAGACTTTCGGTAGATGTTACTCATGCCCCCTACATATTAACAGCACAGAGGTGGAACGAGTGGAGAGTGTCAAGCTCCTGGGAGTAGTCATTCACAACAAGCTTTCTTGAACTCTTCATGTGAATGCACTGATTACAAAGGCCCAACGATTTCTCTTCTTCCTCAGGCAGCTGAGGAAATTTGACATGACGGCGAATACCCTTGCCAACTTTTACAGGTGCTCCATCAAGAGCATTCTCTTGGGATGTATCACTACATGGTATGGCAACTCTACCATTCAAGATTGGAGATGGTTACAGAGTGGTGAACTTGGCCCGGACAATCACAAAGGCCAATCTCCAATCTATAGAATCCATCTACTGGGCCCGCTGTCAAGGAAAGGCTGCCAGCATTCTCAAAGATCCATCCCACCCTGGCAATATTTTTATACATCCCCTACCATCGGGAGAAGGTACAGAAGCCTGAACACACGCACCGGCAGGTTTCGAAACAGTTTCCACTCTACTGTTGTTAGAATACTGAATGGACTCTCAAACTCTTAACATTCGCCTGTACCTGTGTTTTTGCTGCTGTTTACCTATTATTTACTTATCCATGTGATCTGCCTGTATTGCTCACGAGACAAAGATTTTCACTGTGCCTCAGTACAAGAGACAATAAATTCAATTCAGTGCATCACTTTCACTTCTTGCACTCTGTCCTTGAACCCTACCCCTCCAATCGCAACAAGGACAGAACCTCCCCATGGTCCTCACCTTCCACCCCACCAACCTCTGGGTACAACACATCATCCTCCGTTATTTCCGCCATCTACAGTCAGACCCCATCACCAGAAATATATTTCCCTCCCCACCACTTTCAGCATTCCACAGAGACCATTACCTCTGCAACTCCTTTGTTAGGTCTACGCCCCACCACCAACCCATCCTCCACTCCCAGCACCTTGCCTTACCATCACAAGAGGTGAAACACCTGCGCCCATACCTCCCCGCGCCCCCCCTCACCTCCATCCAAGGTTCTCACTTTCTCCTAACCTTCCTTACAGTTCACTACATTTCCAATTTTGGTGTCATCAGCAAACTACCAACCATACGTCCTATATTCAGATTCAAATCATTTATATAACTGATGAAAAGCAGTGAACGAAGCACCAACCGTTGTGATACACTGCTGGTCACAGGCCTTCAGTCTGAAAAACAACTGTCCACCACCGCCTTCTGTCTCCTACAATCAAGCCAATTTTGTATCCAATTGGCTAGCTCTCCCTGGATTCCACATGATCTAACCTTGTTAACCAGTCTACCATGCAGAACCTTGTCGAACACCTTGCTGAAGTTCATATAGACAACATGTACCGCTCTGTCTTCACCAATCTTCTTTGCCACTTCTTCAAAAAAATTAAATCATGTTTTTATTTATGGAAGGGAATATTCCCTATGCTTCACTTAAAGTTGCTTCACTTAAAGTCACTTAAAGTTAAATTTTCAAGAACTCAACCCTGAATTTAAGTGAGACATCCTATATCTCACTTCAGTGAGATGAAATCAAAGGAGTGTTTTAAAAGGGTGATTTTTCAAGGTTACAGGGTAAAGGCTCAGTGTGAGACTCAAGTGGACATTAAAGGAGCCCACAACAGCAAAAACCCAATTGATCTTTCTGCTGCAAGATTCTGTGATTCTAAGTCATGATAAGTATGAGTAATGTATAAAAATACCAAATCAATCCACTTCCAATACACATAATCCAGCTAATCATTTACAATCAGTAATTTTGAATAAGACAGAACAAACTGAGAAGTTCAGGCGCAAATCTTTTATAGCACAACTAAAATGAACACAGACAAATGGACTTATCCACATATTTCTCTGATGTTTACTTGCAATGATGCTGAAGAGCATTTTGTGGCGTGAATTAAAAGTATTAGTAATATCATGGGCACATTTAAAGCCAAATCATTGACACCATATGAATAATTTTGTCCCACTCTATCCTTAGTCTCAAAAATGACCCAATAACATTTAAGTCCTTTTTTACGGTCACAATTCTAAATATTTAAACAAATAGTACAATAACATTTAGATTTTAGCAGTTTATTTGAAGTGTAAGTCTTGAAAATATGATACATTTACATCTCACTGAGAAAAGGTGTTATAATGATATCTTTACACTTTGCAATGTGGTTACCTTGAATGTATAGCCTATTAAAAATGAAAAAAGCATGATCTATGATGCTATTATTGATTTGCAACCACTGTTGGAAAGTGTTACACTCAGCTACATAAACATGATATTACCAAAATGTAGATTTAAGATAATAGTGTTACAAACTGAGGCATACTTAAACTATAGTTATAAATTTTTCAGATTAAAACAATAATTTCTTGGTAGCATACAAAAATGTTTGACAAAATAAAGTACTCCATTTGCAAGAGTTTATGCTTTTTAAGAACCAGATGTGAAGCTCTGAAGTGCAATGACAAATACTGTATCACTGAGTCTGTGCAAAAAATTTGTTTTGTGGACAATTTCTTTTTAATAAGTACTTCATCACTCACTGTAGTTCATTGTTATTTCTAAAACCCCCCACCTCAAACGTTATAGATCAGTACACACACTGTAGAAAATTTACACATAAATAAACCCTGCTTATTTACTGCGCTACATTTTATGTTTTGTTCCAAAAGGCATAAATACCAAATTGTATGCCTCAGAGCATGTTTACTGCATCCTTTCTTCTCTTATTTTAGGTACACAATTTCAACTTTGCATGTATATCTTACAAGTGATGTGATTTGGAGATCTGTAAAGCTTTTTATTTTGTTAACTACACAGTGATTAAACAAAAATCCCATAACTTCAATAAAATTTTCCATCTGAAGGCAAGACTGCATTGTTCAAACAGCATGCAAATTTCTCAGCTAAGTCTGTAGTTTTAGATATTCCTGCAGCTTATCCTTTTTAATCAGTATGCCCAGTGGGTCTGTTTTTGCATAATTGTAATAGAAAGGTTTGCTAAAGACTTAACAGATGTTTAGGCAACAGAATATTAGAACATTCTTTGACTTTGGTAATGGGTATTGCAGTATGGAAAATTACCGCACCTCATTTCTCCCATTTAAAACGAACCACACATTACACACAATAAATAATGACCTTGGCAGGATAATACTGTCATTTAGATGCGCAAGTTCTCATGGACAGAGGCCAAAACCCAGAAAATATACAGTTTATCCATTCTATGATCACCTCTAACTACAACTCTGTGCAGTGCCATAAATTCACTTTTCACTTAAAAGAACTCTGTTAAAGATTTCTCAATAACCATTTATCAAAGTCAAAATGTGGCTAATATAAATGAAGGATCAGCAAAAACAGTTTTTCTCCATTAAATGTAGGGTTCTATATACAGCAATGGCTGGTAAACATTTAGGTCGCCTCTATAATTTCTTTGGCAAAGCAAATGAGTTAGTAGAACATACTCAATAGCCTCACCTGCATAATTAATGTCAATGCACACATTTTCACTGGCTTTTAAAAAAAATGACAAATGCAATTTTGTAATGAAGTAATAAAAAGCAGCAAACATCTCCTTAAATCCCACTCTCTGCCCTCCACCTCCCAGCAGAAAATTCTAGAAGAATGTTGTCAATACGTTTTAAGTAGGCTTCTTTTACGGTTTTTAATGTTGATTATACACAGCACGGGAAACTAAGGAAATTGTGCTGAAGAAAAATAATATAAAACAGCAAAAAGAACACACAGATTTGACAAAATACCAAAGAATTAATGGAAACCTAGTTTGTCTTTGCCACAATCTCTCCACACACTTCAGGCAACTTGTCTAATAATCCGTCACATAAGAGCCACAATTTCTTCTGATAAAACAGTCAAAGACAAATGTCATCACGAGTTTTGAGAAGATTTGTAGCTCAGCGTGAGGTTCTGGATGTAGTTTGCTCGCTGAGCTGCAAGGTTCATTTTTAGACGTTTCGTCACCACGCTAGGTAACATCTTCAGTGAGTCTCTGGATGAAGCTGTTTGTCCAGAGACTCATTGAAGATATTACCTAGTATGGTGACAAAATGTCTGAAAATGAACCTTCCAGCTCAGTGAACAAACCTACATCCAAATGTCATCAGGTTTGACCCATACCACAATCCCATTAATCCTTTGGTCCTCAACCCTGCAATTTAGCTGTGACCTCCCCGCACCTAAGACATAGTGACTCTCAGGTTGAGCACACCGTCAATTGATTGCTCTAATGAGACAGCATCCCTAAAGTCCCCCTAGACTATTGCAACTTTGTATACGCGTATTCTTCTACATCTGGCATCTTGAATGTCGCCAATTTTAATCATTCCACATTGATGGCCAATGCCATCAAATGGTTAGGCCCTAAGTTTTGGAATTCCTTCCTATACATCTCAGTCTGTACCTCACTTTCCTCCTTTAAGAAACATCTTAAAACCTAGCTCTTTGGCCAAGCATTTGGTCACCTGGTCTCATACCTCCTCTTCTGAAACATGGTCACATTTTAGATTACAATGTGCCTGTGAAGCACCTTGTGATGTTACATTATGTTAAAAACACAGTATGAAAATAACCCTGGTAAAAACAATGACTGCAGATGCTGGAAACCAGATTCTGGATCAGTGGTGCTGGAAGAGCACAGCAATTCAGGCAGCATCCGAGGACAGGCAAAATCGACGTTTCGGGCAAAAGCCCTGATGAAGGGCTTTTGCCCAAAACGTCGATTTTGCCTGTCCTCGGATGCTGCCTGAATTGCTGTGCTCTTCCAGCACCACTGATCCAGAATCCATGAAAATAACCCTGTCATGTGAAATCAGCTCAGCCAATCAGAACACTGCACCTCCGTGCCAAATTCTCAGCTTCCAAAGCAGATCTTCTTTTCACAACTTAAAGAAAGCACCCAATCTCAAGGAGGACAAAACATGCTTTAACGACACTCTGAGGCAATCATCAAATTCAGGGCAAAATTACATTGGTTTGAGGGAGGATCTTACTAGTGATTGCACCATCTAGCGATGACTCATCTAAAAAGCCAATAACACAACTGGAAATTGACCACATCAACTCTGCTGTGGAGAACCAACAAGAGTAGAAGGAAAGATGTGAGAACCGGGTTTGAAAACAAACTTTCCTTGTCCTCTCCACCTACAGAGAGATTGTTTTGATGGGACACTAGAAAACAAAGAAAGCATGAAGCTTGCATTATATCATCCCTGATCAATGGGAATAATGATGAGGACAAATATATGTCATGACTTATCCCTGGCCACCCCCTTAACATTGCATTTGAACCGAAACTGAGCCTCTGATCTTACAAAAATGTCCCTTCCATTCCAGCATTACAATCTGTGCCTGCTTCTGCTGTCGAAATATTTACTGCAGTCATTGTCACCACTAGACTTGTCTCTTCCAATGCTGCCTGGATATCACCCACCCTTCACTCTCTTGGAAAACCAGCTCAGCCTGTTTATATTTGTAATTTCTAATAATGAAGCATGGCTTATTTCTCGTTACATTTAACATTTGCTTTTATTATGATAATGACTCAGATGTAGTGATTATATGGAGATCAGGCCTGCTCCTGATATCTCAGTAATACAGTCAATTTGCTGGGGATATAGCAAGCTGATGGTGATTGGGGAGAAAAGCTGGTTTGGATAATTGCCCTGCCTTTCTGCTTTAAATAGTGCTTTGGGATTTCTCATATCCACTTGAAGAGGTCAACAGTTCCAATCGTGGAGCTGTTCCTAAATTTGGCACAAGAATATCTGTCAGGATTGTGGTAAAGTCCTGGAGTATGACTTGAAACCACAAACATCTCATTAAATAGATGGGAGCATTACCACTGGCCTACCACTAGCATCTGAAAGCCAGATGTCACCACTTCTGCAGAAGATCTTGAAATGCCAATAATTTCTCAAGCAAATAAAGGACCACCATTGTAAAACTTAACCTCTGGAAAAATCTATTTACTGTTTAGTACATGGCTAACTAATTAATATATGTCAACCCATTTAAGAATATTGTTATGCTATATATTCACAATCCAATATTGGAAAATATAACACTTTAGCTTCTGCATAACTTCTTAGCACATCCTTTCCAAACACCAGGAATTTTTCCATTTATTTATTTTTCCTAGGGTATTATGCTTCTGTTGTATTCACATTACTAGTATGATTGAGGTTAATTGTTTCATTAATTGACTAGGTAGATATAAAGCGGGAACAGGATTTAGTGGGTGAAATGAGTTGTAAGATTGAGTGCTTAATAAACTCGATCCACAAAGAAAGATAGCTTGCTTTCTATCCCACAAACTGGCTTGGATCGGAATTGACATATTATTTCTTTGCAGTTGGATGGAAGTCCTGACAAGTGACAAGATGGCTTGGAATTCTAATCCATTAAGTTTAGAGTCATAGAGATGTATGGCATGGAAACAGATCCTTTGGTCCAACCCGTCCATGCCGACCAGATATCCCAACGCAATCTATATCCCTCCAAACCCTTCCTATTCATATACCCATCCAATTGTCTCTTACATGTTGCAATTGTCCAGCCTCCACCACATCCTCTGGCAGCTCATTCCATACACATACCACCCTCTGCATGAAAAAGTTTCCCCTTAGGTCTCTTTTATATCTTTCCCCCCTCACCCTAAACCTATGCCCTCTAGTTCTGGACTCCCCGGCCCCAGGGAAAAGACTTTGTCTATTTATCCTATCCATGTCCCTCATAATTTTGTAAACCTCTATAAGGTCACCCCTTAGCGTCCGCGCTCCAGGGAAAACAGCCCCAGCCAGTTCAGCCTCTCCCTTTAGCTCCTTTAGAAAAAAATCACTGCTTAATTTTCACTTGTTCCTCACTCGTGCAAGGATATGTTCTATGTGTGCGCTCCTTCATGTCAGAAATGGTACAGTGTAGATGGAGATTGCCACCCCTCTGTTCTAACTAGAACAGTCGTGCTGAACAAACACTATTCTATCACTGCAACTATCTACAGATGACATGACTTATTTCACAGACTCTGTCAGGAGCACAATAGCTTCAGGTCTGTCCTCAACCTGCTCCTTCTTTCCTGAAGAAGGGTTATACCCAAAACATCAGATGTCTCCACCTCCTGATGCTGCCTGGCTTGCTGTATTCTTCCAGCCTCCTGCTTGTCTTCTTTACTCTCACCAAGTCCCCATGATATTTTCACATTGAATGCAGGAAGCATTACCCAATCTCCTTGCTAATCCATATATGCCATTTCTTCTTTACCCACAAGTCTTTTTTTCCTTGGATCATCATGATATGTTAGATTTAATTTAATCCCATCTTCCCATAAATCATTGACTTCACAAATTCAAATGATTCACCCAAAATAAGTTTACTTTGGACTTGGAAGAATGACAGCTTTTTGGGGTAGAAGGCAGTTGAATTGGACTGTTGTTGGAACAGCCCAAGGTCTATTATTCTCCTTTGCTCCCAGTTTCATTATTTGGTTCATCCCAATAATTAATCATCTATAGATGGCTCAACACAATGGAATGAGGTTTGTAAGGTTCCTTCAGATAACTTCTTTGGCAGTATTGACAATGTACAGTCTCCATTGGTTTACATCTCCATGGGCAATCATAGCTTTTGTATTGGTATCTGTAATCTACATCTATTGTCCCACTCCTAGTTCTGGCAGATTCCTTGCACAATAGTGATTATTGTAATGTATGGTCTGCTGTGTGTGATAGGATTATTCTCCAGTGTTGTAGGGTTAAGTGCAGAACCAATGTCTTAGACAGGTTAGGAGACAGGTTTTTGAGCTTCTTGTCTATCAGTAGCTTTAACAGTAACATACTTCACTGGAGTGGTGTAAACCTATATTTCAATACCACTATGCAGAAGTCAGAATTGTCCTGCAAGAGTTACTTCACTATTCTGCCCCACCTTTGGCTGCTCAGTGGTGAATTGTGATATTTTCAGAATGGGCTGCAAAGAGGCTGAAACACTGGCCTATTGTCTGAAATGACCATGAGTGATGCATTGCAAAAATCGGATGCAAAGTTTGGATAACCGCTTCCAGAGTCATCATATGCAAAGTTTTAACCTTGGTCCATCAGGAGAAATAATCGATATCAATGAAACAAAATCCCAACATTGAAAATAAATCTATCCCTACGTGTTCCCAAGGTCTGGTGAAACATGGATTGGCTATTCAAGGCTCTCTTTGTTCTGGCCTGCGGAGGCATATGTCTGACAATTGGCAACAAGTTTTCAATGTCCCTGGAGATCCCAACAGACCACAAAGATGACCAAATTCAAACCCTGCACTTGGAGATTCTCAAGTGTCTTTTGTGCAACTTCCCCAAGATGCCTTCTCAAAGTTGGGATGACCAAGTATTCATCCTCCAATAGCCTATTAGCAATGTTAAAATGATTCCGGTGTTCAAAATACATTTTCAGGACCACACCATTGGGCCTCTGATATGGCCAATCCTCTGTGGATAGTGAGACTTCCCTTGTCTCTCATTTGTGCCTGTTGAATCTTGATAAGCCAATTCTGACTTTGCAGGATATTGTACCTTTGTGGACTTGCATTTGTAGCCACAGCATTTTGATGACTAGTCCAGTTCAATTTCTGATCAACGCTAACCCCGGCGGTTAGTTAATAGTGGAGGATTCAGTGATGGTTATATTCTCGCTTGGTAGAGAAAGACATTGCCTGACCCTGGTGCGATGCAAACATTACTTGTCACTTGTCGGCCCAAGCCTGGATATTGGCCATGTCTTGTTGTGTTTGGGCATTTGCCAATGACAGGATCTGATGAGCCACGAATGGGTGTTGGACTTATACGTGAGCAAATATCCTACTTCTCACTTTATGATCCAGGGAAGATCATGGAGGAAGCAGCTAAAAGTGATTGGACTGAGGACACTACACTGAGGAACTCCTGCAAAAATATTCCAGAGTGGAGATAACTAAATACCTGTCACAACCCTCCTTTGTGCCGAGACAGACTCCAAGCATAGTGTATTCATATATGCAGCTTTCAACAAGTGCGCCGTACTGTGAGATGAACTGAAATCTTAAATGAGTTGTCAGGACAATTCTTAACACTCAGGATTATTTAGCAAATATTATCCAATCCTGCATCACAGCTAATGTTGGTCACTGTGCTGAGAGTTTCACAAGTACAGGTTGGTTAAGATTAGATTAGATTAGATTACTAACAGTGGAAACAGGCCCTTCGGCCCAAGTCCACAACGACCCGCCGAAGCGCACCCACCCAGACCCATTCCCCTACATTTACCCCTGCACCTAACACTACGGGCAATTTAGCGTGGCCAATTCACCTAACCTGCACATTTTTGGACTGTGGGAGGAAACCGGAGCACCCGGAGGAAACCCACGCAGACACGGGGAGAATGTGCAAACTCCACACAGTCATTCACCTGAGGCGGGAATTGAACCCGGGTCTCTGGCGCTGTGAAGCAGCAGTGCTAACCGCTGTGCCACCATGCTGCCCACTAAGTGGTTAAGTGCAGTCATCACTTTGCCAGTCCCATTTATGAGGTTGCATGATACACAGTGAGCAATGATCTGATCAGAGTGGCCATTATCTTACAGGATGGCTTTGATGTATCTATGTCCTACACAGTCTTCACACTCACCAAGTTCACAAGTTATCATCACAATGAGAGGTACTTACTGTACTCTGTCAATTATTTATTCATTCAGACCCAGATACAACAGGAAACAAAAATAAAAGTTGTAAAATTAAACTTAGTGTTTTTCCCCAATTTAAATATATGTGAACCATTCGCAGAAGCAATATTCTTCTTTAAAATAATTTAATGTAAGTTTGATCAAGCACCAGAGGCAATAATTTAGCACTCATAAAAATAGAGATGTAATTTAAACCTAACTAAACAGACACAAGTAATGTCTCACACATCTTCATGGGATTGGTACATGTATGGAAGTGAACATTTAAAAACTTTTAATTTAGATTTTGTTCCTAAGTTATATGATAAAAAAAATGTGAATACATTGATAAAAAGCATAGAGCTGATGAAAGGATGCATCATTAATAAAAGAAAATAGCTATTGAGCTTCTTGTATTGTAGAATATTGATGCTCACTAAGTGGAACACATTGTTGATTTTCTTAGAAAAATGTTTGAACTACATGCACACAATGTAGAAGAGTACTTGAGTTGAAGACTCAAATTAAAACAGGAAAGAAATACTTTGGCTCATAACCCTCCTATTTGTGATCTCCTGCAAAGATCTAAGATTTATGAAAACATAACAAATATGTCTTTAATCTATAAATACATGGAAGCAAAGAGATCAACTAACACTGCAGGCAGTGGAACCTAATATACACTCAAATCATGGATCATAATAATTGTAACATAGTGTGTCCTAAGGCAAATGCCGAATTTGACTTTTTAAAATTCTTTTTATCCTCCTTAGAGTCAATATCACACATGGTGAACAGTTCTTTAATGGAAAGCTATTTCAGCCAGGTCGCATTTTGCAAATTGGCAATCTGTTCAACCCTTCTTTTTTGGGAGGGAGGAGTTGTTGGTGGTTGGTGCTTATCACCATTGAGACTGTTAGTGTCCTCACTGAAATAACACATCAACATTTCAGGTAAGGTTATTGTAGCAATTGATAATTGCACTAAATTACAAATCTCCTGGGTGATGTTTACTCCTTCTCAGCAAGACTCTTTAGAATTCCAATTTAGTAAGTTTCTTTGGCTGTCATTGCTGCCTTTGTTGCATCCAAAATGAGGTAATAGCCCCACATGGACTGGGAATACTGTAAAAGTGAAAGAACACTTTTTAAAAGTTTGATCGAAGGATAAAGATGACAAATCAGAAGTGAATTTATGGAGGTAATCAAATCTTGGGGTCAGATAGTCAGATTTATAGATGATTGTTCAATTAATGACATCACCCCAAATCCTCAGATGGATTATCACCTCATTGTATTGTGACAGGTGGATATTATCCTTCATTTCAGTTCTTTGTTGCCTTTCAAATAACACCTTGTGTCATGTATAAAGTTGCCACACAGCTTGCACTTCCCATAAGCTGCCAAAGCCACGAAGAGGTTTAAGCAAAAATTTAGTTTATACAGCCCAGGAACAGAGACAAACTGACGAGGTCTGATGAAGGAGCGAGCAGACGGATATCAAAATTATCAGTTTGTACTGAACTGCATAACCCAAACAGCCAACGTGTCTACGAGCCCCAACCAGTCTTTTGTTCTGACAGAGATAAGATGTATAAATTATGAGTGGTTGACAAAGTATACTCCAGTGCCTGAGGCAGCTCATCAATCATTTTCAGCAAGTCGGCAGGTAACTGATGTGGCCCCGACTGGCATTTTTCATTCAGGTGAGAAAATCAAGATAAAAGCATTTCCACTGAACAAACAGCAGCTGAGCTTTATTTAAGATTCTTTTAATTTGGAAGTTGCTTAGCCCAGGATAGCTCTGCTTTCTAGACTTGCATTTCTTAGATTTTGAGAGCTGCAGTCCCACAGCAATAAACAATTACTGCTGTCATGGAACAAGAACTGCTTTGGAGATCATCCACTGCCTGTTGTGTGGAAGGCAGGAAGGAGCTGTGGAGACCTTTGTTCTTTTAGATATAGCCAACTTCAAACGGCCTTCAATGTCAATGGATTCCCTCAACTTACCACAGGCTTTGGCCGAGCTATACAGAGGATAGCTCACACAAAGTAAAACTGCTCCAATTACTGATGTGGATCAGCTTCCCTGACATTAGCCCTGTCACCAACCCCCACCTCCCCCTCAACTTGGCTTTGTGCCATGTCCTGATACGTTCAAATCCTCCTTTGCTTTTTCAAACACACAAACCTGAAACAAATTAATTTACGCAGTGCCAGACTGACATTGAAGATAGACTAGTCTCTTTACCTTTGTCACTTGTTCAGTATAATTAGATTGGGGTGGAGGGGAATGATGTTGCTGGTGCGAGCTGACAGATCAACTAAGCTTTTAAAGTGTCAGGATCAGAGTAGTTCTAACTAATCAATGGGTCACCACAAGAAGAAAGATACTTCGATGGTTTGTGTGTCAAAGGACTAAAGACCTAAGCAAATTGTTCTGAAGATGTACATTTTTCATCTCCTCTAAAATGAAGGAATAAAGTGTAATCACTTTAAAATGAAATGACTGATTACCAGACATCTTGCATCCTTGACACAACTGCTGCAGGATTAATTAAACATCACGTGTTATACTAGTTAACTTAAAAAAAGACTAAACTTCATTGCAATTATGATTTTTCCAATAGACATCCAAAAGTGATTTATGCTTTCACCATAATTACAGCCCCACTCCCATGATGATAAAGAAAGCTTGACACTTGAATATTACCAAAGAGAACAGATTAACAAGTGCAATGTGCAAATTGTCTTCCTCCCTGAGCTCATAAATGTTAAAGTCACAACAATTTTTTTTCCTTTCCACAGACAAAGCACTATATTGAGTCCATAAACAATAGATATTTGGTTGCTAAACCTCTCTACTTCTCTCTTTTCCTTTAAGACATGCCTTAAAACACACCAAATTAACCAAACCCTTTTGTCTCCAGTTTTGAGGAAGGGTCACTTGACCTGAAATGTTAACACTGATTTCTCTGCACAGGTGATGCCAGACCTGCTGAGCTTTTCCAGCAATTTCTGTTTTACAGCATCAACAGTTCTTTAGGTTTTCCTTTTGTCTCCTGCCCCAGTTTTGGCTCAGTGTAGTTTTTCGAGAAGTAATTGTGAATTCCTGTATAAACCACCACCACCTAATGAAGGCCTATTCGAAATGGACAATAAATGCTGGCCTTGCCAGTGGTGATCACATATCCCATGAACTAATAAAAAATTTGCAAAACTAAAGGTGTTATAGTCTTACAAGTTACTGCTATTACTGTACCAATGGATCTAATAATTTCTTCAGCAACATTAATTCATACCATTATGCTCATATAATTATATTATATCAATTATCCTGTCATTCAAAATTAGGAAAGCAATCCAGTTCCATCACTAGAATCAACACCAGCTTGGAACTGAGTTTAATATTTATATCAACAATGAAAACTTATATTTATACAGCTGTCTTTTAATTCTTGCCATCAATTAAAACATGAAAAACATATACTATATATTGTATACATTTATATATTGTATATATTCTATATATTTATACACAGAACAACCTCGATTAACTGAACACCATTATCCGAATTTCAGATTGTCCAAACAAAATCTCAAGGTCCTGTAAAAAATACTATCCATTGTCTGAACAATACATTAGCCGAACTCTTAGTTATCCAAGCAAAATACTCCCCACCTGTCTTATTTGGATAATCGAAGCTGTTCTGCATATATAAATGCATAGATCAACAAATACACAGTTAATATATGTCTGCATATATCTGCTTATACTAAAATGTGAGTATATCTCCCATCGTGCTTTACCTTTAATTCCTGTCACCATCATGCATCTTTACCAAACTGAGATTAGAATGGTGTAAGCCTTGAAAATCTCCACAGCTTTTGTTACTGCTGCTTTAGGATCACTAATGGCAGGTTTTATTCTGTAGATTAATTGTAAGGAATACATACAGGGTCAGAGCTGCAAGTTTAGTTTTTGATGGAGGCAATTGTGATTAAATGTTCCAATTCAGTGTAACTGTATAGTAAAATGATCCACCTCAAAGAGAGACAGTAAGAGATCTGAGTGCCAGAGTGATTTGGTGAGAGAAAAATGGAGATAATGAGAAGTGCAAAGATGATAAGCCATCATGGCCTGCTCCACTCTTCATGATGGTCATAGGCAATATTGTGCCTCAAGTCTTTCCGGCCCAATTCGCATACTCCTCAATATCCTCAGAGATAAACAATCTACACACTTCAGTTTGGAACATGTAATGATGGGAACATCCACAACCCTCAGGGAGCAACATTTCAAAGCTTCTCAATCCTGACTGAAGGGATTCCTCCATAACTCAGTCTTAAATGTTTAACCCATTATCCAGAGGATGTTTTAAAAAATAAATATTTATTTGTGGGATGTGGGCATCATTTGACTGGTCAGCATTTATTGCCCATCTTTAGTTGCCCTTGAGAAGATGGTAGAAGGAAGAGAGGACTGCAGATGCTGGAGATCAGAATCCAAAAGTGTAAGAAGGTGGTGGTGAGCTTCCATTTTGAACCACTGCAGTCCACCTGAGCTAACCCACAATGCCATTAGGGAGGGAATTCCAGGATTTTGGCCCAGCGACAATGAACGAATTGTAATATATTTCCATGTCAGGATGGCAAGTGGTTTGGAGGGGAACTTGAAGGTGGTGGTGTTCCCATATATCTGCTGCCTTTGTCCTTCTAGATGGAAGTGGTTGTGGATTTGAAAGGTGCTATCTGAGGATCCTTAGAGAATTTCTGCAATGCATCTTTTGGATAGTACACACCGCTGCTACTGAGTGTCAGTGGATTCTTGTGAATGCAGTGCCAATCAAGCGGGATGCTATGTCTTGGATGGCGTCAAGGTTCTTGAGTGTTGTGGGCCCAGTTTTCTGGAATTGCCAGCTGGGAGAAACAACCTCCGTATCAAGTCCCTTCAGAATCAGGTATGTTTCACTATGGTTACCTCTTATTCTTCTAAACCGCTGAGTACATTGGCCCAGTTTATGGAGCGGCTCCATCATCAGATAACACACACTTCCCAGGAACAACCCTGTGAACCTTTTTATAGCATCCAAAGCAAGCATATGTTTCCCTAAACTTGAAGACTTAAAATTGTGCGAAGTATTCCAAATGTACTCTCACCAAAGTCCAAACCTTCCTATTCTTGTACTCCAAGGCTGTTGCAATAAAGGTCAACACGCCATTCGCTTTTCCAATTACTTGACATACCTGCAGGTTAACGTTGCAATGGTACATTCAAGTCTCTCTGAACATCAGCCTTTAAAGGTTTCACGCCTTTGTTCAGTTTTTCCATTCTTGTCACAAAAGTAACTTGCTCACATAGCACTCCCCTGGATAATGAGTTTTCCATTCACTTTTTAAATTCTTTCACAGGATGTGGACATTATTGGTTAGCTGAGCATTTGCTATCCATTTCTAATTGCTTCTCAGAAGGTGAGGGTGTGCTGTCTTCTTGAACTGCTGCAGACTATTTGGTGTAGGTTCACTCACAGTGTTGTCAGGTTGGGGATTCTTGGATCTTGACATAACGATAATGAAGAAAAAACAATCAAGGATGTTGCTACTCGGGGGAAACTAGTGGGTCATGGTAATCCCACGCATTTGATTTTCAAGGTGGTAGATGGAAGGTGTTGTCAAAGAAATTTTGTAGATTATACACACTGCTGCAACTGATGTTGATAATGGAGGTAATGAATTTTGAAGGTGTGGATGATTGACAATCAAGTGGTCTGCTTTGACCCAGGTGGTGTCAAATCTCATGCATTGTCAGAATTGCATTCACCCAGGTACTGAGGGAGTATCCCATCGTAATCGCCTGACTGTGCTTTGCAGATGGTGTCAAGCTATCAGGGGTCAGTAGATGAGTTACTTGCTGCAGAATTCCCAGCCTGCTCTTGTCCTCATAGGATTTATAGAGCTGGTCCAATTCAGTTCATGGTCAATGAAAACCTCCAGGATGTTGGTAGTGGAAGATTCAGTGATGCCAATGCTACCAAATACCAACTGTTGATGTTAATTCTGATCTTGTTAGGTTTTGTTGCAAAGGGACATGGGTTGCTTGAGCATCTGAGGAGCCATGAATAGTGGCATATATTGTATATGTGCCATTCCTGACCTTATGAATGGACGTAATTAATGAAGGTGATTAGACCTAAGATACTACCAAGGTACAAAATAATTTTAATTTTCAACCATTTTGGTTGACATTTTCTCTAGCTACTTTTGTTATTTTGGGGGGCTCCTTTTTAATTTCCACCAACTCGGACATTAGGTGATGCAGTCAAGCAATGTCATGACATTGAACAGAACACTGAATTACTATAGGCATATTTTAAGTTTAAACCAAAACGTGTGCAAGTGTGTTTTTAATTGAGGAGGGCTGCTACAAGCAAAAATAAAGACTGCAGATGTTAATTCAGTGCTGTCTGGCAAAGTTCAATGTGAGACCCATGGAATGTTACACTTGTAAAAAGTCAAGAAAACTGCAAACAGGCAGGTAAAGAAAATGAAGAGATAACGAGGGGGCTGACTATACCCTACAACCCCTCAGCAGAAAGCCAAGGCTCTTTTTGCCCTTCCAGGACAACACAATAAAAAGGGGATAGTAACCAACAGACTGTTACAACAATCAACAACGGTCACCTTTATTGAGATTAGTTAGCTTTTAATCTAATTTTTTTACTATTTATTGAACCTATACTACTCTAGTCGCTGGAGTGATACGTGAACTATTGTCCCTGGAGCATTAGCCTATCTGCCTCAACTTCTAGGATAATGACAACACAATCAACTGTCTCCAACTTGCCCGGTCTATACTGCTGTGCTTTTTCTTTCTGTCCCACACAGGTTGTGTTGTTACTGAACTTGGATAAATTCTCTTGTTCACTTCATCTAAGTCATTAATATATATTGTAAATAGCTGAGGCCCCAGCATTGATCCTTGCAATACTCCATAGTAATTGCTATCAACTTGAAAGCACACTGTTTATCCCTATTCTCTGCTTCCTGCTTGTTAAACAATCTTCTATTGGTGCTAATATTATGTCTAGTTCATGGGTCTTTTTCTTGGATACCTTTTGCATTGCACATTATCCAACAGCTTTTGGAAATCCAAGCATTTGCAGTACATGTACTGGCTCTCCTTTATTGTGCTACCTACATCATCAAAAAAACTTAAACTTGTCAAATACGCTTTCCCTTTTGTAAAGCTATATAAACTCTGATAATTCTATGATTTGCTAAGTGCATTGTTAAGACACCCTTAATAATAAGAGTATCAACAATATTCTTAATATCAGCTGCTTGAAAACCAAATAACTTACCTTAGACATGTCCTTCAAACCTAACCAGCAATGTTGGACCATGCCCCCAGACAGCTCGGACTCCTCTCACACCCAGAGGGTAAATGAAAGTCCCCAAGCCTCATTTTAGCCAGCAGCCCCAGGACTGATCCCACACAGGACCAACGCTTATCATGCTCAGAAGGTAACTGAAAGCATTGGAGGCAAGATCGGAAATGGCGGTGAATGAGACTTGCTGCAAAACAGAACATAAGTAATTGATTGTGATTGTTGGAAACAAATTATAACAGTCTTAGGACATCATCTTAGGAGCACCCCAGGGTAGTCTCTTCAGCCCAAACATCTTCATCCTTCATTAATGATCTTCCTTCATTAATGATTTTCCTTCCATCATAAGATCAAACATGGATCATCTTATCATACGTTGCCATACCATGGCACCTAAATTAATGACAGAGGTTATAAATAAGATGTGAAAAACCGGGCTGAGTCCGCCAAGGAAGGCTGGGCTGAGACCTCCTCGCTAGGCCGTTGGAAGACCCAGAAGCCACCTCCAAAGTGAGGATAAGACCTCTAAGCGGGGGCAAGGCCACCATACAGGGAAACCACTGCGCCGGGTGCCAGGCCTATATCACCATTCCAGGCCTAAGGTAGCCACTTCATTGCTGGGCCTGGGCCGGGAGAAGACACTTTCCGCTGAAGTTGTCAAAAGAAAGATACAATGATAAATGGGAACATTTGAAAAAAGCAGAGCAAGAAAAATAAAGGAAAGTGGACTGAACAGACAGGTTTTGGGCTGAGGAGCCTACAGTTGCACTGCTACTTTGCCACCATCTTGAATCCTGGGCATTGCCATTGACTAGAAAGACAGATCCCCAAATAAATAGCATGGCTGCAAGAGCACGTCAAAGACTGGCAATTCTGTGGCATGTAACTGAGCACCTGAGTTTCCAAATCAATCCACCAACAACCACCCTGCCACTAGAAGGACAAGGATAGCAGACATAGAGGAATGCCACCAACTTCTCTAGGAACATGCCATCCTGATTTGTAAATATATTGCTGTTCTTTCAGTGCCACTGGACCAAAATCCTTGAACTCTCTTTCAGGATTGCAGGTGCATTTATAACAAACCGCAGCATTTAGTCGTGCAGCACAGAAGAGGCCTTTTGGCTCACCAAGTCTGCACTGACCTATCTACACTAATCCCCCTTTCCAGCACTTGACACATAACACTATGACATTTCAAGTGCTCATCCAAGTACTTTCTTAAAGTTCGTGAGGTTTCCTGCTTCTACTGCCCTTCCAGGCAGAACATTCCAGATTCCCACCCGCTGGGTGAAAAGATCTTTCCTAAATCCCTTTCAAACCTTCTGCCCTTCACCTCAAAATTATGGCCTTCAAACTAAGGGGAATAGCTGTTCCCAATCCACTTTGTCCATGCTCCTCATAATCTTGTCTACCTCAATCCTGAAGAAGGGCTCATACCCGAAACGTCGATTCTCCTGCTCCTTGGATGCTGCTTGACCTGCTGCGCTTTTCCAGCAACATATTTTCAGCTACCTCAATCAGGCCACACCCTGTTTAGCCGTCTCTGCTTTAAAGGAAACAATCTGAACATATTCAGCCTCTACTCACAGCTAAAATGCTCCATCCCAGGCAACAACCTGGACAATCCCGTCTGCATCCCTAAATCACATCTTCCTACAGTGGGGCAACCAGAATCACACATTGTACTCCAGCTCTGGCCTAACTGAAGGTTTTTAAAGCTCCAAAACAACCCCCTTGCTTGTATAATCTAAGCCACAAATGCTAAAGACGAGAGAGAGAGAGAGAGAAAACAGCTGAAGACAGTGGCTCACAATCATCTTTCAAGAATAATTTGGGATGAGCCACAAATGCTGATGTTGCCAGCAATGCTGACATCCCATGAAAACACAAAAAGAAAAGCCATTCTTTAATAGCTCCTCATTTTCCCTTGGTGCCCATGCTTGTCTGATGACTCCTCAGTCATGCTTTCCTTCACTTACAGCCACAGCACAATGCATTTTGTTGATCTTGCTTAAATTTAAAATGTTGGCACTACAAGATAATCAATGCACAACTGGGAAAATACTTCCTTTTTTGACCACAAAATGGGAAATAATTTTATTTCTAAAATACGGAAAATGAAACAAATTGTTGATTTTGTTTTTGCCACATCACCAGAGTGTAATTATATATTGTTGCTGGAAAATGCTGAATATGCTCATCAGGCCTGGCAGCACGTGAGAAGAGAAAAACAACATACAGTTCCAGGTCAATTAGCATTTTGCTTTTGTATGTAATTGCTAGCACTATGTTTTCGGATTCATTTCAGATTTCTATTTTGCCCAACAAATAACAGCTTACTTGATCCAAAGGTACAAAAGCCAACAGTTAGAAAACATGTGGGTGGCAGAACTTTATCCAGAGCCATCATACCTTCAGCAACTCCAATGGGAAGAGTGCAAAGTGAAACACATTAACACTTGTAAATGATAGTTATCTCTGCACTGTCTGCTGCACACATTACTTCTTTATTAGCCGATTGGAATGATAATTAAAGCCTAAGTTAACTGAACATTATGAGTGGAGTTTTATAAGGAAGCAAAATGTCCAGATACAGCAAGGCTGAGCTACTGACAAAACAACCAGAAGCGCCACAAAGAAAGTCGAAGAATTCCCAACAGAAAGAGAAGAAATTAAGATCAGTAAGATTGCATCATGGCAGGAATGTCTTCTCCAGATTGTTTTTTTCTTAAGTGACATTTATTGTTACAGTAATCAATTTTCAAACATAAACATACATATGAGACATAAAGTACCATTAAGACATTTATTTCTCGGTCATGTAAATTTTTAAAGAAATAAATTGGGATTAACAGTGTTGTAAATACATCTTGCTGCTTTCTCATTTATTTAATTCATGTGCTGGTGTGGCAGCATGTGTTCCCATCAATTTTTTTTTGAACCTCCAAAGCTCAAGACTCTGGGCCTCAAATGTATTGAAATCAGTGCTGACCTGCCATTTACACAACCAGAGCACCAGACGCTATAGCTGCTTGTCATCCTGCCTATTAACTTGATGTCTTTATTCACAGGCCATCTGCAACAGTGAGAGATATAACTAATGTCTTCCATCCAACACGGTGGCAAAAGACAGAGCACAATGTACAGATGACCTTTGGGATTCTCAAAGATCCTAACTACCAGACATGAAAATCAATCCTGCCTACTGGCATTAATTAAAATAAACTAAAGGGCAGAATAAGACAAAATGTACAATCTGTCACAGGGAATATTTGTCATGAACCTTACAAGCCTTTTTCTATATATTAAGACTTTTGGTATGTACTCGAAATGCTATATTTGTACTTGGTTTTTTGTTGTTGTGGCTCTTCAACAAATATATGAAATACAATATGCTGTCTCTGGTATACTACAGCTTATGATATATATTTTCATAAAATGTTCTTTACAACACATTTTTTATGTCAGAGAACAAAATTCCATCGTTCCAGTAAGCAGACAATTCAAAAATATTTTGCAATAATATTTAGTGCATTTAAACAGGTAACATTTAAATTTCAAATTTACTTAAGTTGAACATTATTCAGCACTTAAAACAATTTTTGAGTAACATTTATTTGACTCCTCCAAATCATAATCTGTACCAATTGCCACCAATATATACAAACACCTGAGAAACAGGAACTGTCCTGATGAATGCTTGTGTGAATTATCTCAATCCAAACAGATGAATTAAATAAATCAGACTAAGGTTGCCAAGTAGTCAAACATGCTGAGATAAAATCTGCTTAGACTTAATAGAATCACAGCACAGGAGGGGACATTCATAGCAACAACAGCAGTCCATTCAGCCCCTTGAGCAAGCTGTGCCATTCACCCCTATCATGGCTGATCATCTGCCTCAATACCGTTTTTTTGCACCAATAACTATGCTTTCATATCATCCAGATACGAAACTGTGCTGGACCTCTTTAAGAGATACTCAGAACAATTGTTTTACCCTTTACCCTTCAGCTAACTATTCGATTCGCTTTGAAATTCACAGTTTCATCTACATCCTCCGTGCAGTGTGTTCACAATCTTAACCACTTGATGCTTAAAAATATTTTGCCTTTGTGCCACGTTTGCTTAATTGCTAAGGACTTAAAACATGTGCCCCTTGGTTCTCAACATTTCTGGAAATGCACACAGTTTCACTCTATCTACACAGTCTAGACCCTCATGATTTTCAGCACTTCCATCAAATCTATTCTCAACCTTCTCTTCTCTAAATAGGACAGCACTGTCTTCTCCAACCTCTGTTCGTAACTGAAAAGTCTCATTGCTAAAACCATTTTCTTAAATCTTTTCTGCACATCTTCCCTTAAGTATGGTGCCCAGAATTGGACACAGTACTCCAGTTGTGATCGAAAGTGTGTTTTATACATGCTAGCTTTTGTAGTCCAAGACTCTGTTTATAAAGCCTAGGAGCTGAATGCCTTTCTCCAACTGATTATCTAAAACATGCCCTGCCATCCTCAATGATTTGTTCACATCTCGCCCCCAGGTCTCTCTGCTCCTGCTTCCCTGTTTAGAATCACATTATTTATTTTTCAAGAACTCCCTTCATTTCCCACCAAAATGTATAATTTTACATTTCTCTGCATTGAGCTCACCTGCCATGTTTTTATCATTCCATCAGGCTATACATTTCTTGACGTTTATCATTACTGTCTTTACATAAACCACAGAATTGCTACAGGGCAAAAAGAGACTATTCAGCCCATCATGTCTGTGCAAGGTCGCAAATTGGCAACATGACTTAATGCCTTTCTTTTGACTTCCAATATAACCCCTGCACATTTTTCCTTTCCAATTTAATTTCAATTTCAATTCATTGAGTCAGTCCAACCCGTCCATTCCGACCAGATATCTCAACCCAATCTAGTCCCACCTGCCAGTACCCGGCCCATTTCCCTCCAAACCCTTCCTATTCATATACCCATCCAAATGCCTCTTAAATGTTGTTGTACCAGCCTCCCCCACTTCCCCTGGCAGCTCATTCCATACCTTTAAAACGTTCTGTGTGAAAAAGGTCTCTTTTATATCTTTCCCCCCTCACCCAAAACTTATGCCCTCTAATTCAGAACTCTCCAACCCCAGGGAAAAGACTTTGTCTATTTATCCTATCCATGCCCCTCATAATTTTGTAAACCTCTATAAGGTCACCCCTCAGTCACCGATCCTCCAGGGAAAACAGCCCCAGCCTGTTCAGCCTCTCCCCATAGTTCAAGTCCTCCAACCCTGGAAACATCCTTGTAAATCTTTTCTTAACCCTTTTAAGTTTCACAACATCTTTCCGATAGGAAGGAGACCAGAATTGCATGCAATATTCCAACAGTGGCCTAACCAATGTCCTGTACAGCC
>NC_057747.1:15532626-15608309 GCF_004010195.1 Chiloscyllium plagiosum | reverse complement strand
TTTTTGCCCTCCTGATTTCCTTCTTAAGTGTACTCCTATTGCCTTTGTTCTCTTCCAAGGATTCATTCGATCTATCTTGTCTGTACCTGACATATGCAACCTTGAAATGATAACCAAATCCACAATTTGTTTACTCATCCAGCATTCCCTATACCTACCAGCCTTTCCTTTCACCCTAACAGGAATATACTTTCTCTGTTATCTCATTTCTCGTTATCCCATTTTCCTGCCATCCTTTTACCTGCAAACATCTGCCCCCAATCAGCTTTCGAAAGTTCTTGCCTAATACTGTCAAAATTGGCCTTTCTCCAATTTAGAACTTCAACTTTTAGATCTAGTCTATCATTTTCCATCACCATTTTAATTCCTTTTGAAAGCCTCAGTTGAACCTTCCTCCAACACACTTTCAAGCAGCACATTCCACATCCTGACTACTTGTTGCTTGAAAAAGATTTTCCATATCACTTTTGCTTCTGTTGCAAATTACTTTAACACTGTGCTCTCCAGTTGTCGATCCTTTCATGAACGGTAACCATTTCTCTCCACCTACTCTGTCTAGACCTCTCATGTTCTATCAGCTCTTCTCTCAGCCTTCTTTTCTCTGAGAAAAACAGATCGAATGACTCCAAGCTTTCTTCAAAACTGTAATTCCTCATCCATCATACTATCCCCCAAACCTCTTCTGCATTCTCTCCAATACCTTCACATCCTTCCGAAAGTGCAATCCTTCAACTGAGGCTAAGCTAGTGTCTTATACAAGTTCAACATAACCTCCCAGTTCTGAAAAAGGGTAATTGGACCTGAAACATTAACCCTTCTTTCCCTCTGCAGATGTTGCCAGACCTGCTGAGTTTCTCTAGCAATTTCAGTTTTGGTTTCTGATTTTTAGCATCCTTGTTTTATTATAACCTCTTTCCTTTTGTACTCTGCAGGCCGCATTAATAAAGCCGAGGAAACTGTATGTTTGATTAACAGTTAAATGGTACTTTTAAACGTGCACAATACTTCTAGATTTTTGTTCATCAGCAGATTTTGAAAATGTGCCTTTTACGCACAGGTCTATGTCATTCATAAAGAAAAGCAATCGCCTTAATACTGACCCTGGGGAATGCCACTGAATATTCCTCCAATTGGGGAAACCATTCATTACTACCCTGTTTCCTGTCTTTGTTTAAACAGGCAGAGTAGTCGTCAGCTCCCCAGTTTTTAACCCCCTCTCATCCAATGGTAACTATTTTCTTTTTATTAATTAACCAGTTCAGACATATTATGATACACTTCTGTGACAGATGGGTCTTCTGGCCCACAGGTGACATTACCACTGTGCCAAAACCCCTTCCAAAAATAAATTTGCAAGCACTTCACTGAAATGAGGGACAATTAGAAACGTGGTCTACAGGATTAGGACCTGCTTCAAGAAACCCAATTAATTTCTACTCCATCATTGTAACCACTCAGTTAAAACTACAGGCCTGTAAGAAATCCACCATGAGCAGGAGAAGCACACAGCTATTGCAATCCAATTACGAACATAGTTAACGAGAGCAAAATAAAGGAGCCAATTACAAGTTCTTCTTGTGTGAAAGAGCGAAGCATTCTATGACTTACTATCCCAAAAGGGAAAATAATAAAATTACAATATCAAACTCTCAAATACAGATGATAATTTTAAAAAGGAGAGAGCATCTGATACAAACAGAAAGAATAAAATCTATGCATTTGAGACCACAGTTGTTTAATTGTTGACAGTTGGTGAAGCAGCGGAAAGTTTGTTGACATCTTGGAGTTCTAATGATTATTTCCCCAATTTGTTTTTTCACGGAATGTTTTCTTCCAAGAAAATGAGAGAAGTAAGGAGGGAAGGAGTGTGGTTCAGGTCTCGGTTATGAATCTGTTTTCCCTTTTCTCTTCTGCTACTTCAAGTGAGCTGCTGAACTGGGGTTCATTTGTGGTTTCCCAAGTCTGGTTCCATTGTTTCTCCAAGCTAGATGTTCTGCATACAACCATTCAAGTTCAATATGTCAAAGTATCATACAAGTGTGAATTAAAACAAGAGAAGCAAATTTCTTGATGCTGACACAATTGTCTGGTTTTGATGTCATTAGATAAATTCGTAATTTAGTTGCTGAGAGTTTAATTTATTTTATGTGGGTCTTCTGAGCTTGCTGCAATCTGTGATCAAGTGTTCACTTTAGCCATTGTATATGTCAGTTCATGACAATGGATAAGTCTCAGGTGTAGCAATCACATAATGGAAGCTAAAATTTTATAGTCCCTATTTACTACTATCATAACACTTGACACTCAACTCACTTTGAACACACTGCCACTGACCCTTTTATTCCACTGGCTTCAACTTTGCTAACAAATCTGTCATGTGACACCTTATTAAATTCCTTGCAAGGCCATGTACATCTCATTGATGGCATTACTCTCATCAACCCTCTGTTATGTAATTGAAAAACTCAATCAAATTCGTTCAACATGATTTTGCTCTCAACAAATTCACACTGGTCTTCCTCAAGTTTGTGGTTAGCACTGCTGTCGTACAGCACCAGGAATTTGGGTTCAATACCATCCTCGAATGACTGTCTGTGTGGAGTTTGTACGTTCTCCCATGCCTGCGTAGGTTTCCTCCGGATGGTCCGATTTCCTTCCCTAGTCCAAAAATGGGCAGGTTGGATGGATTGGCCATGGTAAATTGCCCATAGCGTGCAGGGATGTGCAGACTAGGTGGGAAATGCAGTGTTACAGGGAGAGAGTAGGGGGAGTGGGTTGGGGTGAGCAGCTCTTTCGGAGGTTGGTATGGGCTTGATGAGCCAAATAGCCTGTTTCCACTCCATAAGGACTATAAGTGACTGTTAATTTTGCACCAGAGGCTCATTTATAAACACTTGCTCACCACCGGTGTTAAACAGGTTATAGTAACTGAGCTTTTCTGTGCACCTCTTTAAATTCCAAGTCATCCGTCATTATCCCAGTCTCTTCAAAGGCTTTGAAGATTAAAGCCATGGTCCTGCACTTTACTCACTTACTTCCTTGAGCTACATCTCAACTGGTCCTGTTGGTTTCTTAACTTTAAATGTAACCTGCCTTTGTAATAAACTAATAATACATACTTGTACGCACCATTTCTCACACCACAAGTTTTAAGGATGAATTTCACCTCCCAGTAGGTTGACTTGAAGAAAAACAAATAGTTTTAATTTTCCATGTTGTAAGCAATCACTAGATACTGCATGGAACATGGTGACTTAGATTTACCAATTCCATTAAAAAGTCAAGATTAGATTCCCTACAATAGGGAAATAGGCTCTTCAGCCCAACAAGTTCATACTAACCCTCTGAAGAGTAACCCACCCAGACCTATTCCCCTACCCGATATTTACCCCTGACTAATGCACCGAACACTATAGGCAATTTAGCATGGCCAATTCACCTGGCCTGCACATCTTTGGATTGTGAGAGGAAACCGGAGCAGCCTGAGGAAACCCATGCAGACACGGGGAAAATGTGCAAACTCCACACAGTCACCCAAGGCGGGAATTGAACCCGGATCCCTGGCACTGTGAGGCAGCAGGGCTAACCACTGAGCCACAGTGCTGTCGAGTCAAGGAACACAATTGTTCCAGAATGTAACATTTGGGATATAAGCTGAAATGTGTATTCCAGAGTTTTGCATAAACTTTAATTGCTGAAACTTGTGGAGATTAAATAGGTTTTCAGCATCCCAGTATTCTGTAGGTTCAACGTGGCTTCTGTAACAGTCTCTTTCACTTGCATGGCCTTTTCCATTTAATGGAGTCAATTTCAGACCTTGTCACCCATAGGAAACAGGTAAAGTCATAATAAATTGGCCAAGATGACGTATTTGACAATTTTGTCATCATGATCTTTGCTTTAATCTACTTTCCAAGCAGATGTGAATGGCTTAAATTTGGCAGGGTCAGTTTCGAAATCATTCAGAACCAAGTCCGGTGACATAATCAGGACCCAGCAGGAATTTTAACACTGGCCTGAGTGGGGAAGCTGCTGTGAATTTTTTTGCCAGTCAAACAGAAAGGAAGAAGAACAGGGTCCCATTGAAGGTGCTTTGTTTTTGTTCCTTGTGGAGCTAGGAGAAGTTCTTCTGAGTCTTTCAAAGAATATTTCGGCTTCCCCTTTACCCAGATTTCCTCACAAAACCTTTCCTAAAACTCCTTTATCTCGATGCACCTTTCTGCTGAGCAAATGAATTTCCTGTCCATCGATGTTGTTCCAGGTCAGCAGACGAGTGGCAACATGCAAATAAAACACAATAATTAAGTGGTCTTGCCCTCATCCAACCAATATGTTCTGCAGCAGTTGTTAAGGTTCTTTTTTGAAGGACTGCAGGTTATTCAGACTTTGCCAAATCTCAAAGCTGACATTGATATACAAAGGGATCTTTGATCCCAATCAGCTTGATGCATTGATCAAAATTGCAAATCATGTCATAAGCAAGAATTTCCACCGAAGAGGTATTCAATTGAGCTGATTAATCAGGAACCTGCTAGCCTGAATACATACAATCAGTTGCAGAGAGATAGAAATAGATTGATGGACATATCAAATGTGAATGAGAAAAGACTTGCCCCTCCAGTCACACAAGGGCTTGGCTACAAAAAAATAATTAAATCCTAAGACAGGACCGGGAGACATCGTTAATGCAACAAATTTTACTAAAATAACACCTGTAATTTACTGAAATATCTCAAGGGACTTCACACAAGGGCTGTGGGTTCATGACGAGGGCTTTTTTGAGAAGAGTGATGAAGAAAGATTTGAATAAGACAGGGACAATGTTTGAAGTGGGAGAATTTTTGACAATAATAGTTAACATTGGGCCAGAAATGGAAGTTGAGGGATCAACAGATTATTGGAAACAGGGCATGGCACTCACGGACAAGTTGGGTTCAAAGCGAACATAAAGGGAGATAAAGAAGGGGAGGCGGAGGGGGGCATTACAGGTATCTTGGGGGATGGGCTAATGGAAAGTGGGATTCAGCAGAAGTTGATCAGATTCTCTCAGTCTTATTAACAAAGTCATCCACAAGCTCTTTAAACATTATTGGACGAGAGAATGGAAGAGACAGGAAGACTGTAGGATGAACATCTGAAGTAGAGATTGAAAGTTGGGGAAGTTGTTAGGGACAGGAGTGGTGTGGGCAAGTGATGGTGATGGAACGGTGGTGTTCTCTTAGCATTCCAGGCTAGTTTGGGAATAGTAATCAGTTTTAGCTGACAAGGTCAGAATCTTGGGATCTTGTGTGTGATTCAGACAGATCTATCTGGTGGTAGATATTGAAACCAGATCTGCACCACAATCTTTCAAATTAGTCTCCCCTAGACTTAAGGAACAGAGATGAGAACTGTACTGGATAAACAGATTGAGAGAGAGAGAGAGATGGCTTTACTGCAGACTAAAACATTAAAACTGAAAATGAGGAATGCAGTTTAGCAAATTAGTAACTGCAGGAATGTGAAGTCAAATGGAGGGCTAAAAGTCAGTTGGTTGGACTGGGGAAAGTTTTTTCCAAAATTAAATAAAGAAAATTGGAGGGTTAGATTTGAAAGAAGGATGTGGGTGGCAAGTAATCATCATCATCATCATCATCATCAAGGAAATCATAGGATTCCTATTGTGTGGAAACGGGCTACTTGGCCCAACAAGTCCACACTGACCCATTCCCCTACCCTATTACTCTACATTTACCCCCTGACTAATGCACTTTAACCATACATCCCTGGATACTTCATGGCAATTTAGCATGGCCAACCATCTAACCTGCACATCTTTGGATTGTGAAAGGAAACCGGTGCACCCACCCACGCAGACACAGAGAATGTGCAAACTCCATAAAGACAGTAGCTGAGGCAGAAATTGAACCTGGGTCCCTGGTGCTGAGGCAGCAGTGCTAACCACTGAGCTAATATGCAAGGAAGTGATCAGAGATGGTACAATGATACAATGGAACTAGGTAAATGATACAATGGGACTAGCAATACTCTATGAAATAGTATGTTAAGGGATTGGCTGTGAACATGGATTGAGGCCTTTCGACAATGCTTTAGAGACAGAGAGAAAGAACTGGACACGATAGAAGGTGTTGCAGTTGCATTAACTCATACAATTCATGTGTCCATTGCTATTCAACCTTATCAATTATATGATATTTCTTCCTCTCTCAGGAAATTTGTTCAGCTCCTTTTTGAAGTACTACAGGTAAATCTATCTTCATTTCATGCTTCACTAAGCTAGTTCAGAGGCACAATGACTGTACAATAAAACCTTCAATTTAAAAGCAAGTAATTTAAATAGCATTTTTCAATTTATAACACTTATAAAATCACCAAGATCCATTAATCTGATCACCTCAAAAATAATTTAATTAGGGAAATGAGGCAGGACCTTCAATTCCTAAAGCTGCACTACAACTGCTGAATAACTCTTATAATTCACCAACTAACCCTTTATCAAATCCCTAATAATTCCATCCAGCACCTTTCCTACAATCAGTGTTGACAGTTGATAATTCCTAGGGTCCAATTTTTCCATTTCTTAAATATGTTCACGAATCTCTATCCAGTCCACTGATAATTGCCCAGACCTCAGACAGCAATAAAATATATAGGTTTCTCATGCACCACTTGGAATATTTAATGCCCATTAATCAAAGTCAATCAGTATGGTCGGAACCATATTGTTTTAAACCAGTTGATCGGATTTCACCATATTGTAACACGTGAAAAAGCTGGGTACAACGAACATTGGAATTATGGATTGTCAGAAATCATTGAATGAGGTGTCTGATATGTGTCTGCCTATCAAAATTAAAGCGTAGAGATAAAGGGGATCCATTTCTTTCGAGATAAAAATGGAAGTAAATCATGATGCTGGGGTCCATTTATTTGTACAAGCGATTTTGGAATAAGCACAAATTAATTCATCTGTTGACTCCAACTGGGAAAGGATATCAGGGAAGCATACAGTTTTGTATGTATGAGCAAACAGATTACAGATGTAGATACCAATCAATGAAAGCAAACACAAGACAAATTTGAAAGAAAGAACCAATGATAGAATATTGCCACTTGTGTCATTACATGATACCTAACTAGCTTTAAAATGGACACACAATGTCTTACAAAGTGGCCTCCAGTAGCCACTTGATTTCTCTTGTGGATTAAACTGCAGACTACCAGATTCTGTTTCCTTAAGAAGGAATCACAAAATGTAATTAGATAATTCAAAGGTTCCAGAACAGTCAACTGAATCTTCAAAAGATATGAATTTCAAACTTGTGAAGACTCGAACGTTTCTGCAGTGTTGACCAGGAAATGGAGGGACATCACGAGGAATCTCTGCAAAATTGATTTTGTTTTATGGAGTAATTATTCATCACAGAATTGTTGCAGGTGGTGATATTTGGTCCATTATGTCTTCACTGGTTATCAAACAAGCATCATAGCTTTGTATAATTCTCCTGCATCCACCTCCCCCCCACCCCCACCATAGCCTAGCACATTGTTTCTATTCAAATAGTCATCCAAGTGTGTCTTGAATGCTTCAATTGACACTGCCTCCATCACACTTCCAGGCAATGCATTCCAAACCCAAACCACTGATGTGAAAATGTTTTTTCTCACATCGTATTTTCGGTGTTTGCAAATCACTTTAAATCAATGCCGTCTTGTCTTGGACCATTTTATGAGCAGGAGCATTTTTTTTTCTCCTCTTAGACTTGCTCTCTCCACATTTGCAGCCATTTTTATCAAAATCAGGGAGTCAGGGTGGCACGGTGGCACAATGGTTAGCACTGCTGCCTCACAGCGCCAGAGACCCAGGTTCAAATCCCGCCTCAGGCAACTGACTGTGTGGAGTTTGCACGTTTTCCCCGTGTCTGTGTGGCTTTCCTCCAGGTGCTCCGGTTTCCTCCCACAGTCACAAAGATGTGCAGGTCAGGTGAATTGGCCATGCTAAATTGCCCGTAGTGTTGGGTAAGGGGTAAATGTCGGGGTATGGGTGGGTTGCGCTTCGGCGGGTCGGTGTGGACTTGTTGGGCCGAAAGGTCTGTTTCCACACTGGAATGTAATGTAATGTAATCTAATCTAATCAGAAGGAGTCAGGCAAAGTGAAAGAAAGGAGTCTGCATTTGATCCAGGTCCTGTTCTGCTCAGTCCACTGGAGGGAGAAACCCCAACTATTCAACTACAGAAGCCATCACAGCAAGTCTTCATTTTGGAAAGAGATTCTTCAAGCAAGCCAGGCTTGCAATGACAGTGGAGATTGACCTCATTTTTCACCTTCATACATAGCTTTTAATACCATCTACTTTACATTGTTCTATTTGTGTTATGGCTCATTAGTTGATCACATTTCACTTAGATATTGTTCAGCAATAGTTGTGTAAAAAACTGACATTCATTTTATTAAAGCATTAAGTTGCACTGTTGATTATTTTTAAATGAAGTACTCGATAATTAAAAGGGGACTACATACAAGCTTATATAAATAATTTGTTCATGGTCCATTCCAAGGTCACATGTGGTGTGTGGTCATCACAATACATATTGTTGTTACAAGTGTTGAAAAATGTGGTGCTGGAAAAACACAGCAGGCCAGGCAGCATCCAAGGAGCAGGAGAATCGACGTTTCGGGCATAAGCCCTTCTTCAGGAGGGCTTATGCCCAAAACGTCGATTCTCCTGCCCTCGGATGCTGCCTGGCCTGCTGTGTTTTTCCAGCACCACATTTTTCAACTCTGGTCTCCAGCATCTGCAGTCCTCACTTTCTCCTATATTGTTGTTACAAACCCATACCAGATGTCCAAATTTATGTTACAACTTATCCTGTGACCAGTCATTTTTATTTTTAAATGCAAAACACGAGATTGGAAGGACTTACTCAGAGAATAATGTGACAATATTCCATATTTTTGAACATACAAAAATAAACTTTACTATACAATGTTAGAAGAGTAATAAAATCTACAATACATGCACAATGTATTTCAAAATGAAGGTGGGATGTTAATGAAGTGGGATGATCAAATCTCATTAAACTTCACAAGGTATCCCAATTCTTCACATCTGCCAGTTTGGCTTCAAAACCTCTTCCCAGGAGCCACTCCATCTTGGACTATCCCACTAGTATAGATGGGGGGTAGTCTTAACCAACATGGATATGATGGAGTGAAGGGCCTTTTACTGTGCGGTAGATCTCTATCACAGCTCCATTTCTAATTGATCAGGAATTTCCACAGAAAAAGCTGCATCAGAAAGTGAAGCCCACGAGAACACCATTGCATCTAATATTTTTACCTTGGGAATAGAGAGGGATGCAAAGGATTATAAGGCGTCATACTTTATTACAACCAGGTGAAGAGGGAGAGTGGTTTGCCTTTTTAATTCCCTTTTAATTGGTTGTAACAAATATTTTTACTTCTTTTTAGCATGCGAGTACACCACACTTAATTAAACTAGATCAAAATGACAGAATCAGTTACAAGATTTTATTGAGTGAAAGAAAGAAAAAAGATTATTATTACCTACTAACTCGAACAAGAACACATCAAACACAAGTAGTAAGAATGAAGTGCGTCTAGTAGAGGAAAAATAAAAGCTACGTAACTTAAAAATCCTTAGAGTTCTTACAGGTGAACATTCAAAATAGGAGCAGAAAGCTATTTAGCCCCTTGAGCTTACTCAGACATTCAGTAAGATCAATGTTGACTTAATTGTAACCTCAAATCTTCCTTCCCTCCTAATGCGATAACATTTCACCCCCTTGCTTATCAAGAATTAATGTACCTCTGCTTCCACCAACCTTTTAGAACAAGTGTTCCAAACTCTCATGACTCTCTCAGATAAACATATTGCTTCATCGTTGTCTTCAACAGGTGAACCATGATTTTTAAATAATGTCCCCCAGTTTGAGATTCTTCAATAAGGCAAAACATTTTGTCCACATCTTCACTGTCAAAAACCCTTATGATCTTACTTACATCAATCAAGTCATAAGACAGTTTCCTCATAAGACAGCTCCCCAACTCCAGGTGTTAGTCTAGTAAACTTTCCCTGAACTGCCTTCAATGCATTTAAATCCTTCCTTAAATAAGGTGACCAAAACTATAGACATTGCAACATAGTCTCATGTGTGCCTGCATAACTGAAACATAATGTCCACACTTTTCTATTAAATTTCCCTCATGATGTCATAACATTCTATTAGTTATATCAATAACTTGCTGTAACTGCACACTTTGGGATCTATGCACAAGGACAACCAGATCCCTCAGCATCTCAGAGCACCCCAATCTTTCACCACTTAGATAACACACTTAATGTGCTTTTTGAGGTGTTAGATTTTGTAACCTGAGTTCACAATTGTTATTTGTTGACTGGATTATCAGGCAGTGATAAAATTTGTAAAAGTCCTGGAGCTGTCAATGAATTATTGTTTTCCCAGTATATTTCTTTCACTAAGCACAATGTTCTGACATGATGAGAAAAACAGGCAGCGGCAGGGAAAGTCTTCCAGTTCTTGCTTATAAATTCATTTCCTTCTTTCTGCTTTGCTGCTCAAAAACAGCTATTGAAATATATGTCTGGCTTAATTACCTTTTCAAGATAGTTAACTGTCCAGGTAAACCTTGCATCTCCGAAAATGTGAAATTAGCACGCAAGTGTGAATTATATCAAGAGATGCAAATTTCTTTGGAATTTCAACATAGACAATTTTATTTATTCCACATTTGCCTCACAAACCTGTGACAATTCTCTCAGTCAGTGACCATAACAGCCATTTTGGGCATATGATTCTTCATTTAAAAATAAACAGTTCCATGAAAGCTCTCAGTATAACTGTAAGATTTTAGAGGTTAAAATTCAACAGTCTATGGTTGTCATGATCAGACATTGCTTCACTTAAGTCTAAGGAGAGCTTTCAAAGTTTGTTATCTTGAGAGATACACATTTAGCTCAGAGCTTATTGTCAGAAAACAATTAAGATCTTTCTTCAGAAATAGTACAAATCAAAACGTATTGATTAAAGGTGTGCTCCTTTCCCATTGCATGATGTACATTTAAACCATGTTCTGATGAAGGGGTCTTTTGTGCAATGTTCCCTCGAAGTCTTTTTCTTCTGCTGAAACACTGAAGATCTGTTCATAGCAACAGCTTCTGAAACCAGAAGTCAAAGTGAGGAACAGCGTGGCACACCGATTGATGTATATGGACCTTTGGAGCAGTATGCTTGTAATTGTTCCTAAATTGCCTCTTAAAAATAGGGATGTCACATTGGAAAAATGATGCAGCTGGCAGTATACATTTCTTACCATCTGCAAAGGAGTGCCACAATTCCAAAATTGTTTCTATGATTGTAATTTTTGATCTTGCTGAGTAAAGAATTGAATCAAACAAAGTACTATCATCCACGTCAGCAGTGGATAGTATGGAGCCAATACAAGAGCTTACAGAGTTACCAAATAAGGTCTCACAATGGAAAGGACCAAGACCACAAAATGACCTTGATGGGTCAATGAAACCTGATACTAAACCAGAAGTGCTTGCCAGAGTTGAAACATAGGATACAGCTGCAGGAATCCAGACAAGTAAGCAGTTCCCATAAGACTGTTTAAAAACGGGTTGGCAGGATGTGGTTTGTGAATTGCACAGGGAACTAAAAATACTCAAAAGCAAAATAAAAGTCCAAAGCAAGGAATCTGTCAAAATCACATAGGAAGAATTATATCAGGCATGTTCAGAATGGGATCAGGGAAAAGCAATGATCTCAAAACATTCTTAACTTGTTTCTTGTGTAGTCAAATGCAGTGGTTTAAACTGTAGAATCCCGTGGTAGAATCGCTATTCACTGGGTTTTTGTGCTCCTCTTCAAAAGTCACTAGTCTCTATGAGGATAGTTAAAAGTGCACATACAATAATGTTGGAAACTTTCAGCACACTGCAGAACCAATGCCTGCTTCATATTGGCCAAATACAAAATGCGTTCATCTTCTTGCAAATGGAGATGGACAAGGGCAATGATTCTTAATCTTGTGTCTTTTATTAACTGGAGCTTCACTAAGTGGGTGTGTGTCATTGGCCCGGTGCACAGGTGGGTAACAAGGACCCACCAAGAACAATTTCATCATCAGTGAGTAAACTATGACAGAGGTACATTCCTGTGATCTCCATGCTCTGACTCAATGCAGGATTCTGTTCTCTCTGGCTTATGCTTTTCCAATGATTTGCTTTCTTCTGTTCTTAATATGGCATGATTCCTTATGTTCCTGCCGAGCTATCTGCCTCCCCATGACTTTCTGTTCTGATATCTCTATTTTCTTCAAGCTCTTCCAGGGCTAGACAGAATCGGCAATGAAAGCAGGCACAGTCATCTCATTAAATATATTGAAGGAAATACCTGTTTGCTTAAATTCCTGATTGAAACACTTCTATTTTATGTGTATTATAATGTAACTAGGGGATCTATGAGTACTAATCTATTTAGCATCACCAAATTTGGGCCATTAAGTTAAAATATGATCTCCTCTCAAGGCAGGGAAAATCAGAGACAATTATCAATGATATTCTCAACTACAGAATATTAAAAATTTTGAAATAAGTGTTCTGAATAAAATTTTCAACTTCTTGTACTTTACACAGTGTGTAAATCTGGAACATGGTTCTTTTTTAAAAATATTTTTATTGAAAAATTCTTCTTTACAAAATTAGAAAGTTACAAAAATATGAAAACATAGCATCATAATATCAAAAACAACAATAAACAATAAACCAACCACAATTCTCTACAAAAGAAATCAAATTACACTTGTTAAAAATCAATAAATAAACAAGTAACACCAAATAGTGCAATATGACCATAGCTCTCAATCTTCGAGCGCATCAATTATTAAACCCCATATTGGTTCAAAATTCTTCCTCTCATGGCATTAGGTTTATCAGACTAAACCATCATGGCTAGACAAAAGCTCTAATCAAAATGACGGACAGATCTGCTTCCAAATAATTCAAAAAGCGCTGCCATGTCTAGTAAAAGTTGTCTATTTTCTGGTGCACAAAGTTTGAGAGAAAGTCTCAAGGAATGTGTTCCATAATTAACTTATGCTACCTCAACAGGCCCAGGGTGGGGTTCTCAGACATCCAACACATCAGAATGTTCTTCCTTGCACAAAAAGTGAGAATGTTAAAAAGTTTCTTCCCATGTACATCTAAGAGATAAATTTGGCAAACCCAGAAGCAAAGAGACCAGGTCCACCTTGACTTCAGTCCCCAAGACTCTCTCTATTACCCCTGCCACAGTGCTCTAGTATGAATGGAGCCTGTGGCTGGTCCACAAACGAGTGAGGGCATGCATGTTTATTTTACATTTGGGGCACATTGAAGATGCTCCCTGCTTAAATTTCGCAAGACAATCTGGGGCCACATGAGCCCCTATGCAGAACCTTTATCTGCAATAGCTTGGGTCCTTATTACATATCAAAATCCTCCTTGCATTCTCACAAATGTCCTCCTATGTTTCCAAAGTGATCTCAACTCCTAACTCTCACTCCCAGACCTCATGTAGACATTCAATGTCACCCTAGGAACCTCCCCCCCCCCCCAACAAACGATAGAGAGTACTCACTGAAAGAATGCTGTTAGCCTGAAGCACCCTCTTTTCCATATCAGATCTACAACACTCAGTCAAGAGCGTGGTCTGCTTTCGAATAAAATCTCTAATCTGAAAGAAACGGAGGTCCTAACTCAACTATCCATATTTCCAAGTTATTTGATCAAATGATATCAACGTTTTGCCCTCAAACAGATCACCCAAACAAGGGACCCCCTTATCCGTCCAAAGTTTAAACCCGGGATCCATTGTGCCTGGCCAGAAACCCGTAATGCCAACTATGGGAGTATGGAAAGATGTTTTAGACATATCACCCTCCACTTGCCTCATTGCCCTCCATGCTTTGACCGTGTTAGTAGCTATTGGATCATGGCAATGTTCTGCAACTGCCTTCCTTTTGTCTAAAAGCAACAGGTTGATAAGAGGATACTTCATCTGGGAGGCCTCAAAGTTCAACCTTGTTGACGCAGAGTCGCCACAGGCCCAGTCACTTACAAAAGATAGCAGGGAGCTCAGCTGATATCTTCTAATGTCTGGGAGGTCCACTCCCCCCACCAAATCCCTCGGGCAATTGCAGTTTTGCAAGCTTCATAAGGGGGCCACTTATATTGCCAAATAAAAGAACTAAATCAGCCATTCAATTTCTGAAACGTTTGCCTAGGAAAGAGCAAAGGAAGCATCCACAAGGGTACAATAAGCGAGGAAGAACATTCATTTTGATAAGACTGACTTGACCCAACCATGATATTGAAAGGGCCCTACATCTTTGAAGGTCTTGTTTAATCTTGTCTAACAAATGTACAAAATTGGCTTTGAACAACTGATCAAAGCTAAGGGCAACAGAGAGGCCCAAGTAAAGAAAACCTCCCTGTGCCCATTTAAAGGGGATCCCATCTTCCATGCCAGGTATTCCCCTAAGACCCCCCCCATAGGCATAGTTTCTGATTTTGAAAAATTAATCTTGTAACCTGAGAAAGAACCAAATGAATTAATACACCATATCAGTTAGGGCACTGAGACTGTCGGGTTCGAAAGGAAAATAAGATCATCCTCATATAGTGTAATCTTATGCACCTTCAACTGTACCTAGGGGCAGCTATATTAGAGTCCCCACAAATGGCCTCCACCAACAGTTCAATCATCAATGTGAAGAGCAAAGATGATGGGGGACAGCCTTGCCGACTACCCCTACCAATGTTAAAATTATCAGACCATACAGCATTGGTGAGAACCACTGCCAGAGGATTACTGTAAAGGACCCTTCCCCATCTAGTAAACACTTCACCCAAGCCAAACTGCTCCAGATTATAAGAGAGATTCAGCCATTCCACCTGATCAAATGCCTTCTCCGCATTCAAAGAGATCAACTACCCTTGAACCAATCGCTGCTGACACACTTGAATCATGTGAAGCAACCTCCTAACATTATTAGAGGATCTATGACCCTTTATCAAGCCTGTCCGATCTTCTTCAATAATCGAGGGCAACACACCTTCCAACCTTAATGCCAAAGTCTTAGACAAAAGTTTAAAATCAGAATTTAAGACCGAGATAGGTCTATAAGAAGCACTGTCCTCTTGGACCTTCCCTTTCTTGAAGATGAGAGAGGTATGCGCCTCTCTCAAGGATGGCAGGAGGCAGTCACAACTATATGAATGGTTATACATGTCTAACATCGGTCCTGAAAGTAGGTTCACAAATTCTTTATAAAACTCACTGGGCAAGCCATCAGGACTGGGCACCTTTCCACTTAGAAGTTGTCTCACCGCCTCCCATATCACTTGTGCTATTAATGGAGCACTAAGGAGAGACGCTTGTTCAGCTGACACCCCCGGAAGATCCAAGTTCCTAAAAAAAGTCTCTATTTTATTCCGTCTATCCTCACAACATTCAGAATTGTACAGTTCAGAACAGAACTTCTGAAATGCCGCATTGATCTTTTTAGCATTCAGAGTCAGAGTCCCATTCCCTTCCCTAATAGAAGCAAGAGATTGGGAGGCATTCTTCTTCCTAACCAGATATGCTAAATATTTATCCAGCCTATCACCATGCTCAAACAACCTTAGCTTCACAAAGGAACGTTCCTTCCTGGCTGTATGTGTAAGCATGGAGTTTAAGGCCAATGGAAGGGCTGTGATCTGCTGCAGCTTAGTCACTGACGATCTACTGTAACATGCCGTCTCAGCTGCCTTCAATCGTGACTCGAGCAGATGTTGCTGCTCTCCCTTCTGTCACTTCTGACTGGATGAGTTTCAGATAATTATCCCTCTCGCATAGGCCTCAGCAGTCTTCCAAAGAATGGACAGATTCCTAGCTGTACCCAAGTTGGTGGCCAAAAATACTTCAAATTCCCAAGAAAAGTACTCAACAAACTTGCTGTCCTTGAGGATGAAGGGATCCATTCACCAGTATCAAGAGCTCATTGTATTACCCTTAATCTAGACAACTAAATGTACTGCTGTGTGATCAGAGATGGCAATATTCCCAATTGAACAAGATACCACCAAATCTCGAAGAGCCATGGGAGTTCAGAAAAAAAAATCGATCCTTGCATAGCACTAATGAGGACTGGAAAAGAACGTAAAGTCCCTGCCCATAGGGTGGAGATGTCTCCAAACGTCTACAACACCCAGTTGCATGCATAGATCACCCAACTGTTTAGATTGTGGAGAAAACTTGGGAGCCTTTGGGCATTTTGCTCAGCATCGGGTCCATAAGGCAATTAAAGTCCCAACCATAATGATATACTGCAACGCAAAGCCCATCAGCTTCGATACTGCATCAATCAAAAATTTAAGAGATTGGGCCGGAGGACAATAGACATTCAAAATACCATATTCTCGCCATGTGTTAGGCCCTTAAGGATAACAAGCCGACCATATTTATCTTTAACACAATATATTAACTTAAATGGAAGATTCTTCCGAACAAGTATGACCTTCCCCTGCCCTTAGTTTTAAAGGACGAGAAAAAGACCTGATGAAACCTGTCCTGTTGCAACTTCAAGTGTTGCTTGTCGTTCAGGTGAGTCTCCTGCAACAGGGCAACACCCACCCTCTCCTTTTTAAGGCTCGAACAACACCTTTTTTCCTTTTAATTGGCGAATAGATCCCTCTTATATTCCAGGTGCACCATTTAAGAACACTGCTAGCCATGATCCTTTACAAGCACCATTGACCTGCCGAGAGTAAGAATTCGACTTACAGCATGCTGGGCATATTCAAAAGACGACTCATGGAGTCTATTTAGGAAAAAGCAAAACACTGAACTAACTACAAAACGCAAAAGGCACATAGAAGGCGCTTACATCTCCCACACACATCTCCATTCCCCTTTCCAGCTCAAGCTGCACTGCAGACCCAAGCAATAGGAGGAAACAGACAAAATGGTGGGCAATCCGCTCACCCCCAACTATAGATCAACATCAATCCTAATTGGAGGGAAAAAAAACATACCAATAGCGGTTTCTTTAAGGAAAGGATAACATTACAAAAAACATTGCAAGAAAAAAAAAAATTACCATCCAGGATATAAATCCATCCGAATTATTTTAAAGTGTCCAAGTAATTTTTCACTTATTCCGAGAAATCAAATGACTACACCGTCTCCTCGTGAGTAATACGAAGCACTTCTAGGTATCTCATCGAATATTGAATACCAAAGTCCCTTAATTACCTCTTGACCTCATCAAACGATTTCCTTTTATGGATCACTGCCACAGGAAAGTCCTGGAAAAAGACTATCTTAGTTACCTGTTAAGTCAGGGTCTGTGAATCTTTCCCCATCCTTCTAGAAGATTCCAGGACACAGTTTGTCACTGCAGCTCTGAAATGGTACCAGAACCGGGCAGGGGGTGCCAATCCAGAGCAGATCTGCGCACCGCAACGATCACTCGGTCTGCCTTGGTATCCCAGCCAAGAAACTGGCATCCAGTCTTCAAAAAGGCTTGCTAGCTGCCCATCTTCTACTCCCTCCAGCAGCCCAATGGATATTTTTCCCCCTACTTCAATTTGCCAGATCATCAACCTGTTCAGTCAAGGCCCTGACCTGTTTCTCAAGGGCTGTGATCTGCCCCGTCGAGGACTTGACCTCTGTCTCCAATGCTGCGGTCCACTACTTGACCTCTTCAACTTGCTTCTCGAGCCCTTCCACCTTTTCTCGTGTTTTTGTAGCATGATTAAAATCGACTCCAGCCGTGTATGATTGTCTTCCATCAACTCCACGATCATCCTTCAGATAGTGACGAGTTCTTCAGTGACGTTCTGCTGCATAGGTACTTCTTTTTCAGCTGTTGAGGCATGCTGGATGCCTTCAGTGGGTGTACCGTGTGTTGGAGCTTAGCTGTACACTTTCCTTTTGTCATCCTTGCTCACTCAAAAAGGATTTACGGCAGAACCTGGACTATCCAAACATGAAATAGCCGAATCCCAGACCATCCAAACAAGATCTCAGGACCCCGCAAAAATGGTGCCAGGCAACCCAGCACTCAATTATCAGTTAAACGGCATTATGGCATGCACTGCCAGATAATCAAGAGATGTTTGATAACCGACACTCAATCAGCTATCGGCTAACTGGCACGATGACTTGAATTGCTGGATAATCGAAAGACACTCGGACAACAGGCACTCATTGATTACCACATGTTCCCGGCCACCTGAACTCCCTGCCCATCTCACTCATACAATCAAAGCTTCACAACCATTTAACATCAACTTCCTCCAATAAAAGGTAAAATGTGGTGGTGATGGGGTGGGGGGTAAAAATATCACTCCTGTTGGGGTGGGGTGCAGAGCTCAGCAAGGCAGATCTACTCAGATCACCACCATCTTGGATTCCCCAAACATGGATCTTTTTAAGTGAAATAGTGTTTACTTTCATTAATATATGCAGCTGTCTTGGAGTCTGTTTATCATGATCAGTCACAATAGCTGTACAGAAAGTTAGTTTAAACCTAGTTATACTAGACTAATGAAGCACAAACTACTGTACATACATAATCAATTGCTTGCAGCTCAACATCAAGAAACAATAAATGAGGGGTGTAACTTAAGGAAAGATTACAACAAAACCCAACAATCACTTAGTTTAATGTAGACCAAGGCAACTTAATCTTGATGAGCAGAAAGTCAATGAATGAGATTCAGAATGTCTCATTTGTCAACATCTTACACTGTGGGAAGACACAAGGCAATTCCAAATAATTAACACAATTGGAATCATTGTATTTCAAAAGACCACTTAAATATTTGAATTCATATATTTTGCTTTTACTATTTATATAATTATTAAAATGAATATACAATTTGGAAATTCTGTCTAGAATAGTTTGCCAGATGACTCACTCCAAACATGCCAATTTGTTTGATGTTTTCTCATACGTCACAAACAGGATATGACTAGAAAAGAAAATGTCACTGTGAAAATATTCTTCTCGCAAATTACTTCCCTGCATTATGAAGATGTGGATAAATTGAAACAAACTCCAATATAAAAAACATGAACAAAACTATTTGAAAATTAATATTGATAACCTCAATTGCAGCCAATGTGACATTTATTTTTAATATTTAGAAATAAACATGTTGTGCTAAGGTTCATTTTGCAGACATCACCATATGATGTGCATTAAGAGGGGTTAGATAAATCATAATTATTAGATCATACGATGTTCGGTTTTAACTGCCTGAAGGTTATAGAATGGCTAACACAGAGAGATAGGGAACTCCTGACCCACTATGACTTCCAGCATTTGTTGTTTTCAGTACAGATTCCAGCATCTGTAGTAATTTTCTCTGAGATGGGGTAAAAACACATGAGAAGGTTCATGTGTCACACAATAAGGGGGAAGAAATGTATCAGATTGCAGTATGTCAACTTAGCAAAAATAAAGTAAGAAAGTTCAAGGAGGCCATGTAAGGCTGGACCAGACTTCAGATGGTCACATATTACAATGGAATAAAGACAGCAATTAGCAACTGTGGAGAGTGATGTTGAGGGAATATCAAAACTAGCATATGATCAACTTGTGCATATTGTTACATCCAGAAGACAGGAAAGCAAGAGATCCTAATTTGTTTATTTTAGAAACTATATTGCCTTTTTCAACTTCCTTTTTTCAAAAAAGGAATCTTGCCAGATTTTAAAATGCACACTACTGAACACAGAATGAGTAAGTTGACTGCTTCCATAAATTTAAAGCAATTACCAAGATAAAAGTGAGTCTATCATCACCTGGAATGTGATACACATTGCACTGTATGAACATTCCAGCCAAGCCAACTCAAGGATGAGATGTCTCCCTCAGCCTTTCTGAACAAAATAGACCATTGAATCCCATTATTATTTGATTCAGTGTAAATGCCTTGAGTTATCTACTATGAAAAACAATGGTTTCTGATGGGAAAACATCAGAAGTGCCTGTTTTTCAAAATATCTCAACCTGAAGTCCTAGTCACATGACTGAAACTGCTCAACTGTTCGAATCAGATTTAATTATATAGTTTTGGTATTTGTTTATCATTTGCTTATATGACCGGAAGACAAAAACCTTATATTTCACTTGTAAATTTGGGCTTTATAAGCACTACATCTTCACCAGCAATTTGCCTGCATCTGATCTTCTCCAAAAGAGACTTCTATGCTTAGCCAATGGAAAGAACCTCAGTTGGACATTGACTTTATGGATTCTGTAATTCACATGAACTAATAATAATATTGCTGATAAATAATTTGCCATTTCTAACTTCTCTCCTTTGCTTTCGTCCCTGTGTGCGAATATTTGTCATGAACCATTGCTTGGGTTCTGAATGCATTAATGAGCCTTACTTTCTTCTAACCTGAGGGAATTTTTAATAATTGGATCTCACAATCATGGTTTTGGGAAACAGCCACCTATTTTTAAAACCTAAATGAAAATAAAAGGCACGCTTCTGTTATGGATGTTAGAGAAGGACAGTAAAAATAATTCAACTCTCTTCTCTCTCGTCCAGGACAGTATACACACACACACACAAATGCTGTTCAAAAAGCTGAACAAATGACATAAGAAGGAAGAGAAGCATACCGGAATTTTATTATTTATTCAGTTTGCTGAAGAAACTCTCCACTACTGAGCAAATATCTAATCTGAGCCCTGGAAACCTATCAACTATAATGTCCATCTGTGCAAACAGGGCATTCGCAAGCTGTGCATAGTTTCTCACTCTCATCTCTTCCCCAAATTTGCATATGTAAACTATTAGTAATCCTATTTTACAGACAGCTCCAAATTTCAGCTGTGTCTTTTGTCTGAAATTACAACAAAGTTGATAAAGGGACATTGCTGGACTCTAAAATTTCAGATGCAAATGCACCTGTCATTAAGAATCTCTTTCTTGCTCACAACTTTAAGTGTGTTTATAATAGACATTTGTTGGAAATTCAAAGAAAAAATACATTCACATTTAAGAAATTAATTGCAGATTTTGTCAACAACACAAATAACAACTTAAGCCAAGGAATAGAATGTTTCCCACTCACTAGCACCTGACGAAGGAGCTGCGCTCTGAAAGCTAGTGATGTCAAATAATCCCATTGGACTATGATCTGGTGTCATGTGATTTTTGACCTTGTCCAACCCGGTCTAACACCTCCACATCATTTAGAAAAAATCAGAATACATGAAAAACATGCATTCATTCACGTCCTATCGTTGTTGGTTGTCCATCAATTTAAGGATGAGGTCTATACAATGTCACAAAATACTGGAGTGATTTCCAGGGATACAGGATTTCATGGGTCCTATATTTTTAATATTTGTCCTGCATGTGGTACGAAATCTCCCCAGGGTACCAACAAAATCTGGAAATATTAGTTGAATGGAATATCTTCAGCCACCGTACAATTCTCAGGTTTACCTCTTGTGACACTGCAGTAGCTCTATGCTGTCTGAATCAACACCAAATAGTAAAGTGGCTCCTTCTAATTTTATACTTTTGTTCTTTTCTACCTCCAGTGCATGAGGTGAAGGGGACTAATTACTGTACATTGGGGGGGGGAGGAGAACGAGTGTGAAAATAAACAGTGTGGGGCAGAGGGAGGTCATTTGCTGTGTGTTGGGATTGTTTAAGGGAGAGGAAGCCAATTACTGTCAGGAGATGCAGAGTGAGAATGGTTAATTACAGCGTGGTGAGGTAGGGGGCACTAATTACTGTATGTGGGGACAGGGGGTGTGAGAATGTTGGAGAGAGGGGACTAATTATTTACGTGTACGAGGGCTAGAGGAGGCCTATCCATTGCTGCTGCCTTCAGTCATTTTCCCTTTTCTCAAAGTGGCCTGGCAACGGCCACAAGGAGGCGAGCAATCACAGGGAACATGTAACTGCAATATAGATGGCCTATACACGGATTCTTTCACTCAGGTAAGACTCCTTCTTGCTGGAAACCCCTCTCAGCATTGTACTTCCCACACTCTAATTTCCCCCAAACCCCTTGCCCATCCAGTCCATGGACACAGTGTCCCAATACTGTAGAGTAGTGGTCATTCTTGTTTCTACAATGCTCCTTCAATTTGTCCTGGACCTCCAATGTCGATGTGACAGTGAAGAAGACACAACACCTTTTCTTCCTCAGGTGGCTTAGGAAATTCAGGATGTCAATGAGGACCCTCACCAAATTTTACAGATGCACCATAGAAAGCATGAAATCGGGTGCATAAAGGCCTGGTATGACAACTGCTCTGCTCAGGATTGTAAGAAACTACAGAGAGTTGTGTGCACATCCCAGACCATAAGGGAAGCCAACCTCCCATCCATGGACTCCATTTACAACTCTCGTTGCCATGGAAGGCTGCCAACATCATCAAATACCCTTCCTAGCCTGGTAAGCTCTCTTCCAACCTCTTCCGTCAGACAGAAGATACAGAAGCTCTTACACACATCAAACGGTTTAAGAAGAGTTTCTTCCCTGCTGTTATTAGATTGTTGAATGGACCACTCTGACTTCAAACAATCCCTGATCTCACTAGTGTTGATCTTGCTTTATGAACCTCCTGTGCCGTGTAACATCTCGCTGTGTCCAAGCACCCTTCGATCTGTATGCCCTTGTTTACTATGATCTGCCTGTGTTGCTCACAAAACAAAGCTTTTACTGTACTTAGGTACATGTGACTACAATAAATCAAATCAATTCAAAACGCAACTAAAAATACCGATCTCTGACCAGGATCCCTTTTGGCACATGGAACAGGACTCCCCTCATAGATCCAGAGTGGAAGATTGATTTCCTTTTTTCTGCCATGCTCTGCCTCATCATTAAGGGATTGTGATTTGAAGTCTGGTGCAATTTGTAACTCAAACATATCACTTACACATTACAGTCTTCTTTCTCTGCATCCAAACATAAAATTCAAGCAGAAAACTATCTCCCAATTATTCCAAAATAGTTGCATCAACGTTTCTTTCCCAAAAATGGGAACAGAACTCGTTTAGACTTGCACTTTAAACATTTACAGTGAATTGACTTTGAATCAACAAAGCTAAATGATTTCACATTAGAAAAATAAGCATTTGTGATGTGGTACCGTCCCAATCAGTTCAGTCAGCCATTAAGTGAATGGCAAGCTAGTTGTACATTGATTTTTAACAGAAGTCAGAAAGCAAATTAAAGTTTCAGGAGAAATAATGTATATCAACTTCTTTTGTGCTCTTTATCTACTGCTGTTAATCTGTCAATCTCTGCTAGACAATGGATGGAGGGTGAACAAAATTAAACTGCTTTGGTAGCTATTGCTAAAAGTAGACTGAACATATAACAAAAGAGGAAAGGTCACTGCTAACCTCGAGATCAGCTGCCAGGAGGTATCAATACCTTTATTGGAAACAAGATTGAATGCTCTTCTCATCCTTTACGAAGGCCACGAAGAATAAAATAAAGCTGTTGTTTGTAACAGCACTGGCTTCACCAACCTATCATTTTCTAAGGATTTCACTTGCAAAATAAAGCCGCCTATAAACAGAATCTATTAGTGCCACTGATTTCATTAGAGTGTCTGCACAAAGTGAGACACCTGCAGTTTACTTGGCTCCTTTTGGCCCATTCCCATGATGCTTTTAGTATCTGATCACAGCACGAAGGTCAAACACCACATCTGGAAGCCTTCTCATCATCTCCTCCTGTGGAAGCAGTCAAGTGTAGGCTGTCAGTTCCACCTGTTCTGACAGGTTTAACCTGCCTGACCCAAAGATACCCTCGGGGACATTAATTATAGAAAAGCACGCAATGTTGAAGAAACAACATCAGGCTGGATGTTGTTACAGTCCTTGTCACCTACTAATCATGTCCTGTGACATGGGGCTTTGGATGGTCAGACTTCTCATTAATCATCTGGCCTTAAACTTAAACTCCTTTTCTGAAAGATTAAAGCCTTAGCTCATTTCTGCCCACTGCACCTGGCATTTAGACTCTAATAAGCTCCCTGCACTATAATTTAGATCCTTAGATCTCTTTGTAAAACCTGTTCATTTACAATGGACTCAGTTTTGAACAGATTGCTGACTCAAGACATTTGGAAATTCTGCAAATAAAATTACTCAATGGCTTCAAAGGAAGTGATTGATAGAATCATTCATATATTGAAACGCATTTTGAAATCAAATTCAATACATTGTTTACTTTTGTTTTGCACAGCAATTATGGAAAAGAAGTTTAATACTTGCACTTATAACCATGAAGCCTTTTCATCAGCAACAAAATGACCTGTCAGTCTGTCATGCAAAATGCCAAAGCTTTGAGCAGTCTAGCCCATACTAATACCTGCTAGAACTTGACCTACCAACATGGGACAAAACAAGTTGAAGCAGTGGCTTAAATCTTGTCAATGACTCCTGCTTTACCACTCTACTAAACAATAAGTATTTGTTAAATGCATCAGAACTGATCCACAACAATGTCTGTCTCACTGTACAAAGACTAGCATAGGGCTACTTTTTCTGTTGGTTGCATTTATTTCTAGTCACAGCTACTCTGTTGCTGGCCTGGACTGACAGTAGGTGGAAATGCTATCTTTCATTACACAAAGTATAAATAGTGTAATCTATCAACACTGCCAATCAAGATGATTGATTACATGCTGTCATGAACGAGAGTGACATATTAGAAAAGTTTTGTTAACAATGCCTATTGCTCGTCGTCCTGCCACTGAAGCTGGTGATTAATGTGTTGTCAGCCTGTAATCCCACACCCCTGGCTAATGAGGCAGGAATTTATCATCTTTACAGAGTGGCAGATGTCAGAAGGAAAGGAATCCAAGTGCTGGAAACAATATACTTTTTCTTACCATGTCTGACAAGTCTGACAGGCCCAAACCACAAAGAACCTTTGTGTAAGCACATACTCAATGAGCGACTTTCAGCTTTGTCATTTTTTTGTAGTATACCGCAAAGAAGCAACTATTTCTCAAACAACACATCATAGGAAAGCACATTGAACTGTGAACTCCTTTCCTACCAAATTCAGAGGGAAAAAAAATACACAATGCTGCTTCGAAACAGTCATATGCCCTGGCTCTGTCAAGCAAGCAAATGGCTTCAAAAGGTTTGGGGTGTGATAGAAAGTGCCAAAAAAGCAGGAGCTGTGAGGCAATGGCTGAGGATAGAACTGCTCTCTGTCAGCAATGACCCCAGGCAAAATGTGCCACAAACATTAACAAAGTAATTTAATATGAAGACTTCTGGCATTCCAAAGTTAAAAGTTCCTGTTAGGTTTATGAGCAGCTGGAACTTTCCAGATCATGAAAACTGAAAGATGGAGTTACAGCGTGCGGCTTGCAGGCCGACACAGGCACCAATAGTAATGAAGTGAGAAGTGCTAGCACTATGCTCCCTGCTGCCAACAGTTACATGATACTTCACAGGGACACGACCTCCTTGTCAAAAATAAAAGTTGCACAGCTACAAAGATTTCAAACATACAAATTACAGCAGCTCTTGCTCCATTTCCACCCACAACATAAGTCATGATTTGGAGGTGCCGGTCTTGGACTGGGGTGTTCAAAGTTAAAAATCACACAACACCAAGTTATAGTCTAACAGGTCTATTTGGAAGCACTAGCTTTTGGAGCGCTGCTCCTTCATCAGGTGGTTGTGTAAGTGTGAGGAAACTGTTTATATCACAGGTTAGTGAAAGGACTAAACTGCAGTTATTCTGTGCACTTGACATATGCTCACTACAGATTGCTCAGTTTCTCAAGAACTGCATCGAAACATCCACTGACTAATAACTTCTAATCAGGGAGTGAAGTTGGATTTTGAGGTCATCAGTGAATGACAATGTTGCGGTTGACCTTGAGGGGAGCTGAAAGATTGAACAGTATCTGCAGTTTAGATTTTGTCTTTCCATGTAACTTTGATTCCGGTGGCAATTTGTGGGGATTTCTGATGTCCAGCAAGTGATTTAATCAACCATCATACAAAAAGCAAACCAGGGAGTGAAAAATCACTGATTACTGTTCATTTTTTACAATTTTGACAAAAGCCAAATAAGGATCAGGGCATACAAATTAGATTTAAGGTAGAAGGTGAAATAGCAAAGTAAATTTTATTGCTTATTATTTTAAACATTGTGGATTTTTTTTTAAACACAATGAAGGAATTTTTAATTTCACAAACCTGGAGTTAGTTTTCCACAACTGGAGAGGTTGTTCATTTGTAATTAGGAATTTAGTATGCTAAATTGCATCTGAATTGCACCTCATCAACAAGGCATAATGTTTCAAGGAATTTTATGCAAAAACTAAAACGGTAAAAGTGGACATTCATGTCAATGTAATTGACTTAAAGAGATTTCCATCTTCAAGGATTTTAACAGCACATATTGTGATTGAACAGGAAATCACTGACAGCAACATTTAGATATCTGTGTTTAACAGTGCATGTGTGGATAGCTAAAATTACTAACCATTTCAGAGCTGTAATGATGTTGAGTCCAACAATTTCAACATCATTTCAACCACAAAATCAGAGTTATGGTGTTTTAGCTTTAACACGACAAGGTGGACATCAACAGACATGTTGCCTGCAAGAATCAGCTTTGTTTTCGACCTAACATCACTCGTACAGGAACTAACATAGTAAGTGGTTTTCTGGTGACGCATTATTTAAGAAGCAAAATTAGTTGAGCCTTGTAAACACAGCAAAGTTACCTGTTGCAAACCGGTCAGACAGCTTCATACTTCTCTATTCTGTGTTTGAACTGTTCATGAAATTTGGGTGTTTCTCAAAGATGTTGCTATGATATTAAATGATTCAAGTGTCTGTGTACAATAATACTGGCCCTTGGTCTGCCTTAAACAGCAATATGACAGTTTTCCACAAAATATGTTAGAAAAGTGGGATGATTCTACTTCTTGAGCTCATAAGGCCTATTTTAATGCATAAAGTAACTGCATAGACACTTCTGCCATGCTTTCATAAAAATTTAATGAATATATTCGAAAAATAATAGCAGCATACATGCAAATGACAGGAGAAATACAAGAAATTTAATGCTGAAAGAGGTCAATTTTGGGAAGCTGTGTTGAGATAATGCAGCATGCTTTAATTAACAACTATTTTGCTAACAACAATATAGTACTTTTAATGTAATAATATGGTAGATGTCCCAAGGCACTTCACAGGAGCTCTGTCAAACAAAATTTGACACCAAGTTATTTTAAGAGGTAATACCACATGACCAAATGCTTTGACAAGGATTTGGTTGCAAGGAGTGTCTTAAAGGGGAGATGTGAGATCAGACAACTGAATCAGTAGCTGTCAAAAGTTGGATGGGTGTTTCTGAAAGACATTAAATGATTCAAGTGCTGGATGGACAAAAGGTCTGAAATGGAGAAACACAAAGTCTAAAAGGTTTGATCATTCAGTTAATAAGATCATCAAATTGTTCCATGAATTGAAATGTAATCACCAAAATTCCAACTTAACTTTTAGGCTTGGAGTTCTCCTGTGGAGGCAAATACATGTCCTAGGTTGACTCATTAACTTGATTTTGCTGCACTCAACCAGGACGGATGGGCTATTACAATTAGTCCCAGAATCCGAATGCAAAATTAGACAAAGGTAGGGAAAAATAAAGTGAGCAGAATTCATGGTACAGGATCTAGTGAGCCCAGCTGGAAAGTCTGCCAGGCAGTATAAAAAACAAGTTCTGTCTCTCTGAAGAAATGTCACTGGATTGAAACATTAACTCTGTTTGCTCGCCATAGATCATAAAATCAAAGATACCTTACAGTGTGGAAACAGGCCATTTGGCCCAATGTGTCCACATCAACTCTCTGAAGAGTAACCCACCCAGACCCATTTCCCATTACTCTACACTTACCCCTGACTAATGCACATAATCTACACATCCCTGAATGCTGTAGGCAATTTAGCATGGCCAATTCACCTAACCTGCACATCTCAGGATTTGGATTGTGGGAGGAAACCGGGGCACGCAGAGGAAACCCATGAAGACACGGGAAGAATGTGCAAACTCCACACAGACAGTGGCCAGAGGTTGGAATCGAACCCGGGTCCCTGGCGCTGTGACGCAGCAGTGCTAACCACTGAACAACACAGATGCTACCAGATCAAGTGAGTTTCTCCAACAATGTGTTTTTTTTGTTTGTTTCAGATCTGCAACATCTTTATTTTGAAGTCTACTCATCCCTGCCTCTCCTATATCCATTTTTCTATTTTACTCTGTTCCCTCCTTTTTTTATGATCTTTTCTGCTTATTTACTGCCAATTTGGTGTCTACATCTTTCATTAGATTTTGCTTTTTTTTGATTATAAATTGCCGATTACATGGTAGGATGCGCCAGGGAACAGAACCACTAACTGCTGAAGATTATATCAGGATTAGGAATTAGGAGTAAAGTGCAGAGTTCATTCTGAGGGGGCAGAAGGGAGGAGAGAATATTTTCTTCTAGCCCATTATACCCATCATTTTCCTTTATACCTTAATTCCTCCCACATCCTCAATCGCCTAACTATCTCTTTGTTTTTGAAGTATTTGCTCAGTGTCTTAATTGTTTCTTTCACCTTTCTCCACTGTTATCCAATTCTCAACACTTCCCATGCTCAATGAAGAATTTGGAATGTTAAACCTGTGTCTGCTTAATTCTTTTGATTATATCTTGTAGTCACTGCTGATTACAGAATTGTTACAGGGTTTATCCCACTCCATAGTGTTGACATTGAACTGAAGCAAAGCAAATTTGAAACTCTCCTCTTGTTAAATACTTGAATTTTATTTATAGATGAATACAAATGGCTTAGTTTTGCAGGACTTAGTGGCTCTAAAAATATTGTAAACATTTGTGGTAGGGGCGCACATGTGAAACCAGCAACAACTCTTAAAACCACAATCTTTTCCCTAATAATTGCTTCTCATTTTGGTACTTTTGCGTTGGTATCAATTTGTTGAAGAATACCATGATCTGAATGAAAATTGTCAATTTTTAAACATTCTCCAATGGTTCTCCTTTCTATTAAATGCTCGAACATTTGAAGGCATCGCAGTACTGACTCTCAGTATGATGAATTTCATAGGATTCTCTGAGACAATGTTAGACGAAGTTCCCAAAGGATGTCAATTGTGCAATCTTCATTAAAAAGAAAATAAGAGTCAATGAATGTATGAAAGGAACAAAATATAGCAATCTACACAAACCTCAATTAGACTTGCATGAATCATAGGCATCAATACAGCATCGTAAATGGTTTTGGAACTTCCTACAAACAAACTTCGCTCTGGAACACAAGTCTTCAGTGCTATTGCCAGAACATTGTCAGGTTCCATAGCCTTTACAGTATCCTGTGCCTTCAGCTGTTTTTTGATGTTACGAGAAGTGTATCAAATTGGTTAAAGGCTGGCATCTCTCAGGAGCAGGCCGTTGTGGATCAGCAGCACTGCTGACTGCACAGCCTTGTTTTCTTGCTGCTTTCATAAGATGATGAGTGTGTGCACCATTCCTGCACAGCCAAATCTCCCAAAAATGGTTATGTCATCTGAAATGCAGAGACAACTTGGTAGATTCTCCAGGATGTCATCCACATATTGTTAGAATATATTCCAGCTAACAGGGTCATCTGAGGGTCTAAAGGGTTATCTGAGAAAACAGCACCTACTGAAAGGAGTTCTAAATGTTGTCAGTTCCTGTGATTCTGAGAAAAGAAGTCTGGATGTATCTGTTCCTCATGTCAAACTTGGGAAAAGTTACTCCTGAAAACTTGGGATTAAACTCTTCTAGCTTCTGTCCTTCTCAGTGCAACATCGAATGCCATTTTTCTTCAAATCACAAGTAATGTAATTGTACTAATGTGATGCTCAACTTTGATATATATTGATTCATACTACAAAATTCCACTTTGAGTTTATGAATGAAAATCATACTAAATTGAACATCATCTTTTAAATGCAACACTGCATTACCTTTAAAGTTAACAACAGACTCAAACTGGTCTGAGTAGAGGTTTATCAGGTCTTGAATAGACTCAATTTGACACTTAGTGTTTGGTGCTGGATTTGACATATCTGTTACCTCGTGGATTGCAATGATACATAGATCAGTGCACGCAGGTAGACCAGTGATTGTAAGTCCTGCAGTGACAACAGTATAAATGATTTCAGGCATCCATCTTCAGGAGCCACATTGACATGGAAGATGGATAATGCCAATGCATGGGATGTCAGACCCATTGCGAGTAGTTAGCTTATCATGTATGCCAGTTTCCTGAAAAATCTTATTGAAGGTGACAAAAGGGATGATATTTGCACTTGCACCAGTGTTATTCTTGTCATTTGATGCAGGCTGCCCATTCCTTTTGGGGAATATCACTTGGATGGTGGTAAGCAATTTAGAATTTCTAATGGTGTCCATGAGGTGTGACAAGTTGACCATTATTTTTTGTCTGAATGGGTCTCTAAGCTACAGTTGCAGTTACCTCTTGAACTTTGTTGGTATACTTGCATGCCATGAAGAGAAGTTTAGCATTGTTCCTTGGTTGGCTCTTGTTTTTGGTTGGCTCTTCCTTACATATTGCTGTGCAGCAGTGTGTTGAAACTTTGGGTTAAGCACTTGGACTTTTGCCCAATGTTCTCTTTTTGAACATAGTTGGTACACGTCATGAAATGTTAGATACTGTTTTGATGGATGAGACAATCACATCTTGATAATTTTGCTATTCTTGATAGCTACAATAGTAGTTGCAGAATCAAGTGCCTGCAGATGCTGTCAGCCTGCTCCAATTGCTTTCAATTTGTGCATGTCATTTAGGTTTCAAAGGCATAATCTTTAGGTTCGTTCAGAAATGCCTTTCAGAAAGATGTGATAAGTGAATAGGCAATGAGCAGGTCCATCAGCCTTTCAGTTAAGGTTTCTTTAACGACATAACATTTTATACCTTTACATTGACATCTGCCTACTATTTGGTGAATCAGTTCACCCAGTTGCTGGCTGTATTTAGTGAATACAAGCCTACATTCTGAGGTTGACTTTAGCATTAAGTTGATTTTCTAGGACTTGAAAAATATTTTATCAACCTTTGTGATCATCATTCAAAAATGCTGGAGGGTTCAGTTCTTTTCAAGCTTTCACTCTCCAGGGCAATATGATGTTTAGCAGCCTGTCTCACTTTGGACACATTTTGGTAGTCTATGCAGCGAACATTCTATCTGTACATAATTAATTAGAATATCACTGGAGTGCCAGTCCATGTTTAGATGTTTGCTTTCGATCTTTCCTGTGCAGCTTTGTGCACTTTGAAGAATCTCATAAGAAAAATAATCTTTACTACAGTATGGAGCTTCTCCTAATTTTGCTTCCTTTGACCTCTTTTAGTTTTTCTTTACTTCTCTCACTGCAGCTTTCACAGTTGCTGCTTTAGGATGCCTATTGGCAGCATTGGTGCCAAAAAGGAGAGGTGTGATATCACAAACCTCTTTTGTATTTTCACGCCATTGTAGAAGAATGAAAAGATGAAATTAGCTGACTTCAGGAAACATATATGGCTTTTTAAATGTTGAGAACTTCTTTTCCCCAGTACATTCTTCCTGTATTTTGGTGTATTTCATTCTAGGAGCATTTCTTGTCTATCCAACGTATTTTAGTACTGCTGTTTTATACATCTATGGATTACTGTTTATTTCAGAGAGAGATTGTGTTTTTATTCTCAAATATTTCTTCCTTCAGTTAAGTCGGAGTCTTCAGTTTTGGTTGGAGCACGTTAGTCTCGTTTGTTAACTTTAGCCTCAACTCAAAAAGGTGATGGGTGACTGTTGGGAAAATAACTTCTCACAATTGCTACTGCTGAAATATTCTTTCAGGTTTCATTACCTTGCTGTCATCAATTTCTTGTTCATGTTTGCTGTCAACCCACTTGTTACCACTACTGCCATCCTAATGCGCATTTTGTTTTTTTAATATTATACCACAAAGAATTAGGTTTACATCAAGACAAACGTCTGGAGTTTTATTCAGTATATAAAGCAATATCATGTCCAAACATAAATGTACCATCAAGTTTATATGCTTACTATGAATATTCATGCATTATATGCACAGTTGACATGGCTGACTGTCAACTGGATATAAAATGCAAGATAGAGTCCTCTTAAACATGTTGGAATTTTTTTAAGGTACGTTGCATTTTTAGGATGTGTTCAGTAATATAGCACAGAACAATTGAATGGCTTGGGAATTGTAAATGAAACTGCCCAGTAAGCTGAAATGGAATGTAATCCTGTTCTGAAGAAGGGTCACTGAACCTGAAACGTTAACTATGCCATGTGTTCACAGATGCTGCCGTACCTGCTGAGTATCTGTTTTAGTAATTTCTGACTTTATCACGTGGAGAATGGCTAAGCACAAATCTACAGCTCACCACACCAGATCACTGAACTTTTGTGTGTTCTTATATTGCAGAGATTTCAATTATAAATTAGTTTGTACTTTGAAATAGTTACTTTTTAATTTCAGTATAAGAGCTGCTAATCAGTGCAGCAATAAAGAGTCATAGCTAACTTTATAGGCTTTCAGCGGATGGCTGTAATTTCTCATCAAGAGATGTATCTTTATGACATGCACGGCACCTATTAACAAACATTTTGCAAACTATTGTAATGCCTATTCATCAAGGTAAGTGTAGGACCAGTGCCTCAAAGTCATAGCAACCAGGCAGACTTTAGGTTTCATTATTGGTTTACTAAATAATTTCACACAAAGAAAAAGTTTACAATAGCATTGTACAACAAACTCCACTTGGTATTCTCTAGCTGTTTGTTAATCAAGTGGTAAAAACTGACCACAGCATTCCTCAGTCCACAGGAGGAATCCTGCAACTGGTTATGACTAGGGTTTCCTTGGTTAAGAAGGAAATTGAGACACTCAGGGAAGACTTATGGATGGCATTCTCTCCCAGTGCTCACAGAAAACAGATAGCCTCTCAAATGAAATAACAAGAGTGTTTGTTCTTTACAATCGTACTCTAATCTGAATCAGTGACTTCAGCAGAACAGTGGAAAAATTAGTTTAAAAAATGCCACAAAATAAATCTACAGTGCTGGATTAAACACCATAATTATACAAGGAGAAAGTGAGGACTCCAGATGCTGGAGATCAGAGTCAAACATTGTGCTGCTGGAAAAAGCACAGCTGCTCAGGCAGCATCAGAGGACCAAGAGAGTTGACGCTTCGAGCATAATCTCTTCATCACATTCCTGATAAAGAGCTTATGTTCGAAACATCGACTCTCCTGCTCCTCGAATACTTCCTGACCAGCTGTGCTTTTCCAGCGCCACACTTTTTGACCATAATTATACATCAAAACAAGTCTGCTTTAGATTTTTTTTAATTCATTCACAGGATGAGGGTATTACTGATTAGGCCAACATTTACTGCCCAGCCTTAAGTGCCCAGAGAATAGTTAAGAGTCAACCGCATTGCTATGGATCTGGAGTCACATGTTAGCGAGTTTCCTTCCCTAAAGGACATTAGGGAACCAGATGGATTTTTCCAACAAGAGTCATCATTAGACTCTTAACTCCAGATTTTATTTAATGCCAATTCTGCTGTGGTGGAATTTGAAACTGAGTCCCTAGAATGTTACCTGGGTCACTGGATTAACAGTCTAGCAATAATACCACTAAGCCATTGCCTCCCCTACGATCAAGATTAAACATCATTCCCATATTTTCCTTCCCAATTTCTTCATTGCATTTTTAATGGTCAAAGACCTGTGCTGTAGCCCACCAAATGATCACACTTCGCAAGGGAAGCAGATTATTTAAACTCTGAAGGCACTGCAGTCCATCCTGTTTCGATTAACATGTGAACAAATGCTTCCCCGCTGATTAGGGGAAGGAACAATCTCCAACTTCTTAAAACCTAAGAAAGTTGATACACACCGGCACTTATAAGTGAAGCCAATTAATTAAGCATATAGCAAACAATCAAATGTGGTCTGTACAATTCTGGCAATGCATCATCAGCTGGCACAGGGAAAGCAGCCCCTATTTTTCGAGAGCTCTTAAATTTTCATTTGTATAAAGGCAGCAATCTGTTTTATCTGGTATAAGCCTCTATTGTTGATGTGTACACAGACACTAGAATATTATATTCTCAAAGTTTTATAACATTTCTGACTGTAAGCAAACATGATTCACGTGAAGGAAATAAAACATAAAAGGTCATTGGGGTAGACTCGTGTTTTTCATGTCATTGCAAGCAGTAATAACTGGAGAGCAGTTCTTAGAGGCATAATCAGATTATTTTCTGCTAATTAAACCTAGCTATTAAATCGATTGGTGTTATGCATTGTATGCATGCATTAATAAAGATGACCCTTTCAGGTAAGAGCAAAAAAGTTTTATAATCGTGGCATTACCCTGACACGCCAGTTAATGTGTAAGTATCTTGGTAAAACACCTTTTGTGCAAAGGGAGGTACTGCTATCTTTGCTTTTATTAAAGTCATTGCTTTATAGGACTTAGAATCATAGAGTTACACAGCAGGGAAACAGACCCTTCAGTCTAATTTGTTCATGCTAACCAATTTTCTTAAATTAAACTAGTCCCATTTACCTGCATTTGGCCCATATCCTTCTAAACCTTTTCTATTCATGTACCTGTCCGAATATACTTTAAATGTTCTAACTGTACCTGCATCCATCACTTCTGCTGGCAGTTCATTCCACATACAAACCTCCTCGATGTGAAAATCTTGTCCCTGAGGCCCCTTTCAAATCTCTCGTTCACATTAAAAATATGCCCTCTTGTTTTGAACTCCTCTATCCTAAGGAAAAGACCCTTGCTATCCAGCTTATCTACGGCCCTCCTAATTTGATAAATCTCTATAAAGTCATCCCCTCAATCTCCTAAGCTTCAATGAAATAAGTCCCAGTCTATCCAGCCTCTCCTCACAACCCAAATCCTCCAGTTCTTGTTACATTCCTGTAAATCTTCTCTGCACCCTCTCCAATTTAATAATATCCTTCTTACAGCAGGGTGACCAGACCCGTAACTGTTATGAAGATGTAGGCATACTGTACTTTAAAGAGAGTTAAAAGCAATAGAACTACCTGACACAGCACCAAGTGTTCTGAAAAAAAGATATAATGTAACCTTTTGGTTCAACAGTTAGGGTAGCTGGTCACCTGGAGACAAAAACAGATTGGAATTAGGCTAATAAGTAAATTATACCCTGAAAATACCAAACTCCAATCCAGATTGAATGTAGTACATTGACAATCTTAAAAGCCAATGACACAATCCAATGCTTTGGGGATATAAAACTGTGGAAAATTTAACAGTTGAGAGGAGAAGTGCCAAGCCACCAGCATATAAAAAGACTGCCTGAAAAATAGCTCTCTTAAAAGGTACCTTTATCGATCAGTAACCTGTGAAGCAGAATCTCCAAGAAGAGGAAAAGAAGACAGGAATACAGGGAAAACTAAAAGCTACCTGGTTTTGACATAAGAAATTTTATTTTGTAAATCTTAATTGGGAGTTCTATCGGACTAGTATTGTCGAAGGGGAAGGTAAAAGATAGGTTAGAGAAAGGAGTTGTAAATTGTTATTAGTTAATTATTCTCTGTTATACTTTAAGAAATAAAGTTGTTAATTTTTACTTTAAATAGTTCTTGGCATCTCGAAATTTCACAGATTAGCGAGGGGATAATTATTTTCTGTGTTGCTGGTTTTAAATTAAGCAGGAAGGTTACACCATGTCGTAACAACAAACTGGCCTCACCAATATCATATAAAACTGCAACATGATGTCCTCACTGCTGTACTCAATGGTCTAAGCAATGAAGGCAAGCGAGCTAAACATTTTCTTAGCCACCTTGTCTACTTGCGACATAGCTTTCAAAAAACAATGTACCTGAGCCCTAGGTCTCTCTATTTGTCAACACTCCCTGTGCCCTACAATTACTTTTATAAGGCTTGCCCATGTTTGTTTTACCAAAATGCGATACCTCACATTTATCCAAATTAAATTCTATCTGCCACTCCTCAGCCCATTGGCCAAATTGATCAAGATCACTTTGTAATCTTAGATAACCTTCTGCAACAACTTGCCCACCACTGATGCCAGACTCATTGGTCTATAGCACCCAGGTTTCTCCTTGAAGCCTTTCTTAAATAAAGGCAAAACATTTGTCACCCTCCAGCATTTCACCCAAGGCCGTATATGATACAAATATCTCCACTGGAGACCAAGCAATTTCTTCCCTACCTTCCCATAACATCCTGGGATATATCTGAGCAGGTCACTGAGATTTATCCACCTTTTTTTTGGACCGCCAGTATCTCCTCTTCCGTAATTTGAACTGTTTTCAAAATATCGGTACTGTACTTACTTTCATGAGTTCCCTAGCCTCTATGCCTTTAACCACAGTAAATACTGACCCAAAATATTGGTTTAGTATCTCTCCCACCTCCTGGTGGTTCCACATATAGACAACCTCCTTGATCTTTAAGGGATCCCATTCTCTCCTAGTTCCTCTTTTGCTCTTAATGTACTTGTTAACAATGATTTCTTCCCCACAAAATCCTACATCATTTCAATTATTAATTTTTATTAAAATACATGCACTACATTTCACTGTGTTTGTGTCACAGACTCATTATACACCACTATTTGAATGTCTAAAAATGTTAAATTCGTATCATTAGATATTTAGCAGCCAAAATAATACAAGTTCATCATAAAGCTACAACTGATGCTAAACATACTTCAAAAATAATCTTTAAACCTGTTTAAAAATAAAAATATCCACTTACATCCTAAGCTTTGCATTTCCAACTTCTTTTGTCTGGTAGCTATTCATTTGCATGGCATTTGTATTAAAAGAAAGACATTTCTGTACATTTACTTGAGCACATTATATAGTGACATTTACTGACAAAGGAGCAGATGGAGTCAAAAGATAAATAAAAACCAAAAGAATTAGAGATGCTGGAAATTAGAACCAAAAACAAGAATTGCTGGAAAAGCTCATCAGCATCTTTGGAGAGAAATCAGAATTAACGTTTCAGGTTTTGAGGAAGGTTCACTGGACCTGAAATATTAACTCTAATATCTCTCATAAGATAAAAACTTGTACTGTTCCACTCTCTAACAAATCTATTCCATGTGAAGGTGAACCCTGTTTTTTCAATTTAACAACTGGCTGTCCTGCATATAAAAGCACATCATAATTGACACCTACCTCCTGGGCAAACTTAAAATGTATCCACAGTTACCTTTTTCCATCAGAATTACCTATACCAGTCATTAACAATTAATGGTTTGTCTATGTTCAAATTTCAAAAATATTTTTCAATTCTTTGTTAAGAGAGATTTTGTTTTTTGTTGACGTTAATTTGATTTGATTACTGATGGTCATTAACAATGATTATTATAAATATCCAGAATAATAATCATCCAGTGTTTATATTCAAATTCAACAATGGGATTCAACAATTCAACATTTACACCACACAAAAGCCAGGCAATGACCATCTCCAATAAAAGAGCTTCAGGATATCTAGCTTTGGTGTTCAATGGCATTACCGTCACTGAACTCCGTCAATATCGATATTCTAGATTACAATTGACCAGAAAGTGAACTGGGCTAGCCATATAAATACTGTTGTACACAAGCACATCAGAGGCTAGGAATCCTGAAGCGAGTAACTCACCTCCTGACTCCCAAAGCCTTCCACTGTCAACAACGCACAAGTCAGGAGTCTGATGGAATATTTCCCACTTTCTTGGATTAGTTCAGCTCCAACAACTCTTAGGAGTTTGACAGCATCTAGGACAAAGCAGTTCCCTGGACTGGCACCAGCTCCACAAACATTCACTCCTTCCACCACCTCAGTACTAGCAGTGTGCGCCATCTACAACATGCACTGAAAATATTTACCAAATTCCTTCGACAGCTTCCAAACTCTTAACATCCAACAAGACAAAGAAAGCAGATACATGGGAACACCAGCATCTGCAAGTTTCCCTCCAACCCTTACACCAACCTGACTCAGAAATATATTGCCATCCTTTCGGCATCATTGGGTCAAAATCCTGGAACATCCTTCCAAACAGTATTATAGGTCTATCTAATTGAAGAGCAGCAGTTCATGAAGGATACTTACTGTCACCTTCTCAAGGACATCGCGGGATGAGCAATAAATGGAGCTCCAGCCAGTGACACCTACATTCTATGAATGAATGTAAAGTCGTCTAGAAAAATTGACAATATAATTTCATAAAATTTCAACAGTTATTTCAATTGTTATTTATTTTTGAGATAAATTAATCTTACGTCATGTAGAACAACATGCAATTTCCTTTTGGAAAATTAAAATGTTGATCTAAACAAGTTTCCTGTTCCTGTCATCAATGTATCCAGTCTTTTTTACTTAAACCTGCTGGCAAAATCAGAAAATGTTAAAAGTAGACAGCACTCTGGAGAGGGCAACAGGAGAAACAGAGTTACTGGGCAGAACCTTTCTAGCTTGGCATTGGATGGTACATGTTTGTGTTTAATAGACTGCATACACAAAGGGAGTTTAAGCAGAGGGAGATTTCACAAGACAATGTCAACACAGCCAGTACACTACGGGTACAATTGCTCCAAACCAAACTTATTAAAGAGGCTTTTGGCATAGGATATTAATAGGAGAAAGTGAGGACTGCAGATGCTGGAAATAAGAGTCAAAAAGTGTGCTGCTGGAAAAGCACAGCCGGTCAGGAAGCATCCAAGAAGCAGGAGAGTCAACATTTCGAGCAAAAGCTCTTCATCAGGGATGTCTTCTTAAAAAGGGGAGTTTAAAATAATAATTCTCCACTGTAGAACAAATGCAAAAATACTATCAATATAAAATATCTCATTTCATATCTGATTTAATCATCTCTTGCATGTCTACCCTTTGGTTCATGCTGAAAAAAAACACTGCCTTGGAATCTGGCTTTGTTCCACTTTCCAAACTAGGACAGTTGTTTAGCTATCCATGAGAACACAACTCTCATCAATCCCAGGTTAACATGCAAATTGAATGTTATCTTGCTCCAAAGATGAGGTTCCTTTTTTTTTAAAAAAAGCAACTGACAGATGTACATGTTAACAGTTTTTAAGAAATAACCTTAACTTTCTTTTGCATTTATTAGTAAAGATAGCTTGTTATAACTGCTAATTCATTTGAGAATTACATTAGACAAAATCAAAATTAAGCATAAAAGTAAATTGATTTATCTCTTTATAAGCCGCTCTATATTGACAACTACTTTATAACTATAATATAGTATTTAATATAAATGTGAACATGTGACTCAATGTCATTCATGAGGCACAATATTTTAAAAAGATTTCTCAAAATAGACGACAATGACATTTGGGAACTTCGATAAAAAACTGCAACAAATCTTTCATCAACTTTGCAAATCAATGCAAAGCTGATATACAATTAACAAGCATATCATGACACATTAGTTAACCAACACTGTAAATATTAGAAACAATTAGGATAATGAAAATCTATCATGCTCTATCATGGTATAGTCACATGGAATGAATGAGCAACATTATAAGATCATCCACTGGATTCAATTTCCAGTGGTGTACCAGATATGTCATCCTCCTGGTTCTTATTATCATATACATGTTTGTAACAATCAGGTCAAGTTTTTGAAATGGTGCAAGTGGTCTTTTTTAAAATGTGCTTTCAGTTCAATAGTTTGTCAGCATTTACTTATGCAGCTTTACTTACTTTAGTGAGTTCTCAGAAGGTACAGACATTCAGGGGCGGTCTCAAGTCAATGCTAAAAGGAGATTGGTAACTCTTGAATTCAATGCCGCAGAAAGTTGTTGAGTATTTAAGACAGAGATAGATAGGCTCTTATTTACTAAGTGGATCATGGGTAACAGGGAGAAGGCAGGAGAATGGGCTTGAGAATCATATCAGCCATAATTGAATTGCGGAGTAGACCCAGTGGGGTAAATGACCTAATTATAGTCCTATATCATATTGTCTTATGGTATCAGATATAAAATTCTTTCAGAATATATAAGGTTTGTTTAAGGTTTTAACACGACTTCTATATTGACTGCATCAAAAGCCTCAGTCAGGTCAAAAGAGACACAGTAGGATCCCATCTGTTGCTCTTTGGTATTTGTTGCAAAGTTGTAAAAATCTTTTCACATGATATGGGCACCTTTTATGAAGGAAGTATTTAATGCTTTTTAGTGCTCTTGAGCTGGAGATAGTGAGTTCCTTAATCCATGTGGTGTAGACAAACCAGGAGTGCTATTAGGAAAAAGGTTCTAGCATTTTGACACACTGACAGTGAAGGAATGGCAATATAATCATGTCACTAGTGCCTCTGGAAACATATTGACTTGACTTGCTGTGGTTGAGTACAATAGTGGCTGGTGTCTTACCATCTATCACAACAATAAGACTCCTCTATGGTTTAAAAACAGATTAATGCTCTTTTCCTTTGTACAAGTGAACAACTACAGCACCCTTGAACTCCTTGATCGTTTGTTGATCTGATATTCTGTGACATGAATTCTGCATGGGTTTTGAGTGCTAGCCTCACAGAACGAGAGAGGAGTCACTGATGGAAATCCTGGTCTCACTTCAGTACAGGAGGATGATGACAACAATGGCTCTGTACACAAGGACTTTTGTTGTCAACTGCTACAATCTGCATAATGCTGAGCTGGTGCAGCTGATTTGGTGTTGGATCTCCTCACGAATGGTCACCACCAAGGTGTGGGAATTCCTCAATGTGTTCCACAGCATCTCCTTCAGCATGTATGGGAGGCTGAATATTTGACTGAGTGGGTCTGGATTGATGGATGAGTTTTTGTTTTAGCAAATTCAAGAACCGATTGAGTCTCCTAAATGGTGAATTGAAGAGATCAAAAGAAGCTTGCAAATCTGGTGCAGAGTGATCAATATTATTGTAATTATTCACATACTGCAGGTCATATGTGTCTATAGTGGTCAGTTTAGTTTTGGCAGAGAGTAAACTGAAGCTTAAGAGATTTTCAGCTAGATGGTATTTAATAGTCATAGAGAGCAGTTGAACTTTAAGGAGATAAATAACCACCATCAGGTAGATTATACATGGTGGGGTGGCTACCACACAGCATTGCTCCAGAGTGACCCAGATTATGAAGGCATCTGTCTCAGGACTCCCACTCAGGTCAGTTGTCTCAAATGACTGGATGAGTCAGAAGAAAAGTAAACTACTCCTGCAGTCTTGATTCTACTAACTCGTGGGATATCCTGTTCCATATGCCCAGAGATCCAAACGTCAACCAATAGCCTGTTCAGTCATATAAGGAGTTGATATTTCCAGCTGATCAATGGAGATATCATGCTTTCTGGATTGCTTGGCCTGTGTTATAGATCCTACACAGATACTACGCAAGCTCCTTTCACTCTCCTGCAGTGATTTCTTAGCCTAAGATTGGTCTTCGTTTCCCAGCACATGCTAGGGGTTTTCATGAATAGTTCTTCAATTTGATTATCATTTTCACTAAATCAGCTTGAGTGGTTTCTTTTTTTGAGTTCCAAGGATATTGGCTGCAGCTTCCAGTACTGTGCATTTGAGGGTCAACTTGGCCTGCACACTCCAAGGCAATTGAGCATGGCCCATCCACCTAATCTGCACATCATTGAACTGTGGGAGGAAACTAGTGGAAACCCATGACAACACGAGGAAATCATGCAAACTCCACAGACAGTCACCCAAGGCTGGAATTGAACCTGTGAGGCAGCAGTGCTAACAACAGTGCCAGGTGTTAGTTTATGCTGTTGGAGAGCATAGAGAGCCATTTTGCAAAGTCAGACATGCTAACAAAGTCTGTAACCTCTCATTCTTTGGCTTACATACCCAAGAATATATATCCTGTTGATTGTTTTGCTTTGCACATTTTACTTAAAGCAACAACAACAATGTTGTATCAAGTGCAATAGCTCCCAAACAGAGCAATTCAGCACCAGGTTTTGGAACTGTTGCCTTTATCAAATAGAGTTCACATCTGCCAAGGAGGTAAGTACAGTACAAGTTACTACTATTTATTTCTGTCACCCGCAGTATGTTGTAATGCGTGGGTGAATATTAAAGCAGTGCAATTCAAGATACAGTAAAATTAGTTGAACATGAAGTTGGTAAGGAAATCCATAAGTCTAATCTGGTTTTCCAATTGCAAAGCTACCATATAACATAACTTCTATAGCAGTTTTCGTCACTTTCCATTTTAAGCACAATTACAAAATGAATTTCATTATAATTATATTTTAACATCAGATCCATGGCATAGAAATAGAACTTTATTCAAAGTTTAGAATGGCATTGTCATGTTATCTCTTCATACAATAAGACTACGTTAATTGCATTCATTCGCATAAATATAATGTGGAAACACAGTTAGGCTAAATTAAGACATGCTAAAAGGCTACAGTAAATTTGTATGTCCAGGCAGACTGTGATATCTTCAGATTAAACAAATGTGGTACAATAAGCAAAGACATTTGTGGAAACCCCAAATTCCTTACCATCAGCGCGATAATCAACATGAATCATACCAATCTTCAGCATGAATGACTAGTGAAGATACACTCCCATTATTATCAATCCCTATCTGCCCATCCCATAGCCGCCTGAAAAAACATTGTTTACTAGTTTAGACCAAACTGTCACATTGTTGCAATATTCAATCATAGATTTCTGGTGTATAGAGAATGAACACTTTACCTTAAAAACAACAGCGAGGAAAGACAATGCTTTTGAAGCTAAATGGAGTCAAGCAATCAGGTGACCTTTCCTCGCTATCAATAAAGGCAACATTACCATCGTCCCGCAGACCATCGGACTGCTCTTTCATTAAAGAGTGATGATTGCCTAGGTGAGGAGAGAGCCCTTCACAGTTACTTTACTCCAGTGGGTGGAGATTTGACCAATTATGCATCACAAACTGGCCACCCAATCAACTGAGCTAATCGACCCCCAATGTACAAGTAATTACACCAGGGATGAGAGCTAATCCCCTTTTCTAGATAATGCAATACAAAAAAAACTTTTGGGATGCACCTTTAACAAGGCCGTAAAGTGTAACAGATCGTTGCTGTGTTCATCCTTACCCAAATAATTAAGGAAATTGGATCACAATGTCACTTTCACAATGAACCTTGGAGTTTAGAATTCTGAAGTAGCAGTGTGAGAAAAAAAAAAGTCTCTATTAAAATGATGAGTGAAGTGGTAAACATTGGTCTCTATCGTGACCCAATAGTTTAATTATCGATACATAAGTGAAGATAGTGGTCAGAAACTCACAGGACACATGCTAGAATACAGATTTTTAGATAAGGACATTTAATACACACACTTTTGAAGTAGGGACGGTCTGAATCTGCACCTCCACACACATCATTTACTGCATCCGCTGCACTCGATGTGGCCTCCTCTACATCGGGGAGACAGGCCGCCTACTTGCGGAATGTTTCAGAGAACACCTCTGGGACACCTGCACCAACCAACCCAACCGCCCTGTGGCTGAACACTTTAACTCCCCCTCCCATTCCGCCAAGGACATGCAGGTCCTTGGCCTCCTCCATCGCCAGACCTTGGAAACACGACGCCTGGAGGAAGGGCACCTCATCTAGCGCCTAGGAACCCTCCAACCACAAGGGATGAATGCAGATTTCTCCAGCTTCCTCATTTTCCCTCCCCCACCTTTATCTCAGTCCCAACCCTCGGACCTGCAATCATCTTCCCGGCCTCTCCACCCCCACCGGCCCATCAGCCTCACCTTAACCTCCTTCCACCTATCGCATTCCCAACCCCCCTCCCCCAAGTCCGTCCTCCCTACCTTTTATCTTAGCCTGCTTGGCACACCTTCCTCATTCCTGAAGGGCTTATGCCCGAAACGATTCTCCTGCTCCTTGGATGCTGCCTGACCTGCTGCGCTTTTCCAGCAACACATTTTTCAGCTTGCAATGAGAGAAACCAATTCCGACAATCAAGAGCTACAAAGATTTAATTTTCCAGAATCTTCAAACTCTTCAGTGGACCAAAATGAAATCACAGACCTGCTGTATTTCACTACTTCATCTTATAAGATGCAAGTGTGACTATGAACTAAGACCTAAGTGTGTGCCAACCACTGCAATCACAATTTTTTAATGTATTTTTATGTTTGAGTGCACGTGTCTGCAAATACAATTGGGTGTTGAATCACAACTATAATTTACATTTCTTTCTTAAAACTTACAGTGCAATTTGGGCATTTGTCTACTTTAATCAATTACAGCACTCAAAGGATTGAAAAACACTTTTTCTTTATACTTACAAATCACACAATACTAGGTTATAGTCCAACAGGTTTGTTTGGAAGCACTAGCTTTTGGAGCGCTGCTCCTCCATCAGGTAGATGTGGAACAGGATCATAAGACACAGCATTTATAGCAAAAGATTAGAGTATCAAGCAACTGAAATGACATACTGAACAAACCTAGACTGCAGTTAAGCCTTTCATCTTTTAGAATGGGTTGCAGGTTTCAATTCATTAATAGTTCATTTATAATGAGGTTAGAGGAGGAAGTAGAGAACACCATTCCCTATCTAGATTAAAACAAAGCCTAGCGAAATACTTGTCTGTCATGATATGAATGGCTGCGGAAAACAAAGTTGACTTGTTCATATCTGTATTATACATTCAGCCTACTTACAGGCTTTCAAAGGAAAGAACCACTTGGAAACAAAGGCCATGGCTCCAATTAAAAATATGTTATTCCGGCTACACATACATACAAGCTTTGAGAAGTGATTTGTTGGTTTGCTCCATAAGCTATAGTTTTTCTAATTATTTTTCCATACAGACATGAAATTGTCAACAGGATATGTGTAGTCCTAGAACAATGTGTCAGCCCAGCAATAAATATATTGCAATCAGTTCTGCCATTCAAAGTAGATCCTGTAGAATTTCACTCATTTTACAATTTTCTACATTCCCATGCTGTCTTAATTTTACTTTCCATCTATTTTGTTTTTCTATCTACAAGCCATCTTACATGAATGCTTTTGAATTGTAACATCAATACTAATTGAGACACATATAGTTCCTTAAGATATCTGCAATATATTAAAACTGAGTAAATAAAAGTATTCAAGTTGCAACTTTAAAATAATATATTCCACCAAGTTGGGAAGATAATATTACATTGTTCTATTACAACAATAAGTAAATGGTTTTATTCACTTTAATACACTTTGAGACCTCCTGTGGTTGTGAAAAGTGCAATATAAATGCAAGCACTTCTTTCTTTCTCCTTTCGTTATGTCAAACTATGTTGGGAATGCTTCACTTCCCACTGAAACATTGTTGATAGAACAATAAAAGAAATTTCACTGGATGAACCAATATGGATAGAATGCAAACCACCACACGGTAATCCAATATTAGACAGCGAGCTATTGGTATTAATATGCAGGGAGATTATTTCCACTGAGAATATATTGCAACTTTGCAATACTTTTAGTCAATGTCCATTGCATCTAAACAGAATTGCAATAACTGGAAGCCAACAATTGGTAAGTCTGAGAATCTGACATTGGAGTAATGAAATGGATTGAACCACAGCCATGGATGACTTTTGTATATTGGGCAGGATCCTAGAACTACCCAAATCATAACAATTTTATAGCATCTTGGAAACTTTACAAACAATCATAATGCATCTTGATTAAAAAAAACTTTATCACACAACTTGTATGTATGTTGTAGTTGCAAGAATTCTCTCATTGTCATACAGATACTATTGATATTATAGTTGTCTGGATATGTTCAATCTCACAACCATCATGAACTGGGATAGACTGAACAGGAACATAATCCTGAACATAATCAAACTGAAGTTATGATCTGAATTTGACTCTTATGCACTGATTTGACAAAGCAGTACCAAATTGATGGAAACCTTTGATATGAAAGCCTGAAGATGGTGGCAGCAGAGTAGGCAGCGTTTGGGCTCCTGAGCCTGGGTCTTATCTGTCCCATCTGTTTTATTTCTTTACCTTCTTTTCTACTTTTTTTCCCTCCATTTTTCAGTTTATTAGTGTCTTTCGCTAAACTTACCTTCTGGAGAGAGTTGATCATGGAGGCAGCAGTGACGGCGGAATTGTGGTGACAGCTGGCAGCTGAAGCAAGACTTTGATGGTCATCACAAACCCGGTGGCGGATTGGTGGGTGGAGGAGCATGCCCACTGGGAGAGTGGGGGTTGTGGGAGTGTGCCCGGTGCGAGAGTAGGGGTTGTGGGAGCGTGCCCAGTGGGAGAGTAGAGGTTGTGAGAGCGTGCCCAGTGGGAGAGTGGGGGTTGTGGGAGCCTGCCCGGTGGGAGAGTAGGGATTGTGGGAGCCTGCCCGGTGGGGGAGGGGTGGGGGACAGCATGCCCACCAGTGGGGTTCTGTCCTGGTGAGGACCAGTGGGGTTCTGTCCTGGTGAGGACCAGTGGGGTTCTGTCCTGGTGAGGACCAGTGGGGTTCTGTCCTGGTGAGGACCAGTGGGGTTCTGTCCTGGTGAGGACCAGTGGGGTTCTGTCCTGGTGAGGACCAGTGGGGTTCTGTCCTGGTGAGGACCAGTGGGGTTCTGTCCTGGTGAGGACCAGTGGGGTTCTGTCCTGGTGAGGACCAGTGGGGTTCTGTCCTGGTGAGGACCAGTGGGGTTCTGTCCTGGTGAGGACCAGTGGGGTTCTGTCCTGGTGAGGACCAGTGGGGTTCTGTCCTGGTGAGGACCAGTGGGGTTCTGTCCTGGTGAGGACCAGTGGGGTTCTGTCCTGGTGAGGACCAGTGGGGTTCTGTCCTGGTGAGGACCAGTGGGGTTCTGTCCTGGTGAGGACCAGTGGGGTTCTGTCCTGGTGAGGACCAGTGGGGTTCTGTCCTGGTGAGGACCAGTGGGGTTCTGTCCTGGTGAGGACCAGTGGGGTTCTGTCCTGGTGAGGACCAGTGGGGTTCTGTCCTGGTGAGGACCAGTGGGGTTCTGTCCTGGTGAGGACCAGTGGGGTTCTGTCCTGGTGAGGACCAGTGGGGTTCTGTCCTGGTGAGGACCAGTGGGGTTCTGTCCTGGTGAGGACCAGTGGGGTTCTGTCCTGGTGAGGACCAGTGGGGTTCTGTCCTGGTGAGGACCAGTGGGGTTCTGTCCTGGTGAGGACCAGTGGGGTTCTGTCCTGGTGAGGACCAGTGGGGTTCTGTCCTGGTGAGGACCAGTGGGGTTCTGTCCTGGTGAGGACCAGTGGGGTTCTGTCCTGGTGAGGACCAGTGGGGTTCTGTCCTGGTGAGGACCAGTGGGGTTCTGTCCTGGTGAGGACCAGTGGGGTTCTGTCCTGGTGAGGACCAGTGGGGTTCTGTCCTGGTGAGGACCAGTGGGGTTCTGTCCTGGTGAGGACCAGTGGGGTTCTGTCCTGGTGAGGACCAGTGGGGTTCTGTCCTGGTGAGGACCAGTGGGGTTCTGTCCTGGTGAGGACCAGTGGGGTTCTGTCCTGGTGAGGACCAGTGGGGTTCTGTCCTGGTGAGGACCAGTGGGGTTCTGTCCTGGTGAGGACCAGTGGGGTTCTGTCCTGGTGAGGACCAGTGGGGTTCTGTCCTGGTGAGGACCAGTGGGGTTCTGTCCTGGTGAGGACCAGTGGGGTTCTGTCCTGGTGAGGACCAGTGGGGTTCTGTCCTGGTGAGGACCAGTGGGGTTCTGTCCTGGTGAGGACCAGTGGGGTTCTGTCCTGGTGAGGACCAGTGGGGTTCTGTCCTGGTGAGGACCAGTGGGGTTCTGTCCTGGTGAGGACCAGTGGGGTTCTGTCCTGGTGAGGACCAGTGGGGTTCTGTCCTGGTGAGGACCAGTGGGGTTCTGTCCTGGTGAGGACCAGTGGGGTTCTGTCCTGGTGAGGACCAGTGGGGTTCTGTCCTGGTGAGGACCAGTGGGGTTCTGTCCTGGTGAGGACCAGTGGGGTTCTGTCCTGGTGAGGACCAGTGGGGTTCTGTCCTGGTGAGGACCAGTGGGGTTCTGTCCTGGTGAGGACCAGTGGGGTTCTGTCCTGGTGAGGACCAGTGGGGTTCTGTCCTGGTGAGGACCAGTGGGGTTCTGTCCTGGTGAGGACCAGTGGGGTTCTGTCCTGGTGAGGACCAGTGGGGTTCTGTCCTGGTGAGGACCAGTGGGGTTCTGTCCTGGTGAGGACCAGTGGGGTTCTGTCCTGGTGAGGACCAGTGGGGTTCTGTCCTGGTGAGGACCAGTGGGGTTCTGTCCTGGTGAGGACCAGTGGGGTTCTGTCCTGGTGAGGACCAGTGGGGTTCTGTCCTGGTGAGGACCAGTGGGGTTCTGTCCTGGTGAGGACCAGTGGGGTTCTGTCCTGGTGAGGACCAGTGGGGTTCTGTCCTGGTGAGGACCAGTGGGGTTCTGTCCTGGTGAGGACCAGTGGGGTTCTGTCCTGGTGAGGACCAGTGGGGTTCTGTCCTGGTGAGGACCAGTGGGGTTCTGTCCTGGTGAGGACCAGTGGGGTTCTGTCCTGGTGAGGACCAGTGGGGTTCTGTCCTGGTGAGGACCAGTGGGGTTCTGTCCTGGTGAGGACCAGTGGGGTTCTGTCCTGGTGAGGACCAGTGGGGTTCTGTCCTGGTGGCGGTTGGAGGGGCGGGGCTCAAGGGCGGAGGAGCGGGAAGTGGAGGAGATGCGGTGGAGGGCATCGTCGACCACGTCGAGGGGGTAATTGCGGTCCTTGAAGAAGGAGGCCGTCTGTGTTGTGTGTATTTTGAACTGGTCCTCCTGGGAGCAGATGCGGCGGAGACGAAGGAATTGGGGGAATGGGATGGCGTTTTTACAGGGGGCAGGATGGGAGGAGGTGTAGTCTAGGTAGCTGTGGGAGTCGGTTGGTTTGTAGTAGATGTCCGTGTTGATTCGGTCGCCTGAGATAGAAACAGAAATGTCTAGGAAGGGGAGGGAGGAGTCCGAGACTGTCCAGGTGAATTTGAGGTCGGGGTGGAAGGTGTTAGTGTAGTGGATGAACTGTTCAACCTCCTCGTGGGAGCACGAGGTAGCGCCGATACAGTCATCAATGTAGCGGAGGAAAAGATGGGGGGTGGGGCCAGTGTAGTTGCGGAAGATGGATTGTTCCACATACCCTACGAAGAGGCAGGCATAGCTGGGGCCCATGCGGGTGCCCATGGCTACTCCTTTTGTTTGGAGAAAGTGGGAGGATTGGAAAGAAAAGTTGTTCAGGGTGAGGACCAGTTCGGTCAGTTGAAGGAGGGTGTCGGTGGAAGGGTACTGGGTGGTAGGGCGGGAAAGGAAGAAGCGGGGTGCTTTGAGTCCTTCGTGATGGGGGATGGAGGTGTACAGGGACTGGATGTCCATGGTGAAGATGAGGCGTTGGGGACCGGGGAAGCGGAAATCCTGGAGGAGTTGGAGGGCGTGGGTGGTGTCACGAACGTAGGTGAGGAGTTCTTGGACTAATGGGGACAGGACCGTGTCGAGGTATGTCCCATTAGGAACATAAACTATCTTTAAAATATTTAACTGTGACTATAGAGTAATAATCAATTGTATGTTCGATTTAGATTAAGTGCAAGAAACTTGTGTACAAGTAATCCATTAGATTAGGATCAAAAATGAAGATGCTATGTTTGACTACTTACTGAGCAGATTAATGCGCTTATCAAAATATCTTTTCATGGTCAAATCAGGAAAAGACAAAGAAAAATCAAAATTTCACATCTCTGTATTGACGCAAGAAAGTTTCCTTGGAATGATAATCAGACAGGAAGGAGAACATTTTCTGAATTTTCAACATCAGTATGTTTCTGGCCAAATGAGGACACAGGCAATGCTGAAACTGCTTCTGTGGAATGAGGTGAGTCATGTGTCAGTTGAAGAATATTTAGGGAGCAGTGATTATAGGATCATTGGAGTTATTTTAGGATTAGAATAACCTTCGCATGGTCAGGAAGGAGAGATTACATCCAGAGTGAGACATTGCCCAAGTAAGTAAATAGTTTGAGGATTTTGGAGGCAACATGTGATGTTAGTACAGAGGGAAACAGGTGCTTTTCACTTGCTTTCAAGAGGACGTAAACAGGTTGGGGATATATACATGGCAGATAAAATTTAACACAGGGAAATGTGAATGAAGCAATGCACTTGCTGAGATGAATGAAGAAAGGCTATGTAGCATAAAGAATACAATTCTAATGTAGGTCCAGGAACCAGGAGATCCGGAAGCTGTGTTTATGAGTAAATTTGTTCAATGTCACAGGGCAGGTTGAGAAAGTAGCGAAAAAAGCATATGGCATACTGGGCTTTACAACTAGAGATACAGAAATCAAAAGTATGGAGATCATGAAGAACCATTAAAATTCACTTGTTTGGCCTCAGCTGGGCTATTGTCTCCTGTAAATGAGTGTGAACACTTTATAATGGGTGCAGAATAGATTTGCTAGAATTCTCCCAGGGATAAAGGGTAATGCAGACAGATCATGTGGTTATTATCCTTAGAAAAGGTTGTAAGGAAATTGATTGAAGTGTCCAAATTAGGTAGAGGATATAGGGAGAGTTGTTCACTATTGGTGGATTGAATTGGGAACCAGAAGACATGTATTTAATGGAAAATGGCAAGAAACTTTGACAACAGGAGGAAAATCATTTTTTACATATTGAGTAGTTAGGACCTGGAATGTACCAGTTAAGAGTGTAGTGACGGCAGACTAAATTGTGGGTTTCAACAGAGAACTACAGAATTACCTGAAGAGGAAAGATATACAGGGCAATAATGAAAAGGTGAGGGAATGAGACTTAGAATCCAAGTTCAGACACAACGGCCCAAATAGTCTTCTTTTGTGGTGTACTCATTCTATGTTTCTATGGGCTGGATTTCAACACCAAAGTGGAGCCAAGCCGAAAAACCACTGTGACATATTCCCAGACATGGAAACAGTAATAGTATAACTAATTCTTTGGTAAGTTAAGAGCCACTTTTGGACTCCACTGGCAGTCTACAGTCAAAAAAGTGTGGTACTGGAAAAGTACAGTCGGCTCAGAGCATTCGAAAAGCAGGAGAATTGACGTTTCGAGCGTAAGCTTTTTATCAGGAGCTTATGCTCGAAACGTAAACTTTCCTGCTCCTCGGATGCTGCTTGACTGGCTATGCTTTTCCAGCATCACACTTTTTTACTCTGATCTCGAGCATCTGCAATTCCTCACTTTCTCCTGGCAGGCTACAGTATCAGCAGATATAGGGAAACCGGTAAATTGCGACGGTATCTCAACAAGTTCCTGGGGAATATTCCTTTCAGGCCACTCCGTGGATCAGTGACAATGGTTACCTTTGTGGCTCCAACTTCACTACAAGTTCATCCCACTGATCACTGGGACTGTCTGCCTGGTCCTTAAAACTTAAAAGAATTAAGGAGAAACTTACTTACTCAGAGATTTGTTAGGATTTGGAATGCACCTCCTGGGAAAATAATGGAGACGGATTCCATACATGGTTTCAAAAAGGTGCTGGATATACATTTGAAAGTGACAAATGTAGAGGGCTGTGGAGATATGACTGGTGAAGGGGGCCAGCTGAGTAGCTCTTTTGGGAGCTTGTACAGTCACAATGAGTCGAATGGCCTCCCTCTATAAGGTGAAATTCTATGATTCTATAAATGCTTACTTGGCCTTCCAGTGTGCCTTTGATTAGGCTGTGAATAGGTTGGCAGCTTTGATAGTCCAAACACCATGCTACATGGAACAGCTGTCCTATTATCAGTTCATTGAATGGCACCTAAAATCACTCCACAGAGGCCAGGGTGGTATCCCATCACCAAGTCTGCCTTTATTTACATATGCGTGATACTTGACACTGGTCCAGCTTCCTAAGAGCCAGCTCTCAGAGTGAACAGAACCTCTGTCACTCCTGTTTATGTCTGTCAGACAGAGCGGCATGGTGACTCAGTGGTTAGCACTGCTGCCTCACGGCACCAGAGACCCGGGAGCGAATCCAACCTCGGGAGACTGTCTGTGTGGAGTTTTCACATTCTCCTCATGTCTGCGTGGGTTTCCTCCCATAGTCCAAAGATGTGCAGGTTAGGTGAATTGGCCATGTTAAATTGCCCATAGTGTTCAGGGATGTGTAGGTTAGGTGCATGAATCAGAGGTAAATGTAGAGTAATGGGGATTGGGTTTGTGTGGGATACTCTTCGGAGGGTTGGCGTGGACTTGTTGGGCCGAAGAGCCTGTTTCCACACTGTAGGGATTCTAGGGGTCGGGATTAATTGTTACACTCACTACAGTCACCATCAGTAAATTCCTGCCTGGGAGCTTACTGTCTGACTCAGTATCTGCTTTCAGTCAATGCAGTGGGACCTTGGGCTTTCTGACAAACGTTGACTCACTATTCTATCACAACTTTATCTTAGGATTTGCTTTCCAATTCCTGAGCGACACCATCTTCAGCATTAGTATTAATCACTTCCATTTACTTTCAGCATATTCTTGGATATTATTGGACGGTGCAATTTCAACTTGCATAGTGGCACTGATTCTGAAGAAACACCTAAAGTTGCTTCGGTTGTATTACTCAATGCCAGTATCAATTTCAATGCAATACTCAACACAGTCTTTATGATCCTTCCTATTCTAATGGTTCTGAGATACATGTTTTGAACATTACAAGGTTAACCTTCTCAAAAGGCCCACTACAGCCTTGGCTTTTAGGTTCCAAGGAGCAATGTTCCATTGCACTTTTCCTAGAAAATTGACAATGCACAAACATTTAGGCTTCTAAGGAGCAAATTATACTGCCTGGTGTTATATATTCTTTGGGTAGAAGGGGTTTACTGAAGTTACCATTAGAGAATGCATAATGTAGCCAACAAGAATTCTATTATTCTCCTGACTGCCAGGAGAAAACAGGTGTCCAGGCATTCATAACCCCAGTCACATTTTGGATATAGTTTCATTGCAAATATGGAAGTGTGTAAAGACTTGTTGGTGTATATATCAATTCTGAAGTTTGGAACATGAGGTAAAACAGGATAGAATGTATTTCCAAAAGCTAGCTCTTGTACCATGCCTCTGCTTTCAATTCATAGCCTGTACATAGGTTTGGAAATGTAAATTGGGATGAGCCATAGAGTCACAGAAACCTATAGCACAGTAAAAGGCCTCCGAGTCCATTGAGTCTGTGCTCGTCATAAACAACTGCCGAACTATTATAATTCAATTTTTCAGGACTTACAGGGAGTGAATTCCAGTTTTTCACCACTCTGAGGAAAGATGTGTTCCTCATATCTCCCCACCATAAATCTACATCACCTGGTCATTTATCCTGCATGATTTTTTTTCCCCAAACAGGAAGCAAAGCAGTCAATTTGTAAAAAAAATTCAAATAATTTTATAATCTTCCTTGGCACTAATTGTATACCACATCATGCTAAGGTAAAGCATTGTAAGGTAACTTTCTGAAGGGACTTAAAAGGCTATGTTCTAGAATAGACTGGAACCCTGAAGCATGATTATGCTGTGGGTCTGAGGAAGGGTCTGAGCTGCTGAGCTTTTCCAACAATTTCTGTGTTTGTGCGCGGTTATGCTGCCATGTTTTCATTGAGTTGCAATGTAACTGGACTCAAAATGAACATGATCTTCAGTATGTTCATACAAGTTCTGGTTCATAGGCTAGGTGTTGGATAATCACAAGATTGTTGTCAACTGCTTTGATTTTCAAATGTTATATTCAAAAAAACACAAATTGACATAAAAATATCCTTTCACTTCATGAATGCCATAATGTCTCCCAGAATGAAGAACTTCAAAGCTTGAAAATAAATAACAAAAATATCCAATTATGCCATCAGCTCTGCAACAAAAAATCCAATTATCTGCAGATCTGGCCACAGCTGCAGTAATTGGTGACCTGCACTTTTGGTCATCAGACAATCGGAATGATGAAGGCAATTAAACACAGTCTTATACATGCCCTGCAGAGGTTATGGTGGATGCTATATCAGACCTCATCAATTTCAAAACGGAAAGAAACTACCTCCGAAGCTCTCCAGCCATGGTTGCAACCAAAATGTTAGCGAGGTGGTCATAAGGTAAATTATGTCAATGGAATGACAAATGCAGGCTTTGCAAAAACAGAGAGGAATAATTACAGGCCCAGGATATAATTGAGCAATTGACTGTCCTGCACTTGAGCTGTCATCTTAATGTGAAGTGCTGTCACACCCTGCAACACTACTAGAATCGGACAGCCCAGTCCACTTTGATCTATACTTACGCAAATGAAATGAGGTCAAAATCTGGTCATTAGAAACTCCCCTATGTGATTAAAGCTTTCAACTTTACAGGAGATTTTTTAATATATCAGTGATCACAAAGTGTAAATTGTCAACGCTTTGAAAAGAGAACAATATGTAAACAAGTTGCAATAAAGACATGGACATGTTAGAACTAGAGACGTACTTCTTTAAAAGGTAACTAGGATTTAAATTTACTAGCTGAACAAAAAACATAGTTAAAAGGAGGTCAAATAGTTGCACACATCCAGTTTTATATGCATCCAGTTTGCAATTAGGAACTCCTAGATTAACAAAGTATAAATTACGTTAAGAAAGCTATATAAAAGACATTTTTCTTTCCTGTGTTTTGTATTCATGACTATTTCAGCAACACAGAGATTGCACATTTGAGTCTTTAATTGCTGCCTTACCAGATCATCTTTGGGTTTCACCACTTTCATGAAGGCACCTCTGGTTGCTGCTTCCTTATATTCCTTTATCGTAACTTTCCTTGCATCTAGGAACTTCAGTTTTGGCAATTTGTGAAGAATGAAATATCTGATAAGGAAAATATAAGAGAATTTTTGGTTAATAATAATATTTTCAAGTAATGTTGTTGACCAATAACATTATCAAAAGGATGGGGTACAGAATTGAATAAATCAATTAAAAACAACAAAATGGAGTTAACAATTACAAACTAAGTTCAGGCTTCTACTGCTAGTCTTCTGCAGACACCTCTCAAATTTCATATCAAATGTTGATCTTGCTTTTTATGTTAAAAATCACACACCAGGTTATAGTCCAACAGGGTTATTTGGAGGCACGAGTTTTCAAAGCACTGCTTCTTCATCAGGTGCTTTTTATGCATCTTCTTTGCATCCTTAACTTTGTAATTCCTCACTCTATTCAATCACTATATAATTTTGGTATGGTATGATCAGCCTGTCCTACACACCAAACAAAAAACATTTCATTGTAGCATAAAAAAGGATAAAAACCACCAAATGGAGTTAGAACAATATAGCGCAGTACAGGCCCTTCAACCCTCAACATTGCGAGGACCTGTGAAACCAATCTGGAAGCCCATTTAACGTACACAATTCCATTTTTGTTCATATGGCTATCCAATGACCATTTAAACGCCTTAAAGCTGGCGAGTCTACTACTGTTGCCGACAGTGCTTTCCATGCCCGTATTACTCTCCAAGTAAAGAAAGTACCTCTGACATCTGTCCTATATCTATCACCCCTCAACTTAAAGCTATGCCCTCTCGTGCTAACCATCACCATCCAAAGAAAAAGGCTCTCACTTCCACCCTATCAACCCCTCTGATTATCTTGTATGCCTCAATTAAGTCACCTCTCAACCTTCTTCTCTCCAACGAAAACGGCCTCAAGTCCTTCATCCTTTCCACATAAGGCCTTCCCTCCATACCAGGCAATATCCTAGTAAATCTCCTCTGAACCCTTTCCAAAACTTCCACATGCTTCCTATAATGTGGTGACCAAAAGTATACATAATAGTCCAAGTGCGGCTGCAACAGAGAATGTAAGACATATCTTAGAATTTGAGACACAAGACATAAATACGATTTTAAAAACTTTCATTATTTACATTCTGGTTTCACTTCATCAGAATACCTAAGAAGGTATTGTGGTTATGAAGAGCTTTTGAAGTGTAGTCATTATTGAGATACCAGGGAACAGATGCTCCAACCAAACAGTGCACAGCTCACAAACAGTACCAATATAATGACAGATCATTTGTTCAGAATTGCGCTGGCGAAGAAAATTTTAACCAGGACTCGAAAAAAAAATGAATTCCTCCCAAGTAGCACTGAAGGGTATTTTAAAGCAAGAAGGCAAATGAAGAGACCTGTAAAGACCTAACAAAGTATATATTATGTTAAGAACGCTATGTAAAGGGCACTGGGGCTTTGGATAGCAACAATTAGCTGATTGGTTTGTGGATAGCCACCAGTTATTGATGACGAAGACCTTCTACCTGCCAGCAGGTATACGGTTAGCTCTAAGGAAGCTTAGCAGCTTTGGGGGACATAGTGTGGGTGTTTTGGCAAAAAGCATCAGACATCTGGGGGAGAAGGCACTGTTTTTCATTCTGCAATAAAATGCACCTCAAGCCTGAAGATAGCCAGTTTATTTCTCCTTATCAGTAACAGAAAGCTATAAGACAAGGATTTTTAAAAGTGGAATCAGTGCAAACAGATGGAAGTATCAGGAGAAGGATGATTGAACCGAATTAGAATTATCTTTATTGTCACATATACTCAAATGAGTACAGTGAAAGGTTTACAGTTGCCACATTACAGCACCATCTTAGGCACAAAGGTACATAAGTACAGACTGAAAAGCAGAAGTCTGATTAGCACAAGAACTATCTCAGCAAGCCCTGCAGACAGGGACCACTGAATTGTTTCTCTGTCCATTCAAAATACCCATGCTTTTGACCTGTCTTTGTCTGTCTGCGTGTGTGTAGAGGGAGAGTTTATAAGGGGGTTATAGTTTTAACAAAATAGAGTTATATGTCAATAGTTCGTAATTGTTTATGTATTTGCAATAAATCTTTGTTAAGTACAGAAACCAGTTCTATGCTGTTTGTCAACTGGGAGGTCGGTCAATTGGGGAGTTCTGCATATTCTTCAAAATCATTAAAATCAGAGAATAATGGGGCTTGATTTTCAGTATGTGACCCCAGTGAAGCATAATAAGCCTCTATTTAATGATTCTTCTGAATGGTGCCACCATCAAACTGTGCAGCATTCCCGCAGCTGAGGTGTCAGTCTAAATTAGATACTCATGCCATTCAATGCAATATAAATTGTATCTCCCAAATCAGAGGCAGACTTGCTACCTCTGTGAAAGATGCCAAAGTCATTCACATCAAAAGGGGAAAGCAGTCATATTATATCTCAGCAATTAAAAGTTATTCAAATTAATGATGCAACTGCAGAAAAACCCAATAATTTCAAGGCAGAGTTAGGTTGATTCTTGTTAGCCAAAGGAATCAAAAGTTATTGTGGGGTAGACAGGAGTGTCGAACTCAAAACAAACTGTTCAGGCACGACTTGGAGGGTCACGCGGTCTACTTCTACTCCCAGTTCACATTGAAGTCTGATTAAAGTTCTGCTCAAAGCAACAGCTTAAGTTAATTCATTTTTCACTCCTTATGTTTGATATGGCACCATTATAACCAAATGTTCTTCTGTAATCTTTGCCAAATATCGATCTGTCTAAAAGTTTTAAACTGTTCAGTTTCCTCCAGATTGTATGTCTTAAGATGATCATATGGCTTGAGAGATAATATTTCAGATCGTAATTTGTTACAGCAGAGCAACAAATCATAAGATTTGTCTTTCTCTATTTAATGATAATGAAACTTTGTGTTGCAATTTGCTGACAGGTATGAGTTGATAACATTGTAATGAGAAACAGGACCTATAAGGCTAAGCAAACAGGGCAAGAAACTGTCAACTGTGCACCTCCTTAACCAACTAAATTAAATTAATGCCAAAAAAAGGAAAGAAATACAAGAAAAATAGACTGGAGTAACAGAGGGAGGAAGAAAAGCAAAAGGTTTTAATTCAATTTTATCTTTTAAAAATCTCAATTAAAAATCAAAGAAATAAAATACAAGCATACGAAATTGAAACAGAGATTGATCCTGTTTTGCCATTCAATACTGTACTGTTTGCAAAACAAAACTTTTCACTGTACCTAGGTACAAGTGACAACAATAAATCAAGTCAAATCGATAAGGTCACAGTTGATCTGTTGTGTTCTAAATTCACATTCCCATTATTTCCCAATAACCCTGTTTCACTTGTCTAACAAGAATCCACCTACATTTCCCTTAAAAATATTCAATAACCCTGCCCCCAACTCCTTCTGAAGCAAAGTCACATAACTCTCAGAGAGGGGAAAAACATGTCTTATCTCTAACCTGAATGGGTGACCCCTAATTTTAAAATACTATCCCTAGTTTTGGACTGATCCACAACAGGAAATTTCATGTTCACATCTATCTTACCAAGACCATTCAAGGTCTTATACACCTCAGTCAAGTCACTTTCTAAACTCCAGTGGAAATATGCTAATGTGGCCAATCTATCCAATCTGCTCATTCCCAGTATCAATCTAGTCTAGTCGAGAAGCCACACATGAAATAGCTAATTTCCAGTGTAATCTTGTTTGGCAATAATTAGCACCTATCATACAAGAATGTTACTTGAGGCAAATAATGAGATGACATTTTTGTAAAATTAACAGCAATGTGGTGCTTTTCAGACAGAAATTTAAAATTTCTATCTTTAATCTCATCTTTGTAGCTTCTGTGTATAAGTGAGGGAGTGCCATTCGCCTCACTCTTATTTTGTCAGCGAACTATGGCATATTATTAGATTAGATTATGTGCAGTGTGGAAACTAGCCCTTCAGCCCAACAAGTCCACAGCGACCCTCCAAAGAGTAACCAACCCAGACCCATTTCCCTCTGACTAATGCACCTAACACTATGGGCAATTTAGCGTGGCCAATTCACCTGACCTGCATATCTTTGGACTGTGGGAGCACCCGGAGGAAGCCCACGCAGATATAGGGAGAATGTACAAACGCCACACAGACAGTCGCCCGAGGCTGGAAATGAACCTGGGACCCTGGTGCTGAGAGGCAGCAGTGCTAACGACTGAGCAACGTGCTGCCCATATTATATCTCAGCAACTGCAAGTTATCCAAATAAATGATGCAACTGCATCGGTCAGGTTAAGCTAAACCTACACTTCTTCACTGCTATTTAGATAAAGTAGGAAACTTTTTTTTCTTTGAAATTAGCTTTTTCAAAACAACATGAACAAAGTGATTTTCCCCACAGAAAACCCTGTTAAAATGTATTCATTTTTATTAATTCATGGGTTTTAGACAATGTTGGCTAGGCCAGCATTTATTGCCCATCCCTAATTGCCCAGACAGCAATTAATAGGCAACCATATAGCTACTGATCTGGATCCAGACCAGGTAATGATGGCAGATTTCCTTCCCTAAAAGACATTAGTGAAACAGTTGAGTTTTTACAACAGTTACAGTGGTTACATGATTACCATTAGACTAGCTTTTAATCCCAGATTTTTAATGAATTCAAGTTTCAAAATCTGCTATGGTGGGAAGTGCACTCATATATCCAAAACATTAACCTGGGATTCTGGATTACTGGTCCAGTGACATGACACCCATGGTCTCTAACATGCAGACCACGATCAACTATGTATTAAGATCAACTGCTAGAGACATCACCAGCTTGTGTTACCCCACAATGCACGTCTGTGCCAGTCAATCTCATCACCCAGCCATCTTTCTTTGCTGTGTGCACTTTGTTCAGCAGCTGCTTCTGCAAGACATGAGGCTGGAGAAGAGCATACTCTCTTAACAAGCCTAACCAGTTTGTTGAATTGTGCTTCAGTCTGGTCCAGACGGACTGTCATTGCACAATAAAGTAACTTTGTGGTAGCAATGCAAACAAATGAATAGGAAATATACTAGGAGTGGATGTGTGAAGTCAGTATAATACAGTAACATAGGAGGTTACTCAGCCCATCATATCCATGCAGAGTCACTGCAAGAGCATCTCAGCTAGTCATGCTCCTCTATCTGTTCTCTGCCAATATTTTTCTTCAGCTGCTTGTCTAATATATCAGTACAGGATGAAGAAAATCGACAGGGAATGCTGCCATGACCTATACCCGAAATCAATGCAATACAACCGACCAAAAATCAGGAAACAAATCACAACCTACAGAAATGACCTCCCGTGCCTCTACACTTGAAAGCAGCAGCAGCAACACTCTAAATGTTCCACAGTTGCAGATCCAGAACCCAATGAGATGACATTTCTTCTCCCCCATTGGCAGAGTGATGAACAAATTACAAGCTGAGGATGAGCAATGAACTTGGACCATCTAAAAAATGTACAGATAGCAGAATACATTTCTGTTCTCAATTGTAAAAGACGGAAGTGTGTTTGCTTTATATTGTTACCAAAGTAGATCAATAAGTTAAAAGGGAAATTTATAACAAATCCACATAAGTTATTTTTTCACAGGATGAAGTGTGAAGACAATTTGAAAGCTGAATAACTATTTCTTTCTAAACCAGCTGCAAAAGCTAAGACCTGCACTGAAGCATCATTCTGCATTGGTCATCTTCTGGGCAAACACAAGAAATCATTCACAGATGGTGAAGTAATAAAGAAGCAATGGCCAAAGCTGCTCTTTATTCCATGATCTCAAGAAAAAAGCACCTAATAATGGCAATCGAGAGCATACCACTTCGTGCTTCCACAGGGGCAAAACAAATGGAATCTTTGTCCAAAGACATCTTTCAGCAACTACTGCAGGACCTGAAGGACTGTGAATGGCTCTCACTGCAGTTTGATGAATCCACCATCACAACCCAGCTGATTCTCACATGGTTTTTAAGGACATGATAACTGAAAAGGATCATCTTACCCTTTTGCTCCTTAGAGAACACAAAGGCTGAAGATATCTACCATGAAATGAAAAAATGCATGAATTGAGAAACCGGTTTCCATCATAACTAATTGTGTACAAGCCATGCTTGGCGCAAATGTGGCCTTTGGTGTGTTTTGCAAGATTTCCCCTCCATTGTCAATTACCACTGTATAACACACCAACAAACATTAGTAGTAATGGATGGACTTTTTGCATGTAATGTTGTTAAGATTGGAACCTTGACTGGAGTCACAGCCTTGCAGCATCAGTTGTTTAACTCCTTAACTTGATGAACTCAATGCTGCCTATGGTGAACTAATCCTCCATGTTGATGTGAGCTGGTTAAGGAAACATGCTCGAAAGAATTTTAGATCTAGTGATTGAAATAGTCACTTTTTTAACAATCAAAGAATGCAGCAAGATGTCAGACAATGGGCAGTTGCTCAACCTCAATTTCCTTACAGACATAGTGTCAAAACTGAACTAGCTAAACCATGAACCGCAGGCGAGGACAGCGATTTAGGGCATATCAGTGTAGCAAATGCATTCAAATTTAAATTAATTTTCAGTCCTCCAAACTTAAAAATAAAATGCCAATACATTTTGAGTCTAAAGAAAATACCAGAGGAAAAAAAAATCAAATATAAAGAAAAATGGTTCAACCCAGCAAATCTCTGTGCATGCCTTGAGGATGTTAGCAGAGGAATTCAACAAATGGTTTCAGGAATTAGGTGCGAAGAAACAAATTGGCTCAAATCCATTCTTCAAGTAGACATTGGTGGGTTAGCAACCAAATTCCATTAGGTATGTGACTTACAAAGCAGTGGAGTTGATATGGAAATATTATGATGTGGAGATGCCGGTGTTGGACTGGGATGGACAAAGTTAAAAAAATCACACAACACCAGGTTATAGTCCAACAAGTTTATTTGGAAGTACTAGCTTTCGGAGTGCTGCTCCTTCAACAGGTAGCTGTGGTGCAGGATCATAAGACACAGAATTTATAGCAAAAGATCACAGTGTCATGTATGCAATTGATATGATATATTGAATAAACCTAGACTGTTGTCAAGTCTTTCATCTTTTCGAATGGGTTGCAGGTTTTGGTTCATTAGTATGTAAATCCCAGAACTTCTTTCAAGTCACATTCTTGTGATAACTTATGATTTTATATATAAAAAAGTGACATCTTAACTCAGACAATGCATTAAAGGTGTGAGGTTAAAGTCTGTCTGTATCCCAATCTGGAGTCAGGCTGGTTCTACTTCCAAAGTAGGAATCTAGATTGACTGCCTGCAGTTTGTATGCTCTTTGAATAAAATAGAATGTATCTGCAAATACAATTCTGCAAATGCAAATTCACCCTATAGACTTATGTGTGTATGCATGCGTGCATGTGAGGGAGAGAGAGAGTATGAAAAGATGAAAGACCTAACAGCAATCTAGGTTTGTTCAATATATCATTTCGGTTTCATGCATGATACTGTGATCTTTTGCTATAAATTCTGTGTCTTATAATCCTGCGCCACAGCCATTTGATGAAGGAGCAGCGCTCCGAAAGCTAGGATTTCCAAATAAACCTGTTGATCTATAACCTGGTGTTGTGTGATGTTTAACTATGGAGATATTAGCATGCAAAGTCATTTTTAGCTGAAAGGCAAATCAAGAGACAAGGATTTTTGGGGATTCACAACTATAGAAAAATATCCACTCTTATTATCCTGTGCTTTTAATGTGAAAGCTTGCTTTGACTCCGCATACCTTTATGGTTTGATTTGATTTATCTATTGTCACATGCATTTTGTTACAAAATACAGGAAAAGTTGTTGTATAGTGTCACCACTCTCTGGCGCCATCTTAAAACTCAGAAAAATAAACCAAAACATCTAAAGAACGATAATCTATTCCAGTATCGCACACATCTCACAAATACACTTTTGATAGACTGTATGCAGGTAGCAGTTTCAAACTACAATCAGAGTTCAAGGTGATGGCACATTGTGTTTGGTTTCACATTTATATAACACTAAAACTAAACTGTTTATTCTTTCTATTATAATACACTAATCTGGAATGAACTGCTTGCCTTATGTTTAAAGGCTGGATAGGCTAGGCCTGTATCCTCTGGAGTTCAGAAGAGCCAGAAGTGACTTTATTGAAACATACAAGATTCTGAGGGGACTTGACAGCTGACTGTGGAAAGGTTGTTTCCTCTTGTGGAAGAATTGAGAACTAGGTATCACATTTTAAAAGTAAAGGGTCACCCAGTTAAGATACATTTCTTTCTCTCAGAGGGTTGAGTGGCTTTAAAATTCCCTTCCTGAAAAGGCAGTGGACACAGTAGTTTAAGTATTTTTAGGTAGACAGATTCTTGAATACCAAGGGGATAAAAGATTGCAGGAATGTAGAGTGGAGGCTGAAATCAGATCAGCCCTGATCTTATCGAATAGTGAAGCCTGTTTAAAAGGCCAAGCAGCCTGTTCTTGTTCCTTGTTCACATGTTTCCTTTGGGGTAGACCTTGGATTGCACTCAATTCAAAAAGTTATCTTGTGCTTAAAAGTTTTGGACCACTGTGATACACTGACAACTCCACTATAATTCAGTCAATTTGCATAAAGGTATGCAACCTGAAATACCAATCATCTGCAGAGAAACCCTGTGTACTAACTGATCATTTACTTCTTAACAGATGTCCTTCCGTTAGGAGCTCAATTGAATTAAAAATTGTGGCTGATTATTCCATTCCTTATCCGTGGTTGAAATTGCTGATCATAGCAGAAACCAGTAACGAAAAATTGGGCTTGCTGGATACAGTTCAATATCACATCACAGTATGCTATTAGGAATGAAGCAGTTAAGACTGAGTATCTGAGTCTAACAAGGGCTACTGACGCTGAAAGCATCAACAGGGAAGCCAAACTGCTAAATTCAGATTCAGATATTGAAATCAGCATGAGCTGAAAAGACTAATTTCTTGGCCTTGAGGAATCTAATGAGGATAGGAAGCTCAATATCCTTTTCTATTTTAGCCCTGTAAAGTTGGTAATTGCTCTGCTCCATTGGGCATTAACTGCTTGGGCCATTTTTCTACTACTGTACCACTATAAAACAAAGTGTAGTGTAATTAGTATTGCAGATATGTCACCTCATCAGCACTGGCCAAACCCTAAGTAAACATCAGCTAACATTCACAGAAGTTAAATTCATCACATTCAATTAGCATTATACTATTGTGTGCGTTAGTTATCTTGAGCTTTTTTAAACTGGAGTTGTGTACTGAGTAGATTATTGAGAGAGATTCTTAGTCTTTTCTATCAAGTCAGTCACTTCTGGTTGAATGGGTCAGTTGCCATTGCTCTTTAATCTTATACTTATGTGGGGAGTACTATTGAAGTCGTTGCTGTTGGCAGGAGGCCAAACATTGGAGACAACGGTCCTTAAGGATTTCTGCTGATTCAGACTCAGTGAATATATTTTGAAAAGAACTCTCAGCCGTCTTCAATGCTCTGACCTGTATAGGCTGCATAAGCTGGAAGAGGAAAACATCAACAATCTCTCTTCAGACAGCAAAATCCATTGTTTAGTTGGAGTTGGCAAAAATAGCACCAACTTGCACTTGTACACTGCCTTTGATGCACCGAAATGTTCAGTGATCTCTCTCAGAAGTATGATGAGATAATGATTGCAGAGGCAAAAATGAGATATTAGATGCAGTGACAAGCAGTTTGGTCAAATAGAGGCTTTTAGTGTAGGTCACAAAGTCATCTTGCTGCATATCTCCAAATAATATTGTTCCACCATTTGTGGCCATACCTTCTGCTGTTGAGGCTCTCAACCATGGAATCGATCCTGAAAACTCCCTGCTTCTTTCTCTTCTTTTAAGACATTTCTTAAAACCTTCTTCAACCCCCAGTTTATGATCACTGGTCTGATATTTATTTAAATGGTTCAATGTAAAATTTTGGCCAATTACACAGCCATAAATGAATTTAGAGGTTTTATTATGGTAAAAGAACTATACACATGGAAGTTGTTTCAAGGGAACTGGAATGGTAAAAAGGAAAAAGTCCAAGTGCTGGCTAGTGTTGGGATTTAAAAGGGATTACAGAAGACAGCAGAGCTTAATTAGATCCAATATCAGGAGACCAGTTGGGGGATCTGGTTCCTCCTGCTTGTACTAATAAACCAGCTCTCTTAACCCAGCAGTACATCCGTACACACAGAAACAATTGGTTTCCTTTACTGAACACTGTGCAAGTACAAAGAGCAGGCTTTCTCAATCACAAATACAAAAGTAGCATATCACAGATGCAGGAAATCGGAATCATAAACAGAACATGCTGAAAATGCACAGCAGGTCAGTCCTGCTGAGTATTTCGAGCACTTTCTATTGATGGGGTCATGAACTAGTTTTGGAGGAAAAGATCATACAATGTAGGAGGAGGAGAGCATTCAGCCCATCAAGTGTGCTCTGCTATTCAATGAAATCATGGCTGATCTGATCATTCTCAACTTCACTTTTGGCAGCACGATGGAGTGGGGTAGGGTGTGGAGCGGAAGCTCCTCAGAAGTCAGTATGTTCTTGATAGGTCGAATGGCCTGCTTCCTGCTGTCAGGATTCTGCAATTCTATTCGTCTATGATTCACTTTCCTGCCTGATCCCCATAACCCTTCATTCCCTTATGATTAAAGTCAGCACCTTTCTCTGGCCCGGAAGCCCAGAGCCAATCTGGCTTAGAACAGAAGTTTAACTCCCATCCAGATAGTCTAATGGCTGGCTGCTAGCCGCTAACATTATTGATTGGCTATCCCCCCCCAATGAGGGGGATCTAGTTTAGCTTTGTCACCAGATAAGTGTCAGATTTTACCAGGACTAGGCTTCCAGACCTGGATGAGGGTTTCAGGGGACCTGTGTGTAGCCATTTTGTTTTTGGGGAAGGTTGGTGTTGCATTTAACAGGGCAGTGGGGACTAATTGTAAGAAGTAACAACTGCCACCCCCAACCAGCCCAGCCAGCTTCAGTCTGGCACTTTGCCCAAGTATCCACCCACCCACCCAGCAGCAGAAGGCTCTTCAGTAGCAGATAAAATACCAGTGGCAATAGGAAAGTTACCAGCAGGGCCAACACTATGGCACCAACCTCTGCCTACCAATCTGTTTCTGGAGTTGAGATGGGGGAAGAGATTGTCAGGTGCAATGGGTATCAAATTTCACTGTTGGGCAGAAATTTTCAGTCATTAATTTTCAGTCACTTCAGTAATAAACATACAAAACAATGAATTTCTTCCAAAATAAACAATGACCTAGTTCTTGTCAGTGGTGAATAGACTGCAATGTGAAGGCACTAAACATCGAGATTTGATTTTTGCTGTGTGATTAGGCATGAGACAGTAATGGAAACACTCCAATGAACCTAAACAGGCAGTGTTTTCCCTGCCAAGGCTAGTAGCACATGGTATCTGGGAGGAGATAGTATCTGGGAGCTGGGAGTGGTGGTCAGGTGGTGAACAGCCACAAAATGAAGAAGAATCAGAAATTTTGAAAAATCAAGTTTTACTGGGACCCACTGCAAGGCAAGTGTGAATCCACATGGCGATATTGTATCAGCAACTTAACCAGGCAAACAAGCAATCAACTGTAACTTACTTATGGCTGTAAATTCAAGGATCAATGAGTTTCTTGAGCTGTCTGTTACAAAGGTGCTGCCTATGTAGAAGGCTTGTATTCACGACACTTGTTCTTGCAGCAAGTCTTCAGTACTTGACAGATGATTTCCAAATTTTTGGAAGACTTCTTGCCTACCTCAGACGTTTCTTGCTTTGGTCTGATCTTCTCTGCTGTCAGCCTTCACTGCAGCTTGATCAGGTTACACCATGTGACTGTGAGCCGCTTATTAGGAACACAAGGAACAGCAACATCAACCACATCAGTTGCCTTCTCCTCAGCAATAAAACACTCCACAGGACAGAAGGAAAGGACACAGACTCAGTTCAAAGGAAGAAATACCTTCCCTTCATTACAATACATACAGGATCTATCAACTTTTATCTGCTTCAATTCTCATTTCTAATCTATTTGCACATTTGCTTCTAGCAACTGCTAACTAATAAACTCAATTAGGGATCCTTTACCAACATAAATTCATTTGGTTTTGGGAGAAAGATGTCCACAGGGGAGGAGTTCCTTGGTAAATTAACCTTGGTGAATAAAGGAGGAGAGACAGCTCATACTCCCTCATCTCGGCACTTGGCGATTTGGGGCATCCTGTCCATGACTGTAATAACTTGGAGAACCTTTGGTAGCAGCTGATTGTAATAATGTCCTTGATCGTAGTATGCTATGACTCCAAATGGATAGAAATCAAGCAACTGCATTGTCACACGTGTGAAACAGTAATTACATTGCTGAAAGAGATATTTGTAATTCACAGAACCTTGACCTTGTAATCTCGATGGACCACAATTTATCAATGAACTTATTAAATTGTTCTCAGCATTATATGGATTTATACCCATCAGCTCACCAAGATATTCTCAAACCAACAATGAAGTTGACAGAGAGCTAGCTACAGTGCAAGCAACGTCAACGAAGAACAATGACATACAACTTTCACTTCTGTGACATACATCAACTCAAAATCCACTCTAAAATTGTACAGCGCCATGCGAATTCCAGATGGTAAGAAAACCTGAAATTCAACCACCTACTTCTAGCACGTACACACACACGGTCTAAGTACAAGATGTGAGTGTGAAAGTGGATGAATATTGCTCCAGCCAGATGTAAAAGGATGACAAACATCACAAGACATTAAATCTGCCAGATCTCCAACCAGGAGAGCCAGTTTGAATCTGAGACCATGCTCACTCTAGACAATTGAACAAGCACCACATCTACAGGCTTACCTCATCCAGAGTATGAAACAATGAGACACGACAGACATGAATCAATTGCCAAACTGAAGCAACTGCCAATATCAACGAGACATGTTGCACCATTCAGTAGTCCAGATGACAACCAGACTAATGAGCCAGAGTCAGCTACAAATTACTGTCCTGCACAGCAGTGTGCAAGAGACCACCCACAGGATTTAAGCCCTCCATTCCCCTCCATGGGAGGAGAGGGCATGTTCTGTTTGGCTTCTGAAATTGCCACAATGGTCATCCCCATAAAAGGAGTAGAAATAAAAGATAGAAGAGAAAAACAAAAAGATTAGGACTCCAGCAGTCCCCCTTTTAAGTCACAGCTTCTTTGATTTTTGCAAAAGAGAAATGGAATTCAGAGGTGGAGGTGGAGTGCAAGTGAATAATCTCATGATAAGATGCAGTCTACAGTAAGATAAATAAACTTACTGTTTTCCTTACCCCTAGCAGGCTGGTCAAAAATATCAAAAATATTACAGGGCAGTATTTTCAAAGAAATAGTCAATTCACTTAGTATAAAAAGGAAAAATGCCTAAATTGTGTCCAACTGTAATCCATTATCATATAGAGCAATTGATCCATTAAGTATAAGCAAACAAGCAGAAGACAGTTCTTCTTTAAATCAGTACATGCCATGGATCTGATTAATACTGTGTATCAAAGTGTCAGTCATGCTAAGTACACCATTCTTTTACCTAATTGGTTCAAATATCATATTCCTAAAACAGCAACAAATCTCACTTGAAATTAATTAGGAATGAGCCAATGAACAAAACAATTTATCAACAATTATTTTTATTAAAAAGGGCAGTTATTTCCTGCTGGTTTGTTCCAACATTCAATATCTGGCCCTTTCTCAAGGGAAGAAGTCAGAGATTTACAATCAGCTGCCAATTTTGGTATAAATTTCCATTATCAACAGCAATTACCTTTAACTGACTTCAGGATGTACCTATTTAAAGTAGTTGGTCCATCCCCTCATAATTAGATAATAGGATGCCATGGCTTACTTTGTGAAAAATTCCTTTTCTTATAAAATAACATATCTTCTCAACTTACTGTGAGCAATGAAATAAGTGATTTTATTTAAAATAAATATAGAATTAATTAAATGTTTGATTAGTTTTGCTTTCAACCAAAAATATCAACATCACAAAAACAAATATGAAGAGAATAATAAATTTAAGCTCTATTGCCATGGTTCCAAGGCAACTCAATTTGAGTTAAGCATTTAGAATTAGTTAGCATCAAAATATATTTTCAGTCTTGACAGTACTGGTCAATATGCATGTTTATCGACAATGTTAAACTGTCCAGCCCATATTCTGATATTTCTTGTGGTCCCTGCTCAAGGCAAAGAACAAAATCAAATTCAGTACTTAAATAAAATTGTCATATGACAAAAGGTAGAAAAATGTAATCAGATTACAATCAATGCTGAGTGAATACGACGTTTGGAGCAAATTCTGAAATTTGATTAAGGAGGTAGTTTAAGAGATGAACTTCTTGAGACAAGAAATGGAGTTATCAGACAGAGAAAATCGATGACTCAACTGTCAATGGTGGGGCTGGTGGAATTTTGGTAATGGATAGCAAAACGGATTGAAGATCAGGCAACAACACAGTTGAAGATGATTTGAAGGGCTGAAGAGAGGTTTTAAAATAGGCTGATCTGAAACAATGAAGGGCATTCATTGCGAGAGTAGCTATAATACAAGAGCAAGGATGCACTACTGAGGGTGTACAAATCTCTGGTCAGACTACTTTGGAGTATTGAGAGCTCTTTTGGTCCTGATGGACTTCTTCCTAGGGTCAAAAGAAAAGTAGCCAATGAGATAGTTGATGCATTAGTTTTCATTTTTCAAAATTCTTCTATTCAGAGAAGGCCTCATTGGACTGTAAGAGAGCAAATGGAACAGGTAATTTGTATATTCTGATGCCTGAGATCCTTGTTTCCAAGATAAATAAGTGATGGAGATGAAAAACATCACCATATAGGAAATTTATCCTACAGGTGCAAATCAAATTAACAAAAAAAAGAGTTCTTTCACATTCAGCTGGTTTCAGTGTGTTGATAAAAAACTGAATTACAGTTCAAATTATTTCATTTATTCTCCATTGATTTCACAAAGGGGGCTAACCTGTATAGTCAGCTGATTATTGGGGCCATTTCAATTCAGTATTTTTTCCTTTTTAAAACCATTTTAGTTCACGAAGACCCCGGTACTAAAATCAGACAACGGAATTCGAGAATCAATAACCCAGATTTTATTGCTATTGTGACAATTATGTGCAATTTACTTAAAACTGTCTATAACTTAACTATTTTAGAGGAAGATTGAAATAATATTTTGACATTATTTGTTTGCATGCTGTCTTGACACACTTTATTCCAGTATTAAGATCAAAGTGTAGACATGCTTTGCCCAACCATCGAAAGGGAACTACTTGTGCTCTTTTGTGGAAACTGCCTCATGGAATTAGTGAGGAAGGACATATTTCATCAGAGATCTATTTTCAAGCAATAAAACTCAAATCATTATTTATGGAACTCTAGTCTCTCCATCACTAGTAGTAGGCAATGCAGGAAATTACATCGAAATCTTAAAGTTAAATTCCAAACATACTAATCTCCAGAGTCTATTTGCAGTGTTTCTTTAAACTTTAAAAGTTCTGTTTCATGTAACATGAATTGCAGTATTCAAAAAGTGACAAACAACAAAAGGTCTACAGGCAGACCAGCTCTCTCAAAGTGTTTGATAACACTTCGCTATTCAGTTCACTGAGAAAGATGGCTTTTTGCAGGAGACTGGAGATATCAGCAACAACCTGCCACAAAAGCAAAACTTCCTGATGCATTATGACACAGACATCAGGCATGTGTCCTTAGAGGTGGATCATTTGCCAATGACAGAGTGTAGATTGATGGACAATAATTGACCAGGTTGGATTTTTCTTGTTTTTATGGACAAGACATTATCAGGCAATCTTCCACATTGTTGGAGTAGTTGCTAGTATTGTAGTTGCATGGACAAAGCTTGGCTAGGGGTTTAGCGAGTGCTGCAGCCCATGTCTGCAGTATTATTGCTGGAATGTTGTCAGAGCACATAACCAGTATCCAGCACCTTTGGCTATTTCTTGACATCATGTGCAGTGAATGAATTAGCTGAACTCTGCCATCTGTGATGCCAGGGACCTCTGGAGGAAACTGATTGATTTTCCAGACCATATTTTCAGCTGCAGATGGCTGAAAATGTTACAGGCTAATCTCTTGTACTGATATATTGTGTCATCTCATCATTGAGCATGGGAATATATGTGGAGCCTCCACCTCCTGCTAGTTGATATATGGATACAGAATTGGTTTAGTGTTAGAAAACAGACAGTAGAAGTCAATGGGTTTTTTTTTGGATTGGTGGAAGATTTGTATTGGCACTTCCCTGGGGTCAATTTTGGGACCTTTGCTTTTCCTGATATACATTAATGATCTGGATTTTGGTATGCATGGGACAGTTTTCAAGTTTTCAGATGACACTGAACTTGACAAAAATCATATACTGTAAAGAGGATAGTGTTGAATGTCAAAAGGACATTGATAATTTGGTGGAGTAGGTGGACAGTTGATGGATGAGGTTCAATGCAGACAAGCATGAGATGAAGTACTTTGATCAGAAGAAAACTGAAAGTCAATATAAAATAGGAGGTTCAGTCCTGACGTGAGTACTGAAGCAGAGAGACCTGGGTATACATGTGCGCAGATCATTGAAGGAGGCAGATGGAGAGAGCAGTAAATAAAATATACAGTGTTGTTGGCTTTATTAACAGGGCCATAGAGTACAAGAGCGAGGAGATGCTGTGAAACTTGTACAAGGCACCTCAACTGGACTAGTGTGTACAGTTATGGATGCCACATTAGAGGAATGATGGAAATGTATTAGAGTGAGAGTAGAACTGATTGATCAAATTAATTTCAGGTTTGAGAAACATCAGTGATAAATTGAAGAAGGTTGCACTTTTCTCCCTGAACAGAATGTGACTGAGAGGGGACCTTATAGTGGTCTTCAAAATCATGAGCAGGCTGGACAGAGTAGAGAGAGTGAAGTGGTTACTGCTTCTAAAAGAAACTAGTTATGAGAGGGGATAGATTTAAAATGATGTGAGGAAAAACATTTTCACAAAGTGAGTAGTTAGGGTATGGAATGGACTACCTGGAAATGTGGAGGAGGCAGGTTCAATTGAGGCATTTAAGAGGGTATTGGATATTTTTATTGGATAGAAATAGAGTCATAGAGCCATAGAGATGTACAGCATGGAAACAGATTCTTCAGTCTAACTCGTCCATGCCGACCAGATATCCTAATCTAATCTCATCCCATTTGCCAGCACTTGGCCCATATCCCTCTAAGCCCTTCCTATTCATATACCCATCCAGATGTCTTTTAACTGTTGTAATTATACCAGCCTCCACCACTTCCTCTGGCAGTTCATTCCATACATGCACCACTCTCTGCATGAAAAAGTTGCCCCTTAGGTCCATTTTAAATCTTTCCCCTCTCACCCTCAACCTATGCCCTCTAGTTCTGGACTCCCCAACCCCAGGGAAAAGACCTTGTCTATTTACCCTATCCGTGCCCCTCATGATTTTATAAACTTCTAAGGTCACCCCTCAGCCTCTGACACTCCAGGGAAAACAGCCCCAGCCTGTTCAGCCTCTCCTCATAGCTCAAATCCTCCAACCCTGGCAAGATCCTTGTAAATCCTTTCTGAACCCTTTCAAGTTTCACAATGTCCTTCCTATAGGAAGGAGATGCTGGAGATCAAAGTTGAAACTTTATTGCTGGAACAGCACAGCAGGTCAGGCAGCATCCAGGGAACAGGAGATTCGACGTTTCGGGCACAGGCCCTTCTTCAGGATCTCCTATAGGAAGGAGATCAGAATTGCATGCAATATTCCAACAGTGGCCTAACCAATGTCCTGCACAGCCGCAACATGACCTCCCAACGCCTATACTCAATGTCTGTCCAATAAAGGAAGCATAAAGGAACTATGAACCTGCACTCCGAGGTCTCTCTGCTCAGCAACATTCCCCAAAACCTTACCATTAAGTGTATAAGTCCTGCTTTAATTTGCTTTTCCAAACAGCAGCACCTCGCATTTATCTAAATTAATCTCCATCTGCCACTCCTCAGCAACATTGATTCAAACAGTTCAAGATCCCATTGTTATGTGAGGTAACATTTTTCGCTGTCCAAACATCTTCAATTTTGGTGTCATCTGTAAACTTACTAACTATAACTCTTATGCTCACATCCAAATCATTTATATATGGTGGGAAAAGATAAGGGTAAAAGGCAGGAGATTGCCTTTAGATTATATTGCTGGATTAGATAACAGAGCAGCACATGCATAACTGGCCTCCTTCCTCCCCTACCTCCTCTTGAATGTAAGGAACTTGGATTGTGAGAGATTCAGAATATTTCCGCAAGGAACATTTAATCTGAGAACACCTAAAGTGATGTTCAGTAAGAGCGAAGATGTCAAGCATGCAACATGTACAAACACTTTCTCTTGCTTCAGCAATGGGCTTGTTTCCCTTTCGATCCTGATTAATTTCAGATTTGCAATGGTTCTTCAGTTCCCGATTGGATTGAACACTGTCTTGATGCAGAGGGCAATTACTAATATCTGTTCTCTGACGTTCAGTTTTTACATTAAGTACTCAGCAAGAGTGCCACATGGTCTGGAGTGTACAGGTGCCAGCAGGATGTCAAAGAGTGGGAGGCAAGGCACGTGAAGAAGGTATTAATATTAGAAATGATAAACAGACCACAACAGGAAGAGATAGACAGTACAAATATTTTAGTAAATCAACAGATAAATGCTAGAGGTTACAAAAGTAATTAAAAAGAACTTTAGTTGAATGGTACATGTCACTGCAGAAGAACAGGAAACCAGGAAAAGGCAAATGGGTGGATTTATTAATTAATGACGGTGTTAGCACAATCGAGAGAGATGACCTAATTACAAAAGTCAAGATGAAGAAGCAGTTTGGGTAGATGTGAAGATTAAGACAAGAGCCCCACATGGAAGTGGTGTACAGGCTTCTAAAAGTAATCGAAATGCATTCAATGTGGTGCCACACAACAGACTTGTGAAGAAAGTTAGAAAGAAATGGAGTTAATGTTTTGAGTCCAATACAACTCTTCATCAACTTAGTATTTCTCTCAACAGATCCTGCAGAATTTTTCTCACACTTTGTTTGTTATTTCAGATCTCATGCATCTGAATTACTTTGCTGTTAACTTTGCTTTGCCTAAACTAACATGTAATGGGCCTTGCGTGAAAAGGTTGGACAGGTTAGGCTTGTATCCACTGGAGCTTAAAAATGTAAGAAAGGACTTAATTGAGACAGCGAGGACCCAGAGAGGTCTTAACATGGTGCCTGTCGAAATTCTCTAGTTGGAGAATCTAGCACTAGGCAAAACAGTTTAAGGAATTTCCCAAATAAAACAGCAATGAGGAGATTTTTTTCTCAGAGAGCTGAGAGTCTGGAAGCCTCTTCTTCAAAAGGCACCAGAAGCAGAGACTTTCAATGTTTTTAAAGTAGAGGTAGATAAATTCTTGTCAAGAGTGTGGTGCTGGAGGATCCAAGATGGCGGCGACCCAGCAAGACTGAGTCTATAGTGCTCCTCCGAAGACTTGGGTACAGTGGGTCACCCACCCCCTACCACGCTCACCAAATCATTTATAATAGTTGTGTAATTTAATTAGTTGTGTAATATTACATTTAAACAATTTAATCCTAAATTAAAATGACTAAAGGGAAGGGAGCCCGCAGCTCTCAGCAGGCAGGAACCCCTCCCCCACCCACTCCAGCTGCAGCTGAGGCGTCCACAGCCGCCCCGGGGGACTTACCAACAGTAACAAGCCTTGCAGAAATGATTTCCAAGCTTGACTCGAAGATCAATGCCTTTATTGCAGAATCCAGAAAATCGTTGGGACTCGCTCTCGGCCGCGCTGCAGAAGCACGACCGAGAAATTCAAGAAATTGAACGCCGAGTCAGAGGGGCGGAGCTAAAGGCCACGACCTCCGAAAATACCGCTCAATCGGCCGTGGAATCAGGTCCGGACTCTCGAGCAGCGAGTCCGGACCTTGGAAAATCATATTGACCACCTCGATAATCGAGGTCGTCGAAAAAATATTCGTTTGCTGGGCCTTCCCGAACGGGAAGAGGAAGGCCAGCTTACAGCATTTCTGGAGCAGTGGCTGCCACAGCTTTTAAATCTGCAAGCTAGATCAGGCCAGGTAAGGGTGGAATGGGCCTACCGGGTCGCAATACGCGGGCCCGGCTCGAACCAGCGCCCACGCCCGGTCCTGTGCCGGCTGCAGAGCTACAGGGAGAGGCAGATACTCCTAGAAGCCTCTAGAAATCTCGGAAAAGACCCCCAAGCTATGATCTACAAAGATCTGGTTCGAAAGAGGAAGGCATTCGACGAAGCGAAGAAGCATTTAAGGGACTTAAATATTCAGTACTCCTTACGCTACCCAGCGACGTTACGCTTTAACCATGAAGGATCCGTATATAACTTTGGACCACCAGAAAAGGCTAAGGAATTCTTGGACCCTCTTAGATAAACTGTAGGACATAATGGATGTTGGCCTGCCTTTCCCCCACCCCCGCTTTGGTTTATATCTCCTCCCTTTTTTTTTTCTTACCTTATTGCTTAATATTATTATGGGGGGTGGGGAGAGGGATTTGATTTTCTCCCCCCCC